>NC_080429.1:15068255-15387313 GCF_029873635.1 Malania oleifera | reverse complement strand
TAATTCACAGCGGCGAACTTCTACGTAGCTCTTCTGCCGACTCTAAGCCGATTTAATCCTATCTTGGATCAAACCAACCTTCTCAGACGCCTGCCGTACAAGTTTCGATCCTAACACCTGACGTTCACCAACCTAATCCCAATACAAAGGAGATCGACACCTATGGCCATACAAAGCCTCGAACGGTGCCATCCCGATACTAGCTTGAAAGCTATTGTTATAGGAAAACTCCACTAGTGGTAGAAACTGAATCCAACTACCATCGAAGTCCAATATGCAAGCCTGCAACATATCCTCCAAGATCTGTATTTTCCTCTTCGACTGTCCATTAGTCTGGGGGTGGAATGTTGTACTGAAAGTAAGCTTCGTCCCCATTGCTTCCTGCAACCTTTTCCAAAATCAAGAAGTAAACCTTGGGTCTTGATCTGAAACAATGGACATCGGTACCCTATGCATTCTTACTATCTCATGCACTTACAAATCCGCTAGCCTACTCAAATGGTAGCTAATCTTCATTGGTACAAAGTGAGCAGATTTCATCAACCTATCCACGATTACCTAGATAGCATTTTGCCCATGAAGCGCTAGCTGTAATCCGGTAACAAAGTCCATAGAAATGTGCTCCCATTTCCACACCGGAATAGCTAAGGGCTGCAACGACCCTATAGGCTTATGATGCTCAGCTTTCACCTGCAAACACATCAGACACTGCTCCACAAATCGAGCAATATCCCTCTTCATACCACTCCACCAGAAGTACTCGCGCAAATCCCGATACATCTTTGTGCTACCTGGATGTACCGTATATAAGGAACGCTGTGCCTTCTCCAGAATCGTCCTTCTGATTTCATCTTTGTTTGGAACACACAACCTGGTCCCAAACCTCAACACACCTCTCTCAAAGATGTTAAAATCCGCAGCCAATGCCTGCTGTACTTTCTCCACAGTTTCAACCAACTCTACATCTCTAGCCTGCACGGCTTTAATACACTCAAACAAAGTCGGCTGGATCACCAAGCTAGCAATGAAAGCCTGATGATCACCAACTACCAACTCTACACCAAGGCTCTCCAGATCCCGAATGATATGATGCTGAGCTATAACTACAGACACTGCCGCATGCTCTGACTTCCGACTCAACGCGTCAGCCACCACATTAGCTTTCCTCGGGTGATAACTGATCGTGCAATCGTAGTCCTTGATCAACCCCAGCCACCGCCTTTGCCTTATATTCAACTCCTTCTACGTGAAAAAGTTCTTGAGGCTTTTATGGTTAGTGAAAATATCACACTGAACACCGTACATGTAGTGTCTCCAGATCTTCAGCGCATAAACTACAACGGCCAATTCTAGATCATGCGTAGGGTAATTCTTTTTGTATTCCTTAAGTTGTCGAGAAGCATAAGTAATTACCTTACCCTATTGCATAAGAACACATCCCAAACCTTTCAGGGACGCGTCGCTATAAATCACAAAACCATCATTCCCTGAAGAAATGGTCAAGATCGGAGCAGTAACCAATCGCTGTCCAATTGCCGTTTCAGCTCTTGAAAACACTACTCGCAATCCTTGGTCTAATCAAACTTCACACCCTTCCTGGTCAATCGTGTCAGAGGCCTAGACAATTTAGAGAATCCTTCCACGAACCAATGATAATAACCCGCCAGTCCCAGAAAACTCCGAACCTCCTGCACACTCTTCGGTCTCATTCAGTCAACCATAGCTTCAATCTTGCTAGGATCAACTAAGATACTACCTTTAGACACCACATGGCCTAGGAACGTAACCTGATTCAACCTGAACTCACACTTCTTCAGGTTTGCATACAACTTCCTTTCTTGCAGAATATGTAGCACCAACCTCAGATGGTTCTCATGCTCTTCCATACTTCTAGAGTATACCAGAATATCATCGATAAATACCACTATGAACTGGTCCAGGTATTCATGGAAAACCCTATTCATCAGATCCATGAACATTGCTAGAGCATTCGTCAGCCCAAAAGGCATGACTAAGAACTCGTAGTGGCCATATCTGGTTCGAAAAGCAGTCTTCGCAACATCCTCATATTGAACCCTCACCTGATGATACCCTGACCGTAGGTCGATCTTCGAAAAGACTTGCATTTTCTGCAGTTGGTCAAAGAGATCATCAATATGAGGCAACGGGTAACAGTTCTTCATAGTCACCTTGTTAATCTCATGGTAATCAATGCACATACACATCGACCGTCCTTCTTCTTTATAAATAAAATTGGAGGTCCCTAGGGTGATGCACTAGGTTAGATAAAACCCTGGTCCATCAATTCCTGCAACTGCTTCTTCAACTCCCAAAGTTCTACTGGAACCATCCGGTATGGAGCTTTCGGTGCCTTACCAGGCAGCAACTCTTTCGCAGACTCCACCTCACGATTTGGAGGTAAATCGGGTAAATCTTCCAAAAACACATTTGGAATCTTGTTGACCACTCGAATATCTTCGAGCCTCAACTCCTTCCGCGGTGGTTCCTCCACGCAAGCTAGGCACCCATGACATCTGTCCAAGAGTAGCCTCCTCGCCTGTAATACCGATAAAAGCTGTGGAGTCAAATGCACACACGATCCCCCCTGCTTCCTAGGAGGTATGAACACTACTACCTTCCTACGACAATCAATCACCGCATAAATAGAGAATAGCCAATCCATTCCCAGTATGACGTTGAAACCAGACATGTCGTATACCACAAGATTCGCGGATTGCAGCCTTCCTTGAATTACCACTGAGCAGTCTCCTAACATCTTGCTATAGATCATCCCACTCCTAGTTGGCGTCACCATAGACAACCTATCATCCATCGCTCGAGTTTCAACCCCACACAACTTCACAAAACTAGCAGATATAAACGAATGGGTTGCTCCCGAATAAAAAAAAATGATAGCTCTATTCGAAAGTAGTAACATGGAACCTGTCACCATGTTCCCAGCGTGTTCCGTATCTGCTGGAGTAAGTGAATATACCCTTGCCGGAGTCGTGGTTGCATGGTAGTTTCCCCGAGGCATTTGATTACCCTCATGGTTCTGGCTCTCTGCAAGCTTATCTCTCCTTGGTGCCTGGACAGCTCTATGACATATGGCCCGACTTGCCACAATTGTAGCAGTTACCCCAAAACGGTTGACATTCCCCATTGTGTCATTTATGGAACTTGGCATATGGTGCGGAGGATGGATTTCCCTGAGAACTCTACCGCTCGGTGTTCTACTGATAACGTGAATTGTAGTTCTTCTTCTTCCTCCACTGTCCCTGCCGAGGACCAATCTGAGGCCCAGAAGATACCGGCCTCTTCCTTTATTCCTGCACCACCTCGTCTCCATGGAGGTTGGGCTCAACTATGGTGGCTTTATCCACCAGAACAGAGAACTCGTGGATCTGCAGCATCCCCACAAGCTAGCGTATGTCTTTCCTCAGACCCCTCTCAAACCTTTGAGCCTTCTCGTACTCGTTTGGGATCAAGTACGACGCGAATCGAGATAACTTGATATATCTGGTTGCATAACTCTACACCTTTAGGGTACCCTGCATTAGGCCCAAGAACTCATCGGCCTTCACATCATAAGTGGAAGTCGAAAGTATCTCTCGAAGAATACCTCCTTGGAACCGCACCACGTCATACCCGATGGACTCATTGAAGTCCACCAGCGCTTGGCCTCTCCAGACAGTTGGAAAGTAGCGAAAGGGACTCTCTGCTTATCTGAGCAGTGGAGGACTTCCAAAATCCTCTCGGTCTTCGGGAACCAGTCCTTTGCTATAATCATATTGGGTCCTCCTGAACATGTTAGAGGGTGCATACGTGTGAACCTCTCGATGGTACACCCCGCATCGGTAGGAGAGCTCTCGCATCTGCTAACACTCTGCCTGATCTCTCGCATCACCTGTCTTGTCAAACCTCGTGGCACGGAAGGAGACTCATCACTCGCAGTCCCCTCAGAGCCACTATCCAAGTTGTTATCCTTAGGCTCCATTCTGAAAAGAGAATAGGAATTGGTTAGAATTCCTATATCGTACACAGTTAACACAATCATTAGCACTAATCATGTCAACTACCACTCTAACGGGTCCAGGTCTGTCCTATCACACTGACACGAATCCATCAATGGTTTGCCGTGATTTTATGAAATCGTCATTCCAGGAAGGACATAGAACACCACCAATGAGTGCCCATCTAGCAAAAACACAATCCTCGACCTACTCTACCCATTTCCTACATCCTATACTCTAGTATGTACACATAATACACCTAACCAAGTCTACAAGACTTAATAACCTGATTAGCTCTGATACCAAGCGGTCACGCCTCAAACCCACTGATGGGTCCCAGGTGTGAAAATAGTAACCTAACCTGTCTCTATATCAATTAAACATACATGATACAATACTGGAAGAGGGTCCAACCCCGTGGGGTATACAGAAGCCCAAAAGCATACACATACACATCCATACTCATCAAGTACGCAGCGAAAAATATTCATTTTATCCATATAACATACCATACCAGAGTCCATACAACACTAGGATATAAGTTCCCATAATTACAAAACATACTCCGGGTGTCTACAAAAAACATCACGACAACCCAGTTACAAAACTCATACGTATCTAGGAACTAACTGTAGCTAAACAACACCCCCGCTTCTAAATGCTAGGATGTTAGTTTCAGCTACCCGAAGGACCTAAAAATTTTTTTATATACATTTGGGGTGAGACACCTCTCAGTAAGGAAGAAAGCAGATTATATCAGTGTGTGGCATACCAGTGTTATTTTACGTAAAACATAACACCATACAATACGATATAGTTTCAAAACACTTCCATACAGTTTCATATAGTTCCATTTTTTTTCTAAAATCCATTCTAGTACATACGATACCCAAACATACGGTTAGTTTCGTCACACTCAAGCAGCCGAAACCCTGTGATAACCGAAGCCTCACAACGGTACGTCGCCAATACGGTGTAGCTCACACATTTCGGTGACCAGCCGAAACACACTGGTGATATTTCACACCCTCGGATATAGAGCCGGACACTCTCACCCACGGTAATAAACCGGTACATGGCGTAGTGTATCGTAATTAGCCACCACATAGCTGTTTCAGCATACGATAATTAGCCGCCACTAGCTGATTTCACAGAACTTGGAATCATTTTGGAACTCATGTTCCTATACTCATCAGTGTACGTTAATTAGCCACCACTAGTTGTTTTACAAAATACCTGGAACAATTACATACAACCATACATTCCACACTTAATTGGTATATCGTAAATCATATCGTTTTCCAATTCAAGCATACAGTTTTATAAAAATATGGATACGGTCACCTCAATAATATAGTTTAAACACAACATACAATTTTCTAATCAATGTAGAGATGACAAAAACTGTAACTCGAAAATTCCACATTTTTACCCAATAGATTTTCCCAAATAAGTAGTCAAAACATACATACGATTGTAACCTACAAGTTTACAGATCTCGATTTCAAAAATAAACTGATATAAAGATAATCCCTTACCTTAACCCGAAATCGAATCACAAGCTCTACGACTCCCAAAACTACGAACCGAGATACCAAAACCTAAGCAACGTAGAACAATACTTCCTTACAACTCACACTGCTACCCATATTTCAAAACAGAAATGAAAACCGAGCCTTACCTTGATTTTTTTATCAAAACCCAAAACTGCTCAAAATGAGATTCCGATCCACTATTCGCGAAGAGAATCTTGCCCTTATATACGTGGTAACGTCAGATTTACGAATCCGGTGAAGAACAACAAATAAATCTAGAGAAAGAGAGATCCTCTAGTTCTAGAGAGAAAGGGAGAGGATATTTTGAGATTACTTAGCTTGGAAGCAATGGAAACTGATATTTATAGCCCTTGACTAGGCCATCCTCATCGACGAAATGGCGTCCTCATCGACAATTTACTGAAGACACCTCGTCGACATGACAGTGACCTTGTCGACGAGCTTGAGATCCCCAGTTTCCCGAAATCCCTCTGCTTTTCCTCGTCGACGAGCCTCTGAATTTCATCGATGAGCAGCACATAGACTTCGTTGACGAACTCTGGCTTCGTCGACGAACTCTACTCAATTATCAATTTACCCTTATTTTATATAATTAATCCACATATCACGGTTTGGGTTCTTACAGTTGCGTTTAATAATTTGGGGAAAAATGAATTTCAAGCTTTTGAGCTGCGAATGTTGTGGAGCTTAGGAATTTGGGTATTTTAACGAGATCTCAGTAAGCCAGGTAAGGAGAATAAATTATAGCAGGCTTTTCTAAAAATTACTGGTTAGGGAAATATGAGAAATTGAAATATGATATTTTACTTGAAACTATTATGATATGAATATTAGATGAAAATTATATGGTATATGATTTATACTGAAATGTATTTGAAATTGGGTTAAATGGTTTACATTGATAATAATGAGGTTATGAAATGTATATTGAAATATGAGATTTGAAATGTGGAAAATGATGAAAAGTGATAAGTCAATGAGTACTTTTTGAGAAATGATGAAAAATTGAGCATAAATCTGTGTGCTAGAAAATTGAAGAAATATGAAATGTTAAAATTGTTTTACTGAGATATGTGGGAAAACGTGAAATAAAATACATACATATACATATATATATATGTATGTATGTATGTATGTATGTATGAGATGAAGTGTGTATTGAGTATGAAAATGTGAATATTGCAATGTTAGTTCTGCAATATGAATGTGAAATGTGAATACCAAAATTGTGAATATAGAAATGTGAAAAATTGCAATGTGAATACTACAATTGTGAATACTGGAATGTGAACGAGAAATGTGAATGATGAAATGTGGAAATGAAAACCTTGATGGATGGATTGCGATAACGAGGACGGTACCGTTGCTAGTGGTGATTAAGTGCAACCACACGGACTCATGGAGCATGTGGTGTGATAGTCGATTGAGCCAGTGAGAAGGGTAGTTTTGCTCCCTAGGTCCGGATCAGGGTTATAGTAGGTCAATCGTACTACGCATGGATGGCTTTTCTATTTTGACCTAATCGGGTGGGCCAACCATGGTTTAGATCCAGCCTTCAAGCCTCACAACCTTGACCATTAAGGGAGCATGGCGTGGAGAAATATCCTCAGGGTAGCCATGAGTTACAGAAGCGATATGCACTAGTTATGAGGACACTCATGGGCTGGATGGTGAGATGTAAATGGGAAATGAAAGAATGATGAAAATGAGAAATTAAAGAGCGTGAGTTAATAACATAAATAAATAAAGCGAAGTAAAACACTCCACTTGAGGGCTTACTGAGTAAGGTGAGTGCCCTGATAAGTATCAGTTGTAGTCGAACCCGAGTTAATCGAGTAAGAATATAAACGATATCAGAGCAGAGGGGAGCTACATGTATGGGTGTGTAATCTCCCCTATTCTCGAGAACTTCGATGGTAGACATGGGTTGTGTGTGAGTGAATTTGAAAATGGAATTATAAGCTTATGAAAGCTTGTGTTTTATATCTATATGATTATCAGCATATATCCATTTATTTTCTCAGATGATATGAAGATTTAAAAGGGTATGTCATGATATTATGAAACTCATACTGCCACACACTGTAAATAATTTATTCCATCTTACTGAGATGTATCTCAACCAAATATCTAAATATTTCAGGGAATCGAGAAAGACCAGGTGATAGAGCTCTGAGTTAAAGGGGAGTCGGTACCCTGATAGATAGGGTGTGTGTTTTGATCTAAGGATGTGTGATTCCCCTAGTGTTTTGGTTGATTTTTGGGGATGATTTAGATATGTGTGTGTGTGTGTGTGTGTGTGTATGTTTATGGATGTTAAGTACTCTAGTTATTTGTATTCTGGATGGTGTGTATATATGGTCTTTTTCTGTTAGGTATGTATTTATATGATGGACTGATTACCCAATACCCTCTTCACGTTGGGTTATGTGTTATGGTATCAGAGTTTCTGACATGGCTGACAGATGAGTATTATTGATTAAAATGTTATTATTTATTATTAAAAAAATTATGAAAATCATGGTGTTACAGTTTAGTATCAGAGCCTAGGTTGCTAGGTTCTGCAGACTTTAGTAAATAGCGGAATACAATACCAGAATATATGAATGAATTTTTGAGGAGAATAGGGGATGTGTAAGTTGAGGTATGAGTCAATTATTGATAGAGGATGAGATTAGGAATTTAGGGTTCTATCTTGCGACCTGGAGGCAGGAGTTCCATGATTGTTTCTGTGATTTTCGTTTGGTGACGACTTCAGGAAAACCATGGATACTATTGCTAGTTCTTGTTTCTGAGTGGTAGGATTGAATCTTAAATGGGGAATGAGAATGTTAAGAGAAATGGTTATAGCAGAATATTTTGTGGGTTTTAGTTTGCTGGGTGTGTTAGTGAGTTATGATGAAAGAGTTTTAAGACTGTGTTTACACCATTTGCAAGGATGGACCCTAGGAACAGTAATATGAAAGCATAAGATGATGAGGCAGGGCCTTCTTATGTGGGGGCGGGGATCCCGATGCAGGGTTTTGCAGTGTCACCCAGTAGGTAATGACAAAGGTCACCAGGAATTCAGGGGAGCGGAGCTACATGATTAAGCAGTTCATGTGTATGAAACACCCATTTTTTCTGGAGAGGCCGACTCATTCAGGTTTGAGGACTAAATCCAGAAGATTGAGGAAATGTTGGCAGTCCTCCCATGTATTGACGAGCAGAGGATCCTGTTTGCTACTTCTAAATTGACAAGAGAAGCTAAATACTAGTGCAGATCGGTGAGAATGTTAGAGGAAAAGAGGCCTGAACCTAAAGTGATGACATGGAGCCGTTTCAGGGAAATATTTTTTGAGCGGTACTTTCCTACTACTAATAGGAGTGCAAAAGTAGCAGAGTTTTTGAGTTTGACATAGGGACACATGACGGTGCAACGGTATGCCACCATATTTATCGAGTTGTCCAACTTTGCTCCATATCTAGTGCCAGATGAGGAAAAGAAGGTGAGGAAATTGGAGGAGGGCCCGAGCCGGGGATTATATGAGCACATTGTAGGTTTCCGGGCCTAGACTTTCTTAGAGATAGTTGATAGAGTTACATTGATTGAGAGTTAAAAACTAAGGTGTAGTCCTAAGAGGGGTGTTAGGCCAACAAGAGTGACCTACAGTGACGCACTGCAACACAAAGTCAGAGGAAGAGGCTTGTGCCTCTAGATTTTCAAGAAGGGCCTATCCGAGGGCCTTGGAAAAGGCAGGATAGTAGTGGTGGTCGGAGACAGGGGATGGGAGACTGAGTAGAAAAGGGCATATCGATGTCCCCTCCCTGTTCCAGATGCTATAGGAGACACCCAAAAGAGTGTCGGGTTAGGAAAATGGTTTGTTACCGATGTCATCAGCCTGAGCATATGGTGAGAGATTGTCGAGCACCACCAGTTGTTGCATTTGTTCCTAGATTATACTGAGGAGGTTGCCAGGCACCTTGAGGTGGATAGCAGAGGAATGCCTCCCCGGCACGAGTTTATACGCTAACACCAGGCGACAGGAGATGTTGTGACAATTACTGTTTCAATTCTGTCATATACAACTACTATTTTATTTGATTCAGGGGTGACTCATCGCCCGAGAGTTTGTTAAATTTTGTGGGATAGAGATACAACAGTTAGACATTAGTTTGTCAGTGGCTATGCTGACAAGGGCTGTAGGGATATGTGAGGAAACACTTAGGATTTGTCCAGTCTACATTCAGGGGAGGTCTTTATTAGCTAATCTAGTGGTCTTGGATATGCATTGGATTGATTTGATAGTGGGGATGAACTGGCTAGCTACTCTCTATGCCAGTATGGACTGTCATCGGAGAGAGGTAGTGTTTAGACTTCTAGGAGGACAGGAGTACATATTTGCAGGGTCATGTGCATGTACCCCACCATAGTTGTTTTCTGCCATTCAAACGAGGAGATTGTTGCTAGAGGGTTGTCGGGGATATATGACCTGTGTGAAGGAAATATTAGAAGGGAAGTTGAGGTTAAAGGACATCCCGATAGTGAGGGATTTTTTCGATGTTTTCCCCAAGGATTTGTCGGGACTACCTTCTAATCGAGAAGTAGGGTTTACTATTGATCTAGTTCACGGGACAACGCTGATTTTCGAAGTGCTGCATAGAATGGCATTGGCAGAGTTAAAAAAGTTGAAGGAATAGTTGCAGGAATTGTTAGATAAGGGGTTTATTCGACCTAGTGTGTCGCCTTGGGGAGTGCCGGTATTATTTTTGAGAAAGAAGGATGAGTTGATGAGAATGCGCATCGACTACAGGGAAATAAATAAAGTGACTATCAAGAATAAATACCCACTTCCTCGCATCGATGATTTATTTGACCAGCTATAGGGGACACATATTTTCTCAATAAAGGATCTACGATTTGGGTATCATCAAGTGAAGGTTAGGGTGGAGGATTTTCTAAAGATAGCATTCAGTACTCTGTATGGCCACTATGAATTCTTGGTTATGCCGTTTGGACTGACAAATGCTTCTGCAGTATTTATGGATTTGATGAATCGGGTATTTCACTAGTATTTGGATCAGTTCATAGTGGTATTTATTGATGACATACTGGTGTATTCAAAGAGCCCAGAGGAACACGAGGAACATCTAAATATGGTACTTCAGGTGCTGAGGGAAAGAAGATTGTATGAGAAATTTAAGAAGTGCGAGTTTTGGCTGGAGCAAGTTACCTTCCTTGGACACATGGTATCCAGGGGTGGTATTTCAGTAGATTTAAGTAAGATTGAGTCGGTAGTAGACTGGGTGTGACCTAAAAAGTAATGTGCAGGAAATTAGAAGTTTCCTGGGATTGGCTGGGTACTACCGCAAATTTGTTGATGGTTTTTCTAAATTATCGGATCCTTTGATGAAATTGACCAGGAAGGGTATGAAATTTGAGCGGTCTAATGAATGTGAATGGAGTTTTCAGAAGTTGAAGCAGCGATTCATGACTGCACCGGTGTTGACGATTCCTTTAAGAGAAGAGGGTTTCATAATTTATAATGATGCGTCACATAAAGGACTGGGTTGTGTTTTGATGCAGCAGGGGAGAGTTATAGCATATGTCTCACGATAGTTGAAAAAATATGAGAAAAATTATCCTACCCATGATTTAGACTTGACAGCGGTGGTTTATGCACTAAAGATTTGTAGACACTATCTCTATGGGGGTAGGTGTGAGATTTTCACTGACCATAATAATTTGAAGTACTTCTTCACACAGAAAGAATTAAACATGAGGTAGAGAAGATGGTTGGAGCTAATAAAAGATTACGATTGCACCATCAATTACCACCTGTAAAAAGCTAATGTGGTAGCTGATGCTTTAAGTCGAAAACCAGTGAATGCCTCAATATCAGCAATAGTAACTCAGCATCTAATCAAGATGGATTTAGAAAGGCTGAGTGTGGAGTTGGTAAAAGGGAATCGCCAGACACTTATTGCCAATCTGGTGCTTTAACCGACTCTACTGGATAGAATTAAGATTGTTCAGATGTAAGATACATAATTGGTATAGATTAGGGAGTAAGTGCAGAGTGGACAGGGAGGTGAATTTAATATCTCAGATGATGGAGCGTTGAGATTCTGTACCTGACTATGTATATCTGGTGATGCTGAGATTAAAAGAACCATCCTAGTGTGACTGGATTTGCTTCCTTGTAAAGAGATTGTTTAAGTCATTGAGTCTACACTATGATAATTCTCAATGAAATGAAGAACAGATGGATTGGTTACCAAGAAGTTTATTGACTCACTCGAAAAATAAGCAACTCAGAAGCTATCCCAAGTATAGGAGTTCAGTCGTGTAATACTTAGCCCAAGGACCAGATTGTCTCCTTAGAGAATGCAGTTTAATTCCAAATTTTTACTTAATTTCAACCGAAAATAAGAAACAAAAAGGTTACTGAACATAGTTCAGATTCGAGTTTTCTGGGATGTTGAGATTCTTTTTAACGAATAAAAAACAACATGAAATTTAAACTATGAATCCTAACATGCACTAAATTTAACAACGAAAAACGAAAATCCTACACTTAACGAGTCAGGCAAGAATTAAAACCCACGTTTGAACTTCGGAAAAAAAACTAAAGATGATGACTTTAAGCAAAAACTTAAGCATGCAATTAAAAAAAAATCAATCATCACAAATTCAAACAAAAACCAATTTTAACGCGATCAAGAACGTAAACCAAAATTAATTCTTAACAACTAAACAATAAACTAAACATGATAAAAATTCGGACTTTAATTAAACGAACTTAATTTAAATAGAACTTAACAAAATTTAATTTCTAAAGAAGATTTTTTTTTCTTTTTTTTCTTTAGAGATCAAACCGAACTTTAACGATGCAAAATAAAGCAACCAAAAATTAGCTATAACAATAATGCTAAATAAGAAGAGAAATAAAATAAGTTAACTTTAATAATAATAACCCAACATGAATTTAAAAGTTTAAAACTTTAATTGAAACTCTACCAAAAATTAACAATTTTCATTCAAGTATTTAAAAACAAGAATAAAGAAAGAGAGAGGGAAAGAAGAGAGAGAGAGAGAGAGAGAGAGAGAGAGAGAGAGAGAGAGAGAGAGAGAGAGAGAGAGGAAAAGTAAGGTTGGGCTGTAGAAGCTGAGGGAGCAGCAGCAGCACAACCGAAAGAATGGTCAGCAGAGGGGGCTTCAGTTTGAGGATAGCAATTGCAGCAAGGTTCAGGTTCGTCCTTTTCATGCAGCAACAATAGTAGAGCAGCAAAGCAGGGAGTTCACAGGAGGAGGCTCGGGTGCAGTAGCTGCAGCAAGGAGGACTTCGGGCTGGGGTGTTCACGGGTTGGTGGACAGTAGTAGGAGTAGGACATCAAGGAAAAAAAAATAGAACATCAGCAAGAGGGAGAGAAGGAGAAAGGGAGAGTTGAAAATAGAGAGAGCCAAAAAGGAGAGTTAGAGAGAAGAGAAAGAGAGAAGAAGAGAAAGAAGAAAGGAAAAAGGAGAGGAGAGTTAAGAGAAAAGAGAGAAGAGTAAGGGAGAGAGATGGAATGAGGTCGAGAGAAGGAAGAGGAAGAGAAGGGAAAGGGAAGAGAAGCTAGGAGAACAAGGTAGAAGAGAAGGGAGGGGAGGCCCCCTGGGAAGAAAGAAAGAAAATATATATAAGGCTCCCACCAACGAACCCTACACGCCCAGCACCAAAAAGAAGAGGACTCAGCTACATGGTCGGGTCAAATCAAACCGATATTATATATATATATATATATATATATATATATTTATTTATTTTCTTTATTTGTTTCTTCTTTTTTCCTTTTTTGTTTCCCAACGCACAAGGGGGATTTTGACCTTCCTAAAGCCTGTATCTCTCCAAGATCAAAACATAAAAGTTGTAGAGCACTTTCTCGATTTTCCATAGAATTTTGAATCATCTCGATCAAAGATAGAACGAGAAAGTTACGCCCATGTTACAAAGTACTGTTGGCTTTAGCGTCCATAACTTACCCTACAGTAATAAAATACCAAAAATTCATAAATTAGTCAATAAAACTCAAATATTATAAATAGAATGTAATGTTAGAATATTGAGCATAATTAGGCATTTAATTAAAAATATATTCCTTAATGCATGAATTAAAACACCTAATTGTGCAATTTAGGCGCATAATCACACCCCCCCAACTAAAGTTTTGCTAGTCTTTAGCAAATAAGAAAAAAAAGACTAAGAAAACTACCAAATCCTATCTACCTCCTCTTTCGCGGGAAACACGGTTGCATTTACCAAATGCAACAAGGCTTTAAACCCCTAGGTTGATCCTAGTGGACGAGTTGTAGTCTTGTGAAGGTTTCCAGGGCGACACCCACAAACACCAATTCCAATGAATATTAAATGAATGTACATGTAACACGAATATACCATTTCACATACATGAGTATCACCAGATTACACAAGCTCATACAGAATTCACGTAATTCCGAAGCAAGTCATTCATGCAAGTTTCATTATTAGATAACCATTAAGAACAATATGCTCACATAGAATCAACGAGCAATTACAATTCAGAGTTGATGTAGCCATATAAATTTGATTATAAATAGGAGAAATCTCGAGGCATGTGTAATGTGTATGACTCGTTACACCCAAGATATTCATGGATACCTACAGAACAATCTTTTTGACTCGGCCTAACTGGTATACCCTAAAAAACACTCAAAAAGGATAGGTTCACTCATCATATGTGGGGAGGAGTGTCGTGATCAAACATCTCACATATTACAAGGAACAAACACTAAATGTATGGAGTGGACTAGTCTGAAAAGGATCCAGCCTATTTGTGAGGTGTCGGGTCCTTCACCTTAACATCTTCTCACCTACTCGCCAAATCCAACCAAAACCACCCTAGATCAACTTAGTCACAAACCAGGCGTGAATATATCTTAGGCATTAAGCGGTTAAAGAGTCTTCATATGTGGAGAACATGTCTCGTGTCCCTGACTTTTTGTGGTATTTGTGTGGAGCAGGTATTAACTTTTCATTTCATGTGCATTTCTATTTTTCTTATTCTTACTTCTGCTCATTCTTCAATTTCTGTCTTTTCATTGTCAATTAGGACAATCTTTACACTTCTTTTGTTGTCTTCATACCACAAATGTGAATTAAACTCAAACATTAGTCCATGAACTAAGTCTATTTCTAGGGGTGGCTCAGCCTTCACATCTTGAGTAGACTACAAGACCTAGGTTTCTATCTCCCTACTAGATGTCACCTCTAGGCTTGCAAGTCAAAAACAAAGACTAATGTACAAAGAGTATCTAGAAAATAATGGAAAGTGGAGTTTCATGAACTTTGAACTGACGTCAAAAACTCAAAAGAACGATAAATGGCTCAACAGTACCTTGCAAGGTGTCATAGTCGCCACAGGTGCTCTCTCAGTGCTCACAAGGAATCCTAAGTGCTACAAGTCACGTGAACGTGCATTTCAGCCTCATGAGATACCATGTAAATACAAGATTTTATATAGCCAAATTAACACAAATGAACTACCTGTCAATCTTCATGGAGTTGCAGTTCCTAGATAAACCATATAAAGAGAAACTACACATAAATAACCCACTATACAACTTAAGTGTGTAACTCCTAAGTTATATGTAAGTATGTAAAAGGTATAAGTCAGTGTTAATCATGGCCTAATCATCCATATTCAAAATTTTTTTTCAATGTAATTTCTTATCCTTCCCAACTAAAGTGGAACATTGTCCTCAATGTGAAAACATAAGGGAAGTAGAGCGCACCTGGGTGGAGAAGTAAGGGAAAATAAAGACTAAAACTAAGGAAAAATTTACTTGAAAATGAACTAAAAATAAAATAAGGTAAAACGAAATAAAAAGAAAAAAAATAAAAACATCATAGTCTGTTTGGTGGAGACTCTGGAAGAATTTCATCTGGTGGGTGTAGGTCTATAAATTGAACCGGTTAGTCTCCAAATTTGAGTTGCCACAATGAATCTGTCTCGTTACCTGCACAAAAGTTAGTCTCAAATAAATCAATACGTTCTAAGGTACCAGAAAAAACATGTGCACACAGCCTTCCTTGTCTTAACAAGAAAGGATCTTTATTTAGTATATTTTTCAGGAAATTCACTTCTTTAAGAACCAGTCTTTGCGGAAAAGTTGTCAGAGCCGTTACCTTTGGTTCTTTAGAAGCATCAACATCAAAATTTTTACCTGGTTCTTTGAAAATAAAACTCTTACCAGTCTACTCACCCTCTTTATCGGGTGTTCCCATCACCTTACCACTGCGGGGAATTGTTTCAACATTGCACACCTTTACATTTAATCTAGTAGGGAATGATGGTTCCACGACTGTCAATCTTTGAGGGTAAGGTACCACAGGTTAGTACTCCTTACTGGTCTCAATATCCACTTTAACTGACGTCTTCAATTCTAGGTTTGCTTCCTCTGATTTTTATTTGACCTTAACTATCTCAGTTGTAACTTCAGGTGTCGGGACAACTGTTGGTCTGTCAGTAAGTATCTCAGCTTGGGAAACTTTTTTTTTCACTTCTTGAAGTAATAACGACTTCCGCTGTCTCTAGAGAAACATTATGTATTTGTTGCTATTGGTGTTAGTATTCTTGAGGATTAGGCTGAGGTTCTACCAGAAATTCCCCTTTTTCTAAGATATTCAATTGCGTGCTCATCTCATTAATGGTGTCCCGCAATTCATTTATTGCCTAAGTGTATTGATTGTTATTTGTGACTTGAATCTACATGAATTGCTGAAAGACATCCTCAAAAGACTTCTCCAGCGGAGCAGGTGCTGCATTAGATTGAAATCCTAAAGGTGCATAACTCTGAGAGATCTATTGTGGTTAATACTGAAGCTGAAAGGCAGCCTAATGATATGATGACTGATAAGGGGGTGCATAGGACTAGGAAGGTTAGTTCCAAAGTTGCACTGCACTATTCTCCTTTTCCATCTCTATAGCCTCCACTCTTCTAGTGAGTTCAACTAGACGTGCCTCAACACAAAAATCATCTCTCAGTTCATACCACTCTCCACCATATATTACTTTCAATGGTTGAACTGCAATCGGTCTTCTATCAATCCTAGTGTTCCACTATTGAGCAAAGTCAGTTAAATGATCCAGAAAATCCAATGCCTCATCAGGCTCCTTGTCGAAGAAATATCCTAAACACACAGTATGAACGAACTGCTTTGATTCAGGAGTCAACGTAGTGTAGAAATAGTAGACCAGACACCATGATTCAAATTCGTAGTGGGGACGCATATTAACTAGATCTCTAAATATCTCCCAACTTTCATGAAATGTCTCATCAACTCCTTGCATGAATCGACTGATCCATTCTTGCAAAAATTGAGTTCTTTGTAAGGGAAAAAATTTATGCAGAAATTTGCTTTACATATCTGCCAAATTAGGGATAGAATTAGGCCTAAGAGAATTAAACAACGTCTTAGCAATGTCTTTCAATGAAAAAGGAAATAAATGCAATCTAATTACTTGATTAGTTAGTAGTAGTCCCATCTATGAATGTAACACATGCAAGCTCAAAATCAGTTAAATGCTTATACAAATTTTCACACTTCATCCCATGAAATTGAGGTATCACAAATATCATTCTAGACTTAATGTTAAGTTCTGTACATTCTCAGGTAATATGATGCAAGATGGTTGTGTGGTTCGTGTGGGATGCAAAAAATCCATAAGCATGCGTGGTGCAGGTGCAACTATATTTTCTTCAAAACTTTTTTTTTTTTATATTTTTTATTTTTCTTTTTCATGAGAAAAATTAAAATAAAGGGAAAAAAACTAGTTTGAAACTAAAACTGATATTCCCTGGCAACAGCGTCAAAAACTTGACTCACTCAAAAAATTAGTAGCTCAGAAGCTATCCTAAGTATAAGAGTTCAATCGTATAATACTTAGTCCAAGGGTTAGATCATCTCCTTGACTCACTCGAAAAATGAGCAGCTCGGAAGCTATCCTCGGAAGCTATCCCAAGTAGAGGAGTTATGTCGTGTAATATTAAGCCCAAGGGCTAGATCGTTTCCTTAGGGGATGCGTTTAATCTCAATTTCACGTTCGTCCAATCGAAAATAAAAATGCACTGAACTCGGTTCAGATTCGAAGTTTTTCAGAGTTGTTCAATTTTACTTTTGACGAATTAGATGGCACGTAATTTAAAAAATCCTAAAACTAACATGTACTAAATAAAAGAAACAAGAATAGAAATCCTAATTTACTTAAAGAAATATTGGGACACACACTAATTAAAAATGGAAACTACAAATAAGGAATTAAAACACGCTAGAATTGAAACTCTAATCTACCTAAGGAAACATCGACACACGCACTAATTAAAGATGGTAACCTAGAACATGGAATTAAAAACACACAATGGAAACTAAATTAGACACACACTAAAGAAAAAACCAAACCTACTAAAAATCGAACCTTTAGCACAATTAAGAGATCAAATCAAGACTCACAATTTAAATGTAAATATGAACTCAACGGAAATTTAAAAGACATAAACAATAACGGAACACAATAAAAACACAACCTTTACTAATCATAGACCCTAACTAAATCGAATTTCGACAAAAAAATATTTGAATTTAATTAAGAATGCTAAATTAAAATAACTATCAATTAGATAAACAAAGAGATTAATTTAACAATAATGAAATACTCAAAATTACTCAACTTAAACAAAAAGAAAGAAAACTCCAATAACATTAAAAAAAAACTAAACTTTCTTCAATATTCCAAGATTCAAAGAAAAGTAAATAAAAGAAAGAAAGAAAGGAAAAAAGAGAGAGAGAAACAAATCCACGGAGCCGTGAAGTTGCTGCTGTGCTGGAGAAGTTGCTGCTGCGCTTTGGTGGTCCTGCTATGGAGTCGGCTAGTGTTCTGCTGTGCTTGGGGACTGCTGAAGATGGTGGAGGAGGCTGGCCGTACTGCAAGAGGGCAGAGGAGGCCAAGAGAAACAGAGGAAAGGGGGAGAGTGAGGGAAGAAAGACAAAGGGAAGGAAGAGAGACAAGGGGAGAGAAGCAGAATTGAAAAGAACAAAAAAAACAAACTAAAGAAGAAGAAGAAGAAGAAGAAGAAGAAGAAGAAGAAGAAGAAGAAGAAGAAGAAGGAGAAGAGGAGAATGGGGAGCCATGGGGACTGCCTCTGCAGGAAGAGAAAGAGAAGGGTTAAATAGGATAGGGGGGAAAGCCCTAGACCCAAATAGGAAACCCGAATTGCTATATTTTTTTATTTTTTTCATTCTCTGTTTATTACAAATTCTGCTCTTCTGGAGCCCGTATCTCACAAAACTCAAAACATAAAAGTTTTAGATAATCCTTTCCTCTTTTTCCAAAAATTTGAATCGTCTCGATCGGAGTTCGGACTGAAAAGTTATGCATAAAATACAAACAGGTGTCGGTTTTGATTCCCGAAAATTTTCCTGCGACAAAAAATTACCAAAACTTCATAAATAGTGCAATAAAGTTCAAGAATGATGATTTTGGAATTTTATTAAAATATTGGACAATTTTAGATATTTAATTAAAAATATAAACCGTAAAGCTCGAGTTAAACGTCCAATTACGCAGTTTCGGTGCGTAATCACTCCTCAGGGAATACATTTTAATTCAAACTTTTACGTAATTCCAATCAAAAATAAGAAACAAAAAGGTTACTGAACATAGTTCATATTCGAGTTTTCTGGGATGTTGAGATTCTTTTGACGAATCAATAACAATGTGAAATTTAAACTATGAATTCTAACACGCACTAAATTTAACAATGAAAAATGAAAATCCTACGCTTAATGAGCCAAGCAAGAATTAAAACCCACATTTGAACTTCAGAAAAAAACTAAAGATGATGACTTTGAGAAAAAACTTAAGCTCGCAATTAAAAAACTCAATCAATCACAAATTCAAACAAAAACCAATTTTAACGTGATCAAGAACGTAAACCAAAATTAATTCTTAACAACTAAACAATAAACTAAACGCGATAAAAATTCGGACTTTAATTAAACGAACTTAATATAAATAGAACTTAACAAAATTTAATTTCTAAAAAAGATTTTTTTATTTTTTTCTTCAGAGATCAAACCGAACTTTAATGATGCAAAATAAAGCAAGCAAAAATTAACTCTAACAATAATGCTAAATAACAAGAGAAATAAAATAAGTTAACTTTAATAATAATAACCCAACATGAATTTAAAATCTTAAAACTTTAATTGAAACTCTACTAAAAATTAACAATTTTCATTCAAGTATTTAAAAACAAGAATAAAGAAAGAGAGGGGGAAAGGAGAGAGAGAGAGAGAGAGAGGAAAAGTAAGGTGGTTGGCTGTAGTAGCTGAGGGAGCAGCTGCAGCAGCATGACTGGAAGAATGGTCAGCCAATAGGGCTTTTGTTTGAGGACCGGTTCGTCCTCTTCATGCAACAGTAGTATAGCAGCAAAGCAAGGAGTTCACAAGAGGAGGCTCGGGTGCACCAGCTGTAGCAAGGAGGACTTCGGCTGGGGTGCTCACGGGTTGGTGGACAGTAGTAGGAGCAAGACAGCAAGGGAAAAAAAAATAGAACAACAACAAGAGGGAGAGGAAGAGAAAGGGAGAGCTAAAAATAGAGAGGGCCGAGAGGGAGAGTTAGAGAGAAGAGAAAGACAAAAAAAGAGAAAGGAGAAAGGAGAGGAGAGTTGAGAGAGAAGAGAGAAGAGAGAAAAGTAAGGGAGAGAAATGGATTGAGGCCGAGAGAAGGAAGAGGAAGAGAAGGGAAAGGGAAGAAAGGCTGGGAGAATGAGGTAGAAGAGAAGAAAGGGGAGGCCCGCTAGGAAGAAAGAAAGAAATATATATATAAGGCTCCCACCAACGAACCCTACACGCCCAGCGCCAAAAAGAAGAGGACCCAACTGCATGGTCGGGTCAAATCAAACTGATTATATATATATATTTCTTTTCTTTATTTGTTTCTTCTTTTTTCCTTTTTTGTTTCCCAACGCACAAGGGGGATTTTGACCTTCCTAAAGCCTGTATCTCTCAAAGATCAAAACATAAAAGTTGTAGAGCATTTTCTTCACTTTCCACGGCGTTTTGAATCATCTTGATTGGAGCTCGAACGAGAAAGTTACGCTCAGATTACAAAGTACCATCGGTTTTAGCGTCCATAACTTACCCTGAAATAATAAAATACCAAAAATTCATAAATTATTCAATAAAACTAAAATATTATAAATAGAGCGCAATGTTAAAATATTGAACATAATTAGGCCTTTAATTAAAATTATACTCCTTAACTAGTGAATTAAAACACCTAATTACGTAATTTAGGCGCGTAATCATTTACCCAAGCGTGCGTTGTAGATTATTTTTTGGCTTCCCCTCCTCGTTCTTAACTAAGTTCTGTTAATCCAATCATGTTAATCTTGTTGGCCGATAATTTTGATAGGGGCTCTCTAATGGAATTTTATGCTAGGAGACTTTAAAGGAATAACCAAAACATATAGTTTGCTAAGAGATAAAAGTTAAGCTATGTTAGATTTTGGGAACTGAAAATGAAAATTGAAGTTGTTGGATGTTGATGCTCTAGCATGGGGTTGTTTGCGAGTTTAACTTAAAATTTTTGGGTTAATGAAAGGAGTTATTAGATTTGGGAGGAAGGGTAAGCTGAGCCCTAGGTATATTGGACCATTCAAGATTCTTAAAAGAGTGGGTCTAGTTGCCTACAGGTTGACGTTACCACCATACTTGTCTAGAATCCATGACGTATTTCACATTTTCATATTGAGGAAATATGTCTCAGATCCCTCCCATGTGATCATTTATGAGGCACTAGAGCTTGGTGAAGCTTTGTCTTATAAAGAAGTTCCAATGTATATTTTGGATTGGAAAGAGTAGGAGCTACATGCGAAAAGCATTCCATTGGTAAAAGTATTATGGTGCAATCATGCAGTAGAGGAAGCTTCCTGAGATTTGGAGGAAAAAATGCACCAGAGATACCCACACCTGTTCAGTGGGACTTAGTATTGAAGGTATGTATTTTGATTTGTGTAGTATAGGATAGATAGTATTTTGGTTTTGATCAAAATGATTTTGGAAGAGTTTTTTTTGGAATGTTGTACTCTCCCAGAACCCTCCTTTGTAACTACGGTATTCCTCCACCATAAGTGAGGGTAATTAGTAAAATGGTGGTGTTTCTTTTTAAGAATGGAAAGGTGATAAATGACAAATTTTGAGAACGAAATTTTATAAGGATGAGAGAATGTAGAGACCTAGAAAATATAATAATAAAAGTGTTAATTTAGGTGTAAACCCAAGACCGGGGGGGGGGGGATGAATTGGGTATTTAAAAATATTTTGATACTTCAATCCTTAATTGAAAACCCAAACTTACAAGTACAAATTTTTATACACACCGATTTCAGTATTATACAACTCAATTGAGTTAATCCGTGGATATCTCAATTAATTTAATATTACCCAATTATTCTGACGTAATTTAAATATTCACATATATATATATATATATATATATCAATATTTAACACATGCACAACAGATATAATATGAATATAAGTGCGGAAATATAAAGAGAGATAGAGAAATAAAGCACATACACAAAAGTTTTAACGAGGTTCAGCCAAACTCGCCCTACATCCTCACCTTGGGCAAAACCCCCAAGGATTGCACTAATACGCTCCTTTAACTGGGACGGAGCTTGCCGTTACGAACCTGCTGCTTACAAAAGGTACAACTTCCTTCTACTCTGCTGCTTAGAAGAGGCGCAACTTCCTCCTACTCTGTTGCTTACACGAGGCACAACTTCCTTCTTCCCGGTTCAAAACCCGAACCGTCAATACAATAGATAGATGAAATTCCTGAACACTCAGATGCTTCTGAACAAGCTAATGAGTACAATAAAAATTCCTAACACATATTCATATAATAAAACTTGAGGCTCGGCATGTATGTAATGATAAGATCATTATATGAATGATATGCTTCACAAATTTACCTTTTAAATCAATATCTCCCAAAAATGATTTTATAAATAAATATTTTGGAGAAACGTATGATTCGATTCCAGAATACTTTATGTAAGATTAGAAAATAAGATCCTTTCAAAAATAATGTTTAATAATACGTAGATTAATGTTCTTGCTATCAATAATTTTTCAAGTTGAATCTTTGAATAAATATACGACCTTGAATATTGCAAAGATTTAAACACTATGTTTCAAAAATAATATTCTTCAAGGATATGCATTTAGAGGCTCATAGTATTTGCAATCAAATAATTCCAATCTCTTAGAATGAATATTCAAGAATAAGTTTGTGAGATGAAAAAATCTTCTAGTATTATGCAGATCTAAGTTCTTGCTATCAAATAAGTCGTACGATTAAATCTTTGAATAAAAATGTGACTTTGAATATTTCAAAGATTTAAATAATATTTTTCAAATACATTTTGCACCAATAAGATAGATCTCTTTGAATAAAAATACAACTTTGAATGTCACAAGAATTCAAACTTTAGAAAGCTATTCCCAAAATATTTTTCAAATAAATAACTATGAGAAAATAAGTTTTTTACTCCCAAAAAGATTTTTCAATAAATGAATAATGGAGAAGATGATCGATTAATTAAAAAATTGAAAGCTCAATGAACTATTTTTCCAAACCTCAAGATCAAACCTAGATTTAACAGAAGTTGCGCGTGTATTTGCTCAGATCTTGAATATGCGAATATCCAAGTAAAAGTGTGTTCTTTGCAGTGCAGGCAATGATTCTTAGTAAGAATATTCAAAACTTCTCAAGAGGTGTGCAAAAATGTTCAAGTCTCTCAATATTATGCAAAAAGTGAGGTATTAGGGTTTCTAGGTTAATTTTGTAAGAGGTCTCGGCCTCAGATGGATTTCTGGCCGTTAGATCAATTTATTTAAAAGAAATTCCGTGCATATCAGTGTTGAACCAATGTTCTGCGTGAGCGACCTTCAGTGTTTTTGACATAATGTTTACTATATAAGTCCAAATTGGACTTTCTTGATGTAAAAAAAAAACTAAGAGAAAAACCCACAACTTTTATGTTGAACACAGTTTAAGATAAGAAGTTATGGATTAATAAAAAATGCCCGTCAATGTGACATAAGAAACATGAAGGGAATTTTTCTACTACGTACGCCTTTTAGTGTTTTGGCCATAACGTTTTCTGTACGATTCCAAATTGGACATTCCTAGTATCAATAGAAAGCTAAGAGAGCATCCCATAACTTTCATGTTGAGTACCCTTTAAAATAAGAACTAATTGATTAATAAAATTGCTCATCTTTATTGTTCGGTCAACTGGCCGGTTGACTAACCCCTTTGTAAAAATTAGTTTTTACCTTCTTTTAACTTCAAAACCATTTTTAAAACATTTGTATAAGTTAGGAATTTTATAAAAAAGGTTTTTCATGTTACTTTGAGGTCCTATGGTCAATCTAAGGTCATATTTGAGTTTCAAATTTCATCATACGACATATGTAAATACATTCAATTTCTAAATTCCCATTCCCATGAAGATCTTGGACTTGATGCTTGCATCTTCATTCTTCTAAATTTCTAGTTCCATGAATTGAGCCAAATGGTATGTTCTTTAGGTTTCTCGTGGCTTCCATATTATGTGTTGACCTTATAGGTCACGCCCAGTTTTGATTATGACAAATACTCATTGTTTCTAATGAGTGTTTAAGATGTTGTGCATGAACCTAAACTTGTCAAGATCAAGATGCACGTAAGGCAAGTGAAGATTGAAGATCATATCTCATTGTATTGTAATATATAATTCAATCATTTGGTCTGTAATAGTAATTAGGGCTTTGATTGTAATAATTGCATGCATCACCTGCATGATGTAATATGTAAGCTTATAATGCAAATGACCTTAGTATGACCTTAGGGGTTACGGTCGACCGACACCGGATTTTTTTGGTGTCTTCAAAAAGACCTAAAACTGACCCTAAGGTACTCATCATTGCACTTGCATGTATTAGAAACTTGAATAGGATGAAAGTGTATTGAATGAGGACCGAAATGCACACTTTGTGCACTTTCGGTCGACTGGCAGTTCATTCTGCCTTGATTGATCGAATCCGGTCTGGGTCAACAATTTGACCTTAGCTCGGTCAACCGAACCATTATAGTTCAAATACCCCTGGTTGACCGAAACCTCCTAAGGTCAACATTTTGACCACCTAGTCGACTGAGCCCAAATTGCATTGCAACTGTCTGGTCGATCGAGGTTCCTTGGGAGAAATCCCAATGGTTTGGTCAACCGAATCGCCCAGTTCAAAATAGCCTGGTCAACTGAACCTTGGTAAAATGGAAAAATCGCCTCGGACATGTACGTTCGGTCAACTGAGTCCCCAGTTTAAAATGGCTTGGTCGACTGAGCCATATTAACTTCAGTTGATCAAAAGGTTTTTGGTCGACCAGGTCTCTTGGGTTGCCCTGAATTTTTTACCGTAGTTAATTTTTTAAACAAGATTAATTATTTGAAAATGATTTAAAACTTTCATAATAATTCCCAATAGGTCCCCATCGGTCATAAGTCATGGGGTATCTATAAATACCCCCTCATTTGGGATTATTAGTAGTAGATTAGCATATTTGATTAGGGAAGATTCTTTGAAAATCCAAAAACCTATAATACTCATTTTCATACTCAAATCACTCATACTTACCTTCTCCTATTGATCATACTCTTTGTAAGTTGATTGAGTGTTTATCTTCATAGGTTTGCTCTCCTATTTGTATTTGATTAATTCGATTTTAACGAGAGCTGAACCAGAGTATTCTTAGGGGACTTTGTTCATAAGCCTATCCTAAAAGGACTTGCTTAAGCTTTTGAGTATTGCATTTGTGTTGTGATATCTTAGGAAGCTTGTATTTATCTTTGTGTTGCAAAAACTTTTTCAAAACATAATCAAAAATCTTGTGTGATTTATATTGATATATCTTTGAGAAGATATTTGTGTTTGTAACATAGATCTTTGTTGCAATATCTATTTGCATATCATTTGCTGAATAAAAAGACTGTACATCTTTTGCAAACCAAGCATATACGTCATCTACTATTTACGTGATTGATATATCCTTCAGACTGATACATTTGAAACTTGCTTGACATCTTTGTGTGAATCTATTGATTGAATATCTTGAGATACAAAGATTTCTTGTTGATACTTTCACGCACTCATTACATAGATAGAAAATATATTTGAGAGTTGAAATATTAGACCACACTGAGCTTACTTATTATATCATTTGTGGTGTATGTGATTGCACGTAACTGGGTACATATCTGCTTTACTTGAAAGCATAATCACCGTACCATTTCATTTATTGAGCAAAACTGTTGTATACCAGGTACGGGCCTCAAGAGGGAGACTAGCCCTTAGAAATAGTCCCGGATTGACTTAGATCCGGTTAGGAAAGCTAGGTGCATCATCCTGTTAAGGCATGTAAATTGAGGTCAGCCTCGCTAATTGACCTAGTTGTAAATGTTGAGGTCAACTCTGTGCTAATTAACCTGATTGTAATCGGTGCCACTCCACCCTTAAGTGAGCCTTTAGTGGAATTCTCAGGCTTGCGAGCTAGAGGCAGGGATGTAGGCACAGTTGGCCGAACTACAATAACATATCGTGTGTTTGTTTATATTTCCGCACTTTATATTTACTGCACATATATGTTATGGTATGAATGATATGCATTATTTAAATTCCACATATTTTATTTATCGGCACATTTGGAATTGTGTAGAAAGACCCTAGGTTACCAAATCATATTGACTTCTGACTTAACCTAGGAGAAAAGTTTAAATTTCCAATTCATCCCCCCCCCCCTCTTGGGAATATATCAATTCTAACATCATGCTTACCATTCATATCATCCGTGCGTGCTAAATAATGATCCTGCTAAAAAGGCTCAATGCACAGATGAAATAATTGTGTTTTGTCATTATCAAAATGGGATCGAATTCAAAAAATCAACAATCTCCCCCTTTTTTATGATGACAAACACAAGAGCAAAATGCATAAATTTCAAAATAGACATTGTAATTCAATTATATCCAGAAAGAAGGCATTGAGATATTTCAAGTTAAGAATTTTAAGTTCAGCGCAATATGCATCTGGATAAAGCAATAAAACATATGCACATTAATCCTCTCCCCCTAAACACAAAGAGTATATCATTTTGCTCATTAATCTTCTCCCCCTTTTGGCATTAGAAAAAGGGTTAAGTTAAATGGAAAACATTTTTTTTTTTTAAATTTTCTTAGATTTAAAAGGATAACTCCCCCCTTTTGAAATATATATATATACATATATTTTTTTTGTGTGTCATTTAAGCTCATACACATTGTAGAGTGCAATTTTAAAAAATATCTCTCCCCCTTTTGATATCAAGACAAAATTTCTCTCCCCCTTTAGATCTAAAATAATTTTGCTCTAGTACATTCTAAAAAGAAATATAACCAGAAAGATTAACCGTACAGACTCTAATTATATCAATGCATTTTAAAACAAGATCATAGGGTCAACTCAAGAAACTTGTGGTAAAGCAACATATTTTTCATTTAGAGTATTCAATAGGATCATCATAATTGAGTACATGCCATAGAAAGTTCAATGCACATCTAAGCATCAAATATTGGTGAGCATAATAAGATAGAAAATAATTTTCAGAAAGCTCCTCCTACGAGTTTGAATACTTGCTTAGATGAAATGAAATGCTTATATTTATCAATAATTAATTTCACTATTCATACCAAGCAGTATAAGTAATTATTCCTAATCTTTAGAACAACTATACTGGATATAAACTAATTCATTTCTCACAAGCAGTCAGTATAGTTATCCCTTTTTGACCACATTAATTTGTATAATCAATAATAGTTTATGATACTAGATACTTACTATCCATTAAAGAGATTCGATTGTTTAACACAATATGAATGGTAAGTTGTGGTGCTGCACTTGCATATGCATATGGACATAAGCAAAATAAGATCATGAGAAGATCTAATTTATATAATCATGAAAGAGAGGTTCTCCCCCTCAATTATGCACTTATCATCATCTTATATCTTTTTTTTTTTTTAATCATTCTTCACTAGTTTAGCCGAGTGTTCTAAAATTTTCAACGATTTATACTTGGTTATACGTGCTTTGGCTTAGAGGACCAAAAAGTCATAAACAATTCTTCTTCAGGGTTATAAGCCTATATCACTTCTTTTCTTATGGATCTCAATGCATAGGTTTCTTAATCATTTGCATTTTATATAAATTGAAAACTATTACAAATAACTTAGCCATTCAACATATTCAAAAAAACTTCTAATATATTTGATTTTGAGGTTTGAGAGCTTTTGTAGTGAGATTGAACAAATACTCTTAACAATTAAATTATTATTAAGTTCAGAAGAATATTCATTATGAGTGGACAATATTCAAAATATTTCATGGAAGCGAATATATCCAACTACTTAGGCAAAGAGCAATTTGGGAGAATATTAATTTTTGAATACCGCTTTTTGGGTATTTCTGATTATCCCACCATTGGATAGTATCCCACAAGTATGCTCTCAATTTTAAGTAAGGGATCGAGCCAAGGATAGATGAATCTTTACGGATATGATCATGGTATGGTAAATATTTCTTGTGGAGGAAATGACTTAATTATAAATCAAAATTAGGGAATTTTACATTTTAAGCACAAAGGGAATATTTATTTAAAATGTCTTGATAATCAATTTGATTCCCTTAGAGAATGCCCTTGATTTGATTATAACAGGATGTCTTTTAATAAGAACTTGATAGATATGGAATTTATGATTATTAGTGCTTGTGGCTAGAGTGATAACTGATTTAGGCATTTAAGGCTCCAAGGATGAGTTTAGGATTAGATGATGCTTAGTATATGATTTATTTCCCAAGGCTCAGTCTTATGCAATGGACATGATCTGCTTAACTTAAGATTTTAATATTTAAGCATGGGCTAAGCAATAAGAATTATTCGCTAAACAACGATGTTTTAATCCATTTGGAAGTGGATTTATTCTTCAATATTATGATTTATGTTACTTATTGCAAAGATATAAGGTTCCTTATATTTTAGCTAGTTAAACTTTCAACCTTTTACTTTGAACAAATTAAAGTTAGCATGCTTTAACCAATATTTTATATCTTACCTAATCATTATGATATTTATATATATTCATTAAGTTTAGATTGGTTAAATTACTTATAAGAAATCATATTGACTTGCTTTTCCAAGATTCTTAGTATTTAAAATTTTATATAGTAAGTGCATATACTAATTTTTGACTTTTTAGACATTGACCATTTCTAAGCTTTTAGTCATCACCTACTCTATAACTAGTCCTAAGAACAAAGAAAGAATTAAATGATCATGTAATTCCAATTGGAACCTTTCTTGATTACCCATGTCATTTTCTTGTCTTTGTCTTGGACACCTCTAAATGGACACTTATATCGGGTATGCCCTTTCATTTTACAAAATAAGCAAGTTTTGTATATTCATGGGAAAGTATGCTTATTTCTTTTCTTCTTGCTTAATGAGACATAGCTATGGAATTTTTGAGATACATCTGAACCCTTTTTTGGAAATATAATTTCTTTTAACTTCTAAGGGTTTATTTGAACTATATTTACTTGTAACCCTAGAAATTGTTTGAGGATGTTCATTTATATTTCTATCTAAACAGGTGATCATTAGAGTCTTCATGACTTTCTTCTTTTCTAGAATAGCATGATAATCTTTTAATTCCTCTAATTGTTTAACTATCCTTTAATTTTCATTTTTCAAACACATTTTCTTCTTAGATATCCTAGCTCGAAGCTTATGCATTTTAACTAAGGCTTTTTCCAGATCTCCATATGAAGGCATGCTTTCACTATACAATTCAACGCGTGATTCAATATAAAATTTATTACAGTACACATCACATGAATCATTGCACGCATTACTAATGGAATCATCAACGGATGATTCCATACATGATTCGTTACAAGAATTGTCATAATATCCATCATTTGAATTATTGCATGCATCAATAGCAATATTGTCACAAGGGACATTGCATGAATCATTATTAGAATTATCAACAAATGATTTAACACTTGATTCATTACATAATATAACGCAAGATTCATCACATGATTTTTCTTAAGATTTATCACAAAAATCATCACATGAATCAATAAATGAATCATTATATGAAATAGCCTGAGATACATATACCTCCTCCTTGACTAACGCATTTTGTTTACAATTTGCCACCTCTTGATCATTTGAACTTGACATTTCCAGAGTGGTAGTTTCTTTCTCCTGGGTTTCTCCATACTTCCTATCAAGTTCTTCCCAAATATCTCTTGCACATGTACATGCCATAAATTCATGAAAAATATTAGAATCTAAAGCACGATAAAGCATATCCATGACATTTGAATTTGAATGTATTAAACTAGTATCATTTTCATTTGTAGACACACAAATTCCTTTAACTATTACTTGCCAAGCCTTTAAGTCCATTGATTTTATAAAAACACTCATTTTTAGTTTCCAAACCAAAAAAATTTCACCGTAAAATATTGGAGGACTAAGATAAGATCGTCCCTAACCAAATGAGGTTACATGATGTAAGCCATCGTGATCTTTTACAAAAACATTTAAGTCTAGTGCAACGAGGCTCTGACACCAATTGTTAATTTAGGCGTAAACCCAAGAGGGGGGTGAATTGGGTATTTAAAAATATTTTGGTACTTCAATCCTTAATTGAAAACCCAAACGTACAAGTGCAAATTTGGATACACACCGATTTCAGTATTATACAACTCAATTGATTTAATCCGTGGATATCTCAATTAATTTAGTATTACCCAATTATTCTCAAGTAATTTAGATATTCATATATATCAATATTTAACACATGCACAGTAGATATAATATGAATATAAGTGCGGAAATATAGAGAGAGATAAAGAGATAGAGCACATACACCGAATTTTTAACAAGGTTTAGCCAAACCAGCCCTACATCCTCGCCTTGGGCAAAACCCCCAAGGATTGCACTAATCTGATCCTTTAATTGGGACGGAGCTTCCCATTACAAATTCGCTGCTTACAAAAGGTACAACTTCTTTCTACTCTGCTGCTTAGAAGAGGTGCAGCTTCCTCCAACTCCGCTGCTTCCACGAGGCACAGCTTCCTCCTTTCCAGTTCACAACCCAAACCGTCAATACAATAGATAGATGAAATTTTTGAACACTCAGATGCTTCTCAACAATATAATGAGTTCAATAAAAATTCCTAACACACACTCATATGATAAAACTTGAAGCTCGGTATGTATGTAATGATAAGATCGTTATATGAATGATATGCTTCACAAATTTACCTTTTGAATCAATATTTCCAAAAATGATTTTATAAATAAATGTTTTGGAGAAATGTATGATTCGATTTTAGAATACTTTATGCAAGATTAGAAAATAAGATCCTTTCAAAAGTAATCTTTAATAATACGCAGATCTATGTTTTTACTATCAATAATTTTTCAAGTTGAATCTTTGAATAAATGTACGACCTTTAATATTGCAAAGATTTAAACACTATGTTTCAAAAATAATATTCTTCAAGGATATTTATTTAGAGGCTCTTAGTATTTGCAATCAAATAATTCCAATCTCTTAGAATGAATATTCAAGAATAAGTTTGTGAGATGAAAAAATATTTTAGTATTATACAGATCTAAATTCTTGCCATCAAATAACTTATACGATTAAATTTTTGAATAAAAATGTGACTTTGAATATTTCAAAGATTTAAATAATATTTTTCAAATGCTTTTTGCACCAATAAGATAGTTCTATTTGAATAAAAATACAACTTTGAATATCACAAGGATTCAAACTTGAGAAAGTTATTCCCAAAATTTTTTTCAAATAAATAATTATGGGAAAATAAGTTTCTTACTCCCAAAAAGATTTTTCAATAAACGAATAATGGAGAAGATGATCGATTAAAAAAAAATTGAAAGTTCAATAAACTATTTTTCCAAACCTCAAGATCAAACCTAGATTTAGCAAAAGTTGTGTGTGTATTTGCTCAGATCTTGAATATGCGAATGCCCAAGTAAAAGTGTGTTCTTTGCAGTGTAGACAATGATTCTTGGTAAGAGTATTCAAAACTTCTCAAGAGATGTGCAAGAATGTTCAAGTCTCTCAATATTATGCAAAAAGTGAGGCATTAGGGTTTCTAGGTTAATTTGATAAGAGTTCTCGGCCTTAGATGGATTTCAACCCATTGGATCAATTTATTTAAAAGAAATTATGCGCGTATTAGCGCTGAATCGACGTTCTACACGAGCGACCTTTAGTATTTTGGACATTACGTTTACTATATAACTCCAAATTGGACATTCTTGATGTCAACAAAAAGCTACGAGAAACTCCCACAACTTTCATGTTGAACACAATTTAAGATAAGAAGTTATGGATTAATAAAAATGCTCGTCAATGTGACATAAGAAACATGAAGGAAAAATTTTCTACTACGTACACATTTTAGTATTTTGGCCATAACGTTTTCTATACGATTCCAAATTGGACATTCCTAGTATCGAAAGAAAGCTAAGAGAGCATCCCATAACTTTCATGTTGAGCACCCTTTAAGATAAGAATTAATTGATTAAGAAAATTACTCATCTTTATTGTTCGGTCAACTAGCCGGTTGACTAACCCCTTTGTAAAAATTAGTTTTTGTCTTCTTTTAACTTCAAAACTATTTTAAAACATTTGTATAAGTTAGGCATTTTATGAAAAAAGGTTTTTCATTTTACTTGGAGGTCCTATGGTATAACGACCTACTTAATTTCCACATATATATTTTTTTTATAATACAATTAAACCAGTATAACACATCCAGCAGATCATGATCAACCTGAACCTGTGGGTACCAAGGATATAACAGACACACAAAACGGAAGTTTGAGTAGCAGGAAACATAAAATCATAATATCACAAACATAAAACCATCCATCTCAACACCAGAGTTACTACATCCATTGTATTTTGGTATATACATCCCAAAAAGAAAGTCCTAGGGACATTTCCCACAAAAATCCATCTATCCCCACCAAAACTTACCCTTCAAAGAGGGCAGATCCACAATACTATCTCAGCAGAGCTTTATCCGCTCTCTTATCAGGGGCTCCTGAAATGTTCATATAATTCGGGGTGAGACACCTCTCAGTAAGGGAAATAAACTAATACTAGTGTGTGGCAACATGAGCATTTGGGTGTTTTACATATAATCATATACATAAACATAACCGGTAAAACAGAATATACAGAATTTTCATGGCATAATTCATCTCATATGATAATAATACGAAAACAACCCTAGTAGGTTAGTTGGCTGTTGTCATGTATTACCCCCACATGGCTGGGTTATGTGCCCCAAAGGCGGGACCTGATTGGCCGACCACTACCAAGTCAATAGTACATTCTGTAAGTTCGATGGGTTTGCCAGACCTGGTCCGTACACCAGGGGTGCTCACACTTCTTAAAACCACATCAACTATTCGTCCTCACGCTACTCCATACAACAACGTTAACACAATATCATGATGAACATGAACACATAGCAGCAGTACCGTGCAAGTGCTAGCTTAAACCAAACCAACCAGGTTCTGATAACATATAACATATAATGAAACTGTGATATATGGATATTTCATACTATTAATTGCCAAATCAATATCATCACATCATCTCACATATATATACATCATGAAAATCATTGGCCCGTACGTCGACATTTCATATTTTACCATAACTTGGCTCGTACGTCGAAAAAACATATCCATAACTTGGCCCGTACGTCGAAAAAACATATCCATAGCTCGGCCTATATGCCGGCAAACCATATCCATAGCTTGGCCCGTACGCCAGCAAAACATATTCATAGATCAGACCGTACACCTGCAAATCATATCCATAGCTTTATCATATTCCCAAAAAACAGTATTTCATTATAAATTCTACTTATGCCACATGAAATAAGTTTCATACATATTTAAACATATCATCTTTTACAGCAGTATTTCCCAAACATAAAGCATATATAAATATATTTATTTTCCTGAAATCAGATGCTATAATAACATACATATATTTTCATAAAATAACTAACTTAGTTTATTTCCTTACCTGATTCCTGAAGAACCCTTAAGAAAACAATCCTGCACCCACAGGATTCCCCATTCAACATCCTGAAAATGATATTTCCCAAAACTAAACTTCAATATTTCTACGCGTACTACACTTTCTATAACTGTCAAGAAGTCAAATATTGAGTAGAAAGCCTTACCTTGAATATGGGATGAATTTCGAACTCGACCCACCAACGATCTCCTCCAACAGATATGCAGAGAACTTCCCCAAGAGTGTTGCGGTGGTTTTGGATCGTCAATACGGTGGCAGACAGACCCAGAAATTAAGAGAGAAGGAAGGAGAACTGAAGAGGAGAGAGAAGGAAGAATATGCATTGAAATTTTGGCCAAAAATGAGGTTTTTACCCATTTATACACTGGCCTTCGTCGACGAGCCACGTCACCTCGTCGACGAGGTCATGAGGACAACTCGTCGACAAACTCTTGCCTCGTCGACGAAATTCAGAATCACCCAAAACCCCCTCTTGGTATTTTCTCGTCGTCGAAGAGCAAACTTGTTGACGAGCCCAATATGTCGTGTCGTTGACGAATGCCCCCCTTTTATTTCCTTTTCTCCCTTTTTATTATCATTTAATTACTATTATTCTTCGGGTCATTACATATGGTCAATCCAAGGTCATTTTTGAGCTTCAAATTCATCATACGACATATGTAAATATATTCAATTTCTAAATACCCATTCCCATGAAGATCTTGGACTTGACACTTGTATCTTCATTCTTCTACACTTCTAGTTCCATGAATTGAGCCAAATGGTATGTTCTTTAGGTTTCTCGTGGCTTCCATATCATGCTTACCATTCATATCATCTGTGCATGCTAAATAATGATCCTGCTAAAAAGGCTCAATGCAAAGATGAGATAATTGTGTTTTGTCATTATCAAAATGGGATCGAACTCAAAATGTCAACAAAAAGAAATTGGGAAAAGAAGATTTTTGGCTAGGGGATGAGAAAACCGAAGACAGTTTTCTGGAGCATTAAGAAAATCGTAGGCAGTTTGGAAGTTACCGCGGGTCGGTTACAGGTAAAACAGTAAAAAAGGGCGGGTTAAAACCCAAACTATCGATGGTTTTGTGAGAGGTACAGAAAACTATCGACGGTTTTCTCTGTAGTGAGGGTATTAAAGGGAATCCAGCGAGTTTCATTTTAGAAAACAAAATTTCATTCTCTCTTTCTCTCTTCTTCTCTCAAACCCTATGATCCTCTCACCTTCTCCCTTCATTTCTGGCCTTGTTAAAGCTCAGTTTGATGATTCGAAACCACCACGAGGTTCATGGGAGAATTCTCTACATCTTAGGCGGAGCAGATTTTCAATTTGGGGTTTAGGGGCACCATTCCAAAACCATGGTAAGTGGGGTATTTTAGAGTTTTAATGTTAAATTGGAATAAATAGGGGCCTAGGGAATACTAAATAGTAATATTTTGAAGGTTGTGTTGAATAACTTGGGGAAAAATGAATTTCAGGTTTTTGAGTTGCAAACGCCGTGGAGCCTAGGAATTTGGGTATTCTAAATGAGATCTCAGTAAGGGTAAGGGGATTAAATTATAGTGGTCTTTTCTAAAAATTACTGGTTGGGGAAATATGAGAAATTGAAATATGATATTTTACTGGAAACTATTATGATATAAAGATCAGATGAAAATTGTGTGGTATATGATTTATACTGAAATGTATTTGAAATTGAGTTAAATGATTTACATTGAGAATAATGAGGTTATGAAATGTATATTGAAATATGAGATTTGAAATGTCGAAAATGATGAAAAGTGATAAGTCCATGAGTACTTTCTGGGAAATGATGAAAAATTGAGCATAGATCTGTGTGCTAAAAAATTAAAGAAATATGAAATGTTGAAATTGTTTTACTAAGATATGTGGAAAAACGTGAAATAATATATATATATATATATGTGTGTGTGTGTGTGTGTGTGTGTGTGTGTGTGTGTGTGTGTGTGTATGAGATGAAGTGTGTATTGAAATGTGATATATACCATTATGATGAGTTATGAATACTGAAATGTGAGTATGAAAATGTGACTATTGCAATGTTAGTTCTGCAATATGAATGTGAAATGTGAAATGTGAAATGTGAATGTTGGAATTGTGAATATAGAAATGTGAAAAATTGCAATGTGAATACTGCATTTGTGAATACTGGAATGTGAATGAGACATGTGAATGATGAAATGTGGAAATGAAAACCCTGATGGATGGATTGCGATAATGAGCATGGTACCGTTGCTAGTGGTGATTATGTGCAACCACACGAACTTATGGAGCGTGTGGCGTGATAGTCGATTGAGCTAGTGAGAAGGGTAGTTTTGCCCCTAAGAGCAGACCAAGGTTATGGCAGGTCAGTCGTACTATAGACACATGGACGGATTTTCTATTTTGATCTAACCGTGTAGGCCAACCGTGGTTTAGATCCAGCCTTCGGGCCACATAACCCTGACCATGGTGGGGATCATGGTGTGGAGAAATATCCTCGGGGTAGCCATGAGTTACATATGCGATATGCACTATTTACGAGGACACTCATGGGCTGGATGGTGAGATGTAAATGGGAAATGAAAGAATGATGAAAATGAGAAATGAAAGAGCGTGAGTTAATAACATAAATAAATAAAGCGAAGTAAAACACTCCGCCTAAGGGCTTATTAAGTAAGGTGAGTTCCTTGATAAGCATCAGTTGTAGTTAAACTCGAGTTAATCAGGTAAGAATACAAATGATATTAGAGCAGAGGGGAGTTACATGTATGGGCGTGTAATCTCCCCTATTCTCGGGAACTTCGCTGGTAAACATGGGTTGCGTGTGAATGAATTTGAAAATGGAATTAGAAGCTTATGAAAACTTGTGTTTTATATCTATATGATTATGAGCATATATAAGCTTATTTTCTCAGATGATATGAAGATTTAAAAGAGTATGCCATGATATAATGAAACTCATACTACCACACATTGTAAATAATTTATTCTGTCTTACTAAGATGTGTCTCACCCAAATATCTACATATTTCAGGGAACTGAGAAAGACCAAGTGATAGAGCTCCGAGTTAAAAGGGAGCTGGTGCCATGATAGATAGGGTGAGTGTTTTGATCTAGGGATGTGTGATTCCCCTAGCGTTTTGGTTGATTTTTGGAAATGAGTTAGATATGTATATATATGTTTATGGATGTTTAGTACTCTGGTTATTTGTATTCTGGATGGTGTGTATATAGGATTTTTCGCTGTTAGGTATGTATTTATATGATGGACTGATTACCATGTACCCTCTTCGGGTCAGGTTATGTGTTACGGTATCCAAGTTTCTAACGTGGCTGATGGTTAAGTATTATTGATTAAAATGTTATTATTTATTATTAAAAAAATGGTGTGAAAATCGGGGCGTCACATGCTGGCTTTGGTGCTTGTCCCCCTTTCAAAACCAACCCTACTGATGTTTTTCATATCCCATTTGTTTCAAAGTCGTAGAGTTGAAAAAGTCATACTGAGTACGCTTTATAAACTGCATTCGTTGACGAACAGAGGTTGGGAATCGTTGACGTGGACACGTATCTCGTCGATGAGGAATTACTAAGAGGGCTATTTCAAGGCTTGAAATTAGTTGACGAAAGTTATGAGTTCGTCGACGAACCCCCCTTCTTGACCTCGTCGACAAAGTGACGTGTCTCGTCGATGAAGGCCAATGTATAAGTTTGCCGAAATCGGATTTCAGAGCAGGAAATTTGCATGCGGCTCTTTCTCTGTCTATATTTTTGCCCTCCTCACCTTCTTTCCTCAATTTTGGCCCCATTCTTTGTCGAATTGACAATCTGAAGCTGCCACGTCACTCTTGGGAAGATTCTCTTCACATCTGCTTGGGTGATTTGTAAGTCAGGCTAACTTGGGAACCATCCCAAAATTTGGATAAGTTAGTTAATTTCAGTATTATTGGGCATTTGGAGTTTCTATTCTGAGAAGAATATGTTAAGAAAGAAAATACTAAAGTTTTGTTAGGGAAAATATTGATTTCAGGGTGTTGTACTGGGAACACTGCAAGTGTAAGATTGAGTGTTTTGTGGGCTTCCTAGTAAACCAGGTAAGGGGATAAACTAAGTTAGAAAATTTTCATGAAATTATTTATTAATTTACAGCATTAAATTTCAGGAAAGTATGTATATTATATAATTATGTTTTGGAAATACTGATATGTACAGGAATATGATTTAAACGTGTTTAATAAGAAAATATGGTTTTTGGAACAGATTTTACAGTCAGGAGATTACCCTATTTCTGTGTGACATGAGTTTAATTTCCATATAATGTGTATATCAGAATGGAATGTTTTTCCCAGATCAAGCATGATATGACCGTTTTCATGGCAATTATAAAATAGTATAGGAATCATGATTTTACATATTAAACAGTATAGAAAAATTATGTTTATGTATATCATGTTATGTATGCTGGCACAGATGCCAAGTTTCATGTTATGTATGCCGGCGCAGATGCCGAGTTTCATGTTATGTTATGCCGGCGCAGATGCCGAGGTTCATGGTAGCGCAGATGCCATAATCAAGTATGATTAGACAAAATTTACGAAATATTTACATGATAGTTATAATTATGAAATACGAAACAACTATGTTCAGTATATGGAACTTATTATATGTTATCAAAACCCGGATGGCATAGTTTAGTACAGTTTCAGGAGCACGGTATCGTAACTATGTATTCAGATTTATGATAGTGCTACCTCACGACCAGTAGTGTGGGAGAAGGCATTCGATGTGGCATCAGTGTAGAGTGGAGTAGTCCCCCTGGCAGTCCCGTGACCAAGTAGGGGCGGGCCTATCGTACTTACAGACTTATGCTTGACTTAGCATGGTTGGCCAGCCATTGCTAGGTCTTGCTTTCGGGCTGTACAACCTAGTCATGTGGGGGTAAGACATGACATTAGCTAGCTATACATCCTGGGTGTATTTCAGTATTGTACTGTTATATAAGATAATTTTCATGTATAGCAATCTAGTATGCTTTATTACGATATGACAAATTATGTTTTACTCATTTCTACTATAGACAGATTTTATCAAATATGCTATTTGAACTATTTATATGTATAACACGAAAATGCTTATAGTGTCACACACTAATATTAGTTTATTTCTTTTACTGAGAGGTGTCTTACCCCAGCTATATTAACATTTCAGGAAATCCAGGTAGAGGAGCGGATTGAGCTCCATGACAGTAGAGACTAGTGGAACTACCCTGTTAGAAGGGTGAGTTGTTGAATTTAGATAAGGTTTATCTTTGGGCTGAAACCCTAGAGTACTTTTGGCCTTTTGTGGATGTTTGTATATATAATAGGTTTAGTAGAACTCTGGTATTGTGGTTGGATGGCTGATATGTATGTGATTGCATTTCCTGTTGCATAGGTATCAGAGTGGTGTTTTGGGTATATCTCTGGTACCCATGGATCTAGGTTGTTTATGTTATTCAGTTGAACAAGATGTTAGATTTATTATGTTAAATGAATTATGAAAAAAAAATGTATGGTAAATTAGGCAGGTCGTTACAGACTCGATGAGCTTCCAATTTAGACCACATCCATTTCAGAATTAAACTGGATAAATCGAGTGTCTTCCCTTTTAACAAACACCATAACACGAAGCAATCAACATAGGATATGTGATCATATGAACTGGCTTAGGGTAGGATATTGTTCGTAATGATCTTCTGAAGGATTTGTGCTTGTAGGTTTAGTTCCTTATACAAGGGAGGATGTCTAAAGTATACTGGTTCCTCTACCATGATCAACGGTGAAAATTCCTCGAGTGTAAAACCTTGCTCCATAATCCATGATTGAGCAAGTGTTGGACATTCAAATTTTCCTGGGCTAATATGTAATATAGGAGCCAAAGTTTGAGGAGTTAAGGCAATAGCCTTTCCCCTAACCTCGGTAGTCAATACAAACTCTTTGTGTTTCATATTGGCTTAAAATATTTTCACTAAGTTTGGATAAAGTCCTTTTAATTGATCAACTATAAAATTTTTCCAATCAATTTCTTGAAACTTTGGTAGAATTTCTGGAAATTCTAAACAAAAGAATGAGATATCAATGATTTTACCGAAAATTAGTTCCATAGAACGAAGATAAGTTCTGTATCTGTGTCACACCCCGAACCCGGTAATGGGACTCAGGGGTGAATTAGTAACCTAACATGTCCCTATATCATACAAAACACAAATGATACAATAATGAATGAGGGTCCAACCCCATGGGGTTCTCGTACACCCTATACACATTCACATACATGACATATACGCAGCAGAAACTGTTCTTTCTATACATACATTGTACCATATCAGCGTCTATACAAAAGGAGTCCAAGCTCCACAATACAGAACATAAACTCGGGTGTCAGCCAAAATCCAAAACGACAACCCAATATAGTCTTAGTACTTACACAAGTACTTCACGTAGTACACCGACCACTACGCTCCCATCACAAGGACGCTAGTTCCGATTACTCGAAGGACATGAAAACATGTATGTACGATAGGGGTGATACACCTCTCAGTAAAGAAGAATCGGGTTATATCGGTGTGTGGCATATGAGTGTTATCATGACATAAAACATGCACAGTTCAATAAAGTTCCAGAATTTTCACAAAACAATTCCAGTATACCAATGATACAAAGCAAAACGATCTGGTGTCGTCACACCCATTGACCTAAGTCGGACTATCTGGTGGTATTTCACACCCTTCGGAAAAAGCCGATGCCCCCGCTAACCTGGCATAACATAATCCCCACAACATTGAACCGGAGCAAATATGGTGTTTTCACACCCTTCAGTAAAAATCGGCCAATCTAGTGGCATTGCGCACTCTTCGGCAAAAGCCAGACATCAAAGCTTGGAACAATTCGGAACCTCATTCCTATCTCATTTCATCAAAACACAACTTATGCATGTTCATATAACAATTCATTCCATAGTCATTTGGTAATCTAAAATCATGATTTTCCAAAATACAGTTTAAACAAGTCAAGGCACGACCATCTCCATAACATATATATGACACAATATATATCCACGGTTTTGCAACAAAACCAAAGATGCAACCCTATGCCCCCTTTTTCCCAAAACTGTAACATGAAAATCCCGTTATTTTCACCTTTAGATTCCCCCAAATGAGTAGTCAAAACACATATAGCAGAATCCCTTTACCTTTCCCCCAAAAATCCAAAACCCAAACTCTACGGCTCCTAAACAGCGAACCGAGTTCAAAACCTATAAATCACAGTATAAAATATACTTGCAATTCCATTCCCTATAGAACTACCAAAACGGAAATGAAAACCGAGCCTTACCTCAATTTTGGGTCAAAACTCGAAAACTCTCGAAACAAAGATCTGTTCCACAAATCTCGAAAAGAATCCTTCCCTTATCCTTGTAGTAACATCAGATCGTCGATTCTAACAACGTATGGGGAAGAAATCTAAAGAGAGGGAGTGAGGTTTGAGTTCCTAGAGAGAGAGAGAGAGAGAGAAAAAAAAAACTTGATTACTTAGCTAAGAAGCAACCCAATGGATATTTGTAGCACCTTTGACTCAGCCAACCACGTTGACGAGGCGGCGTCTTTGTCGATGAGTCAATGAAGGGAGTTCATCGATGAAGCGGTGGCCTCGTTGACAGGCCTGAGATTTCTGGATTTCCTGAAACCTTACAGCTTCTCCTCGTCGATGAGCACCTACATTTCTTCTCAAAACAAAAAAAGGGCCCTCTTCGACGAATTTTGGCTTGGTCGACGAAGGCTTCTCAATTTATCGTTTTACCCTTCTCTTTTTATTTATTGCATATATTATGATTTGGATTCTTACAACCTCCCCTCCTTACTAAAATTTCATCCTCGAAATTTGTAATCTCTTATTCACGAACTCATTCACACCACTGAATACACTCTCAACTCTAGAAAGGACCGGCAGCCATTTACATCGTAGCCCTATCACAATACATACACGCCCTTACTTATGGCGGATGAATACCATGGTTACATACATAAATCGTCTCAGGAGTTCATAATATTACACACCCCCAACAACTAACCACCTATCCCAATGCAATAGTAAGGTAACACATACATACTCACTGATTCTACTATTAAAACCACAACTCAGAACAACTATTGATGCTTTCGACGCATCTTCGCTTCCAATTCCCAAGAAGCTTCCTCAACCTCGTGATTCCGCCACAATACCTTCACTAACGGTATATCCATGATACGTAGCTTTTGAACTTTACAATCCAGAATCTGAATGGGTACTTCCTCATACGCTAAAGTATCCTCAATTTCCAAGTTGTCATAACTAATAACATGCGACGGATCCAATACGTACCTCCTCAACATGGATATGTGAAACATATCATGGATCCTCGAGAGCGCTGGGGGTAGTGCAATCCTGTAGGCTACTAGTCCCACTCACTCAAGAACCTCGAATGGTCCGATATACCTCGGTCTCAACTTGCCATTCTTCCCAAATCTCATCACCCCTTTCATTGAAGCAATCCTCAGAAATACCTTACCCCCCACCTTGAATTCCAACTCACAGCGGCGAACATCCGCGTAACTCTTCTGCCGATTTTAAGCTGATCTAATCCTATCCCGGATCAAACCCACCTTCTCAAACGCCTGCTACATGAGTTCAGGTCCTAACACCTGAAGTTTGCCAACCTCATCCCAATACAGCGGAGACTAACACCTCTGACCATACAGAGCCTCAAATGGTGCCATCCTGATACTAGCTTGGAAGCTATTGTTTTAGGCAAACTCTACTAGTGGCATTAACTGCATCGAACCACCACCGAATTCCAATACGCAAGCCCGTGACATATCCTACAAGATCTGTATTATTCTCTCTAGCTGTCCATCGTTATGGGGGTGGAACACTGTACTGAAAATAAGCTTTGTCCCCATTGCTTCCTGCAAGCTCTTACATAAACGAGATGTAAACCTTAGGTCTAAATTTGACATAATGGACATTGGTACCTCGTGCATTCTAACTATTTCATGCACGTACAAGTCTGCTAGCCTTCTCAAAGGGTAGCTAATCTTCATGGGTAAAAAGTGAGCAGATTTTGTCAACCTGTCCACGATCGCCCAAATGGCATTCTGCTCGTGAAGTGTTAGCAGCAATCTGATCACAAAGTCTATGGAAATATGCTCCCATTTCCATTCTAGAATAGCTAAGGGCTGTAACGGCCCTGCCGCCCTTTGATATTTAGCTTTAACTTGCTAACACATCAGAAACTGCTCCACGAATTGAGCAATCCCCCTATCCATACCACTCCATCAGAAGGTCCTGCACAAATCCCGATACATCTTCGTGCTACCAGGATGTACCGTATACAAAAAATAATGCGCTTCCTCTAGAATCATTCTTCTAAACTCGTTGTCTTTTAGAACACATAGCTTGGTTCCAAACCTCAGCACACCTCTCTCAGAGATGTTAAAGTCTGTAGACAACCCCTATTACACTTTCTCCACAATCTGTGTTAACTCCGTATCACTAGCCTGCGCGGCTTTAATACACTCAAACAAAGTCTGCTGGATCACCAAACTAGCAATGAAAGCCTGATGATCACTGGACACCAACTCTATACCAAGGTTTTCTAGATCCCGTCTGATATGATGCTGAGCTACCATTGCTGATACTGTCGTTTGCTCCGACTTCCAACTCAACGCATCAGCCACTGTATTGACTTTCCCCAAGTGATAGTTGATGGTGTAATCGTAGTCCTTGATCAGCTCAAGTCAGCGTCTCTGCCTCATATTCAACTCCTTCTGCCTGAAAAAGTACATGAGGCTTTTGTGGTTAGTGAAAATCTCGTACTGAACACCATAGAGGTAGTGTCGCCAAATCTTCAGTGCATAGACTATAACAGCCAATTCCAGATCATGCGTAGGGTAATTCTTCTCGTATTCCCTGAGTTTTCAAGAAGCATACGCTATTACCTTACCCTGTTACATAAGTACATATCATAAAACCTTCAGAGATGTGTCGCCATAGATCACAAACCCATCATCCCTAAAAGGAATGGTCAAAACCAGAGCAGTAACCAATCGATGTTTCAGCTCTTGGAAACACCACTTGTAATCATCAGTCCAATCAAACTTCACTCCCTTCCTAATCAATCATGTTAGAGACCTAGACAATTTAGAGAATCCCTCCATGAACCAACGATAATAACCCGCCAGTCCTAGAAAACTCTAAACCTCTTGCACACTCTTCGATCTCACCCAGTTGACCTCAGCTTCAAACTTGCTAGGATCAATTGAGATACCGCCTTTAAACAGTATATGGCCTAAAAAATGCGACCTGATTTAACTAGAACTCACACTTCTTCAACTTGGCATACAACTTCCTCTCCCGTAGAATCTATAGCACTAACCCCAGATGGTTTTCATGCTCTTCCAAACTCCTCGAGTATACCAAAATGTCATCGATAAATATCACTACAAACTGATCCAGGTACTCATGGAAAACCCTGTTCATCAGATCCATGAACACAGCTGGAGCATTCGTCAACCCAAAAGGCATGACTAAGAACTCGTAGTGGCCGTATCTGGTTCAAAAAGCAGTCTTCGCAACATCTTTAGATCGAACCCTCACCCGATGATACCCTGACTGTAGGTCGATCTTCGAAAAGACCTGCATCCCCTGTAGCTAGTCAAAGAGATCATCAATACGAGGCAATGGGTAAAGATTCTTCACAATCACCTTGTTGATCTCCTGGTAATCAACGCACATGCACATTAACCAGTCCTTCTTCAGGCCTTTCTTGAACCTCTGAGTCTTCTTGTACTCGTTTGAGATCAAACATGGCACGAAATGTGATAGCTCTATATGCCAAGCAGCATAGCCTTGCACCAAAATTTATCCTCAAGTTAGAGTAGAAAACTCATCTGCCTTAGCATCGCGTGTGGTGGTCGGGAAGTATCTCTCAAAGAACACTTCCTTGAATTGGCTCCATGTCATCTCTGTAGGACCAGCTCTCTACTTCTCCAACAGACTCACCCCAGTACACCATCGTCCCGCCTCTCCAGACAGCTGGAAGGTAGCATAGAGGACTCTCTGCTTATCTGTGCATTTTAGGACCTCCAGAATCCTCTCGGTCTTCTTGACCCAGTCCTCCGTTATCATCGGATCAGGTACTCCTACAAACATCGAAGGGTGCATACGTGTGAACCTTTCGATGGTACACCCCGCAGCAGTAAGAGAGCGTTCGCGTTTACTAACACTCCGCCTGATCTCTCGCTTAACCTTTCTTGTCAACCCTCGAGACACAAAAGAAGACTCATTGCTCGTAGTCTCCTCAAAGCCACTTTTCAAGTTATTATCCTTGTGCTCCATTCTGAAAATACAATAGGAATCTTTTGGCACTCCTATGTCACATATAGTTAACGCAATCATTTACAACTAATCATGTTAACTACCATCTCACAGGTCCAGGTTTGCCCTATCACACTAATACGAAAATCATCAATGGTTTGTCGTGATTTTACTGAAATCATCATTCCAAAAAAAACACGGAACACCACCAACAAGTCCCTGTCTAGCAACAAAACAACCCTTAACCTACTCTACCCATTTCCTACATCCTATACTCTAGTATGTATGTCGCGGCGTCCCGGGAGCGCGTGTGCCCCGGGTGGCGAAATTAAAATCAATTTAATATTTTCAAGGAAAACATGGTGTAGGAGTCGCCACTAACCTTTAGTGCGGTTAGAACACATGATTACTACCCCGTTAGGGGTAGAATCGGTCTACATTACCAGAGTTGGGGTCGGGAGTTCGGTTACGCGAGGGGAAGGTATGAGCACCCCCTACGAGCCCGTTCTTACGAACGGTACCTAATTAATTTGAAATTATCCCTAAGTTAATCTAATAATTCTTTAAATTACTCCTTTTTATGAATTTATAAATACACGTAAAAGAAATAAATAAATAAAATAATAAATAAATAAAGCTAATATATACATATATATATATTCCCTCAGAGCTTAGGGTACGTGATGCCCGAAGGCTCATACCCCCGCATTAAAATCATAGGGAATAAAATCAAAAATAATTTACAAAGTACCCTCCCAAATTTTGAAAATTTTCTAGAGTCTTTCTAAGTATTAAAATACTAGTTGGGAGGTTTTTTGGAATTTTTAATAAAATAAAAAATAAAATGGTTTTTAAGTTTCAAAGTATTTTTCTTGCCTTTTTATTTTTTTATTTTTTTATACATATATATTTATATTTTTACTGTATATTGAAATAATCAATAAATTAAAAAAATAAAAATAAAATTTTTTCCTAATTTTCTATTTTTATAATTTTTCATATTTTTCTGAAATTTCAAATAACTAAATAAAAAAGGAAAAATGTACTTCTAATACTATAAACCATAACACGTAAAAATTATATATCATAATAATCGAAATCTCAATGCTAAATCCTAAATGTTAATAATCAACCTAACTTTAATACTGTAATCTAGTATGGAAATAATCAATCCCTAGAAATTATGCACTTTTATTGACACGTAAGGAGAAAGAACGTGATTATGGAAACTACTCAAATAATAAATCTGCCGTAGAATATGCACATAAATAATAAATACACAGGTCATTGTATATACTACCATAATAATAATCTACCACAATACTTAATGAACTACCATAATGGCACACTACTTTTCTACATAATATGGTATCCTAATGATAAATTACCATAATAAATAATAATAATAATAATAATATATTAATAAGGACTACTAAATATAAGCATAATAACAAAGTCATAATATTATATACACTAAAATACTAACAATACCATATAAAGCCAAATATAAGCAATACAATAATATAAGTACTTAATAATAATATAATAACAATATCTCATAAATATATACATTATAACAACATAAAAATAACAATAAATAAAAACATATACAACAGTTAATCTATATAACAACAATGATAACATATAGTAAATAAATAAATAATAATAATAAAATAAATAAATAAAATAAATAAAAAAAATCTGGAACTCTTAAATTTTAAACACAACCAATATATGTATATGTACGTAAATCGTGAGTGTGTGTGTGTGTGGGTGAGAGTAGGGACTTACAGGGGGGGTTGCTTGGCTGCTGTGCGTGGCCGGGAGTTTGGAGAAGAGGAGTGCTGTCTGCGGGTCGCTGTGTGACGAGGAGGAGTGGCCGGTGGCCGGAGTGTTGCAGCAGCGGCCGGAGATGACTGCGGAAGGGTCTGGTGTTGCAGGGATGGCAGGGAGCCAGGCTGGCTGGAACGGCTGGAGGAGGACTGCTGCAGAGCTCGCTGAGTTCGGTGGTTCTGTGAAAAGTTGCAGAGGGCTGAGTGCTCGGGTTTGCTGGCGGCTGAGATAGAACCAGGTTGCTAGAGTTAGGATGAGGCTGTGGAGGCTCCAGGCGCTGTTGTGGAAGCTGGTGTTCGGGCCTGTTCTTGCGGCTATGGCGATCTGGTGTGACGATGGAGATGAGGTGCTGGCAAGAAGAAGAAGAAGAAGAAGAAGATGAAGAAGAAGCTGGAGAAGCAGAATCAAAAGGAGGCCTCTTCTTTTTTTTTTTTTTGGCTTTGGCCTCTGCTGCGCCCCCGTTTTTTTTTTTTTTGCTGTGGCTGCCTTGTGCAGCGCCTTTTATAACAAAAACTCCCCAAAACCCTAGCTTAATAATAATAATAATAATAATAAGGTAAAAATAATAAAAATAATAATAATAGCAGAATAATAATAATAGTAATAACAATAATAAATAATAATAAAAATACTAAAAATGATAACAAAATAATATTAATAATAAAAATAATAATAATAATAATAAAAATACTAAAAATGATAACAAAATAATAATAATAATAATAATAATAATAGTAACAAAAATAAATATTAATATTAATAATAATGGAGATAACAATAATAGTAATAATAGTAAAATAAGAATAATAATAATAATAATACTAAAACAAAATAATAATAATAATAATAATAATAATAACAGAAATAAATAATAATAATAGTACTAATAATAAATAAAAATTATATTAACATTAATGAAAATAATAAATAATAATAACAATAATAAATATTATAAATAGAAGTAAAAATAAATAAAAATAAAAGTGATAATAATGCACTAATAAAATAATAATAATAATAATAAATAAATAAAATAATAATAATAATGAGACTAATGAAAATTAATAATAATAATAAGAATAATAAAAATACTAATAATAATAAAATAATAATAATGATAATAAATATATTGGGCTTGGGTAAAAATGGGGTGTCTACAATGTACACATAGCTACGCCTAACTAAGTCTACAAGACCTTGCAACCTAGTTAGCTCTGATACTAAGCTGTCATGCCCCGAACCCAGTGATGGGACCCAAGAGTGAATTAGTAACCTAACCTGTACCTATATCATACAAAACACCAATGATACAATAATGAATGAGGGTCGGACCCCGTGGGGTTCCCGTACACCCTATACACAATCACATACATGACATATATGCAACGAAAATTGTTCTTTATATATATACATTATACCATACCAGAGTCTATACAAAAGAAGTCAAAGCTCCACAATAAAAAACATAAACCCGGGTGTCAGCCAAAATCCAAAACGACAACCTAATATAGTCCTAGTACTTACACAAGTACTTCACGTAATACACCGACCGCTATGCTCCCAACACAAGGACGCTAGTTCCGGTTACTTGAAGGACCTGAAAACATGTATGTACGATAGGAGTGAGACACCTCTCAGTAAGGAAGAATCAAGTTATATCGGTGTGTGGCATATGAGTGTTATCATGACATAAAAAACATGCATAGTTCAATACAGTTTCAGTATTTTCACAAAACAGTTCCAGTATACCAACGATACAAAGCAATATTGTAATAACCTAGAAAAAAAAGAGTTATTAAATAAATAATAATAATAAAGTTATTAATTAATTAAAATTATTAATCAATAAATTAGTTAAATATTATTAAATTGATGTATTAAATAAACAAATAAAGGGAATAGAAAAAAAGAATTAAATTAAATTAAAATTATTTATTAGTAATTAATTAGTTAAACATTATTAACTTGAATTAATTAAGTAAAGTAAAATGGTGATTATATATATATATATAAGTATATGTAAGTTAAGTTAAAGTAAAAGTAAGTTAAAAAATAAAAAATAAAAAATAAGGAAGCTTCTGCGCAGAGAAGCTTCTGTATTCATCCTTCAGTTTTCATCTCTTTCTCGCCGTCTCCATCTCCGTCTACTCTCTCTCCCCTATCATTTCTTGACGGATATTCGATCGATCGGGAACGGAAGGTGCCGTTGGATTTCTAACTCCGCCACCGACATTTCTACTAGAGCGAATTTATCGTGGGAGCGGCAGGCATCATTCCTGGGGTAAGGTAAATTTCCACTAATTTCTCAATTTCTCCTTAAATCTTCAGTCAAATCGACGATCAGGCACCATCACAGGGTCCTAGTCATGATCGTCGTCATTTTGACATAAGTAAAGTTCTAATTGAAATTTTCTAGGCCCCACTCCAAAGCGAGAGTGGGATTTGAGAAATTTGGTAATTTGACTATAGTTAAGGGTATATTTATTTATTTAGAATTTATGGGTTTAGGAAATATTAAAATAATATTTTGTTTAGGATTAATTACATGGAACTAGGATTTTTATTTCAAGGTCCGAGTGAGTGCCGCAGGTATCTTTTTGGGGTCCCTGTTAGTGTAGTTCAAGAAACCAAGTTAGGGGAAATTATATATTAAAGCAAATTTTATGAAATTAAAGGTAATAATTTATGTTATATTATATGTATGTTTTGGTGTGAATTATTAAAATACCAACCATGTAAAACTATGATTCTAGAGCCTAGGACCACTTATTTAGTTATGTATTTGTGGAAATGAAGTGAAGAAAGTGGAAAGAATTTTCTAGATAATTATGTAAGAAATGGAAATTGTATTTTCAGTAATTAAATGCTAAATGTGGGTTGACTTATTTTACGAGAAATATGTATGAATTTTACTGTTAAATTGTGTGGCATTAGATTATGTGCAAATATATGTTAAATGTTTGAGATGCAACATAAATAAGTAAAGTATTGAGAATAAAATATGATATGGATAATGTTGCCTGTGAATGTTAAATGCAACCATGTAAATGTAAGACAGCTGAAAGACAGCCATGTTAGCAGATCTATCCCATTTCTATGTGGACTAACTGATGACAGTTAAAAGGAGCTGTGTTAGTAGATTCTAGCGCATTTCTATGTGGACTAACTGATGATGGCTAAAGACCAGCTGTAGTACAAAGGAATGAAATGAAAACGTTATACAATGAAATGACAATGGAATGACCATGGAATGAAATGACAAATATAAACGATCTAAATGGGAAAGAGTCACTTAAAGTGAAATGAAATGCAATACTTAGGTTATGAACATGAATATATGTGTATGATTGAATAATGACAGAAAGGAATAAAGTATTATGATATTAGAAGTGCCTATGTATGTAGAACATGATGTGATTGGACGGGGCGTACTCTTCGCCTTAGGGCTTGCTGAGAAAAGCGAGTGCACTAGTAGTTTCAGATGTAGTAGCAGTCGCATAATGTACTAGGATAGAGAGAACCTACTTGTATAGGCAGGTAGATTTCCCTATCATTAGGGCCTTTGCCGATAAGCTATTGTTGAACGGTGTGAGTACGAGATCAATCTAACACTTGAGGGTTTACGATTTCCCTATCATTAGGGCCTTTGCCGATAAGCTATTGTTGAACGGTGTGAGTACGAGATCAATCTAACACTTGAGGGTTTACTGAGTAAGGTGAGTGCCTTGGTATGCTTTAGTAGTGACCTTAGGATTGCCTAAATATCAGAGTAGAGGGGTGCTACTTGTATGGGCGGGTAATCACCCCTATCCTTGGGTAATTTCGTGGGTTAAACCTTTGCATGTGATTGTTTAGGTTCAAAAAATGATTTCAGTGTTATGTTAATGATTTGAAAAATGTTATTAAAATGATATTTATATATCTCATATTGGCCACACGTTGTTTTAATATATTGTTTCTTCCCTTACTAAGATGTGTCTCACCCGAATATAAGTGTATCTTTTTCAAGATTTCCTCGAGATCGAGCTTAGGGAGCTCGAGAGTTTTAGCCTTTTTGAGAATCATAAAAGAAAAGGATATATAATGATAATACTTTGGAGAAAGTAAATGTTTAGTTTTTATGACTTTATGTTTTAAGTTAGTTATGAAAGAATGATTGTAAAAATACTGGAATGTTTGGAGAAGTATGTATTTATGGTAATGTCGGTGTTGGATGGATAGTATGGATGTTATATAGGGATAGAAAACTCTAGTATTATATTTTTGGAATTTATATTTATGTTTTCCGTTGCGTATTAATTTGTGGATTATCAGGTAAATGGATGGATTAGTAGCGCTAAGGGCCCACGTAGGGGGTCAGGGCGTTACATTATGGTATTAGGGCAATGTCTAGCCGGAAGAGTGATTAGATTCATATCGCCTGGATATGGAAATGTTAGAGTATTAGGTTAGGAATGATTTATACCAGAGTATAGGATTGAGTTGCGATAAGGATAGGGATGGGTAGATTAAGATACCGTTAAGAATTCTAAGTTGTGTTTTGTAAGCTTGGGGGCGAAAATCCCTTAATGGTCTTCTGTGTTTTTCTGAAGAAGTAACTAACTTCAGAAAATCATGGTAAATTCATCGATGGTGATATTTCCGAGTAGAGAAATTAGAACTTGGGATTTAACCTCGATGATTAGGTTGGTTGATTTAGGGAAAAAAAAAATCTTTGAATGAGAATAATTTAGGTGATATGATTAAATGGTCTGTGGTTAAGTTGGGTGTTTGATATTTAAATTGGAGTATATGAAAATGTGTGGAATTCTTCAAATGAGGAAATGATTGGTTAGTTAGCAAAATTTCGAGGACGAAATTCTTTAAAGGAGGGAAGAATGTAATAACCCAGAAAAAAAAAAAAGAGAGTTATTAAATAAAAATAATAATAATAAAAAAATTATTTATTAATTATAATCATTAATCAATTAATTAGTTAAACATTATTAAATTGATGTATTAAATAAACAAACAAAGGGAATAGAAAAAAAATTAAAATTAAATTAAAATTATTTATTTGTAATTAATTAGTTAAACATTATTAACTTGAATTAATTAAGTAAATAAAATAGTGTTTATATATATATATATATATATATATATATATATATATATATATATATATATAGATATATGTAAGTTAAGTTAAGTAAAAGTAAGTTAAAAAAATAAAAATAAAAATTAAGGAATATTGAAGCTTCCTGTGTAGAGAAGCTTTTGCCTTCATCTTTCAGTTTTCATCTGTCTCTCGCCATATCCGTCTCTGTCTTCTCTCTCTCTCCCCTCATTTCTCGACGGATATTCAACCGATCGGGAAAAGGAAGGTGTCGTTGAATTTCTAGTTCCGCCACTGACATTTCTACTGGAGCGGATTTGTCGTGGGAGCGGCGTAAGCATCATTCTTGGGATAAAGTAACTTTCCCCTAATTTCTCAATTTCTCCTTAGATCTTCAGTCAAATCGACAATCAGGCACCACCACGAGGTCTTAGTTGTGATCGTCGTCATTTTGACATAAGTAAAGTTCCAATTGGGGTTTTGTTGGCCTCACTCCAAAGCGAGAGTGAGATTTGAAAAATTTGGTAATTTGATTATATTTAAGGGTATATTTATTTATTTAGAATTTACGGGTTTATAAAATATTACAATAATATTTTATTCAGGATTAATTACATGGAACTAGGATTTTTATTTTAGGATCCGAGTGAGTGCCGCAGGTATCTTTTTGGGGTCCCTATTGGCGTAGTTCAAAAAACCAAGTACAGGAAAATTATATATTAAATTAGATTTTATGAAATTAAAGACAATAATTTATGTTATATTATATGTATGTTTTGGTGTGAATTATTAAAATGCCAACCATGTAAAACTATGATTTCTGAGCCTAAGACCACTTATTTAGTTGTGTATTTGTGGAAATGAACTGACGAAAGTGGAAAGAATTTTCTAGATAATTATGTAAGAAATGGAAATTGTATTTTCAGTAATTAAAAGCTAAATGTGGGTTGACTTATTTTACGAGAAATATGTATGAATTTTACTGTTAAATTGTGTGGCATTAGATTATGTGCAAATATATGTTAAATGTTTGAGATGCAAGCTAAATAAGTAAAGTATTGAGAATAAAATATGATATGGATAATGTTGCCTGTGTATGTTAAATGCAACCATGTAAATGTAAGACAGCTGAAAGACAGCCATGTTAGCAGATCTATCCCATTTCTATGTGGACTAACTAATGACAGCTAAAAGGAGCTGTGTTAGTAGATTCTAGCGCATTTCTATGTGGACTAACTGATAATGGCTAAAGACCAGCTGTAGTACAAAGGAATGAAATGACAATGGAATGACCATGGAATGAAATAACAAATGTGAATGATGTAAATGGAAAAGAGTCACTTAAAGTGAAATGAAATGTCATGCTTAAGCTATGAACATGAACATATGTGTATGATTGAATAATGACAGAAAGGAATAAAGTATTATGATATTAGAAGTACCTATGTACGTAGAACATAATGTGATTGGGTGGGGCGTACTCTTCGCCTTAGGGCTTGCTGAGAAAGGCGAGTGCACTAGTAGATTCAGATGTGGCAGTAGCCACATGACGTACTAGGGCAGAGGAAACCTACTTGTATAGGCGAGTAGATTTCCCTATCCTTATGACCTTTTCTGGTAAGCTATTTTGAACGGTGTGAGTACGAGATCAATCTAACACTTGAGGGCTGACTGAGTAAGGTGAGTGCCCTAGTATGCATAATAGTGACCTTATGGTTGCCTAAATATCAGAGTAGAGGGGTGCTAATTGTATGGGCGGGTAATCACCCCTATTCTTGGGTAATCTCATGGGTTAAACCTTTGCATGTGATTGTTCAGGTTCAGAAAATGATTTCAGTGTTATGTTAATGATTTGAAAAATGTTATTAGAATGATATTTATATACCTCATATTAGCCACACGCTGTTTTAATATATTATTTCTTCCCTTACTGAGATGTGTTTCATCTGAATATAAATGTATCCTTTTTAGGATTTCCTCGAGATCGAGCTTAGGGAGCTTGGGGGTTTTAGCCTTTTTGAGAATCATAAAAGAAAAAAGGGTATATAATGATAATACTTTAGGGAAAGTAAATGTTTATGTTTTATGTCTTTATGTTTTAAGTCAGTTATGAAAGGAATGATTGTGAAAATACTAGAATGTTTGGAGAGGTATGTATTTATGGTAATGCAGGTGTTGGATGGATAGTATGGATGTTATATCAGTATAGTAAACTCTAGTATTATATTTGTGGAGTTGATATTTATGTTTTTCGCTGCGTATTGATTTGTGGATTATTAGTTAATTGGATGGATTAGTAGCACTCCGGGCCCATGTAGGGGGTCAGGGCGTTACAAATATGATTTGGTGTCATAACATCCTTTGGCCTAAGCCGGACTATCTAGTGGTATTTCACACCCTTTGGCAAAAGCCAGTGCCCCCGGTAACCTAGCATAGCATAAGCCCCACAGTGTTGAACCGGTGCAGATATGGTGTTTTCACACCCTTTGGTAAAAATCGGCTGATCTAGTGGTATTGCACACTCTTCGGCAAAAGCAGAACATCAAAGCGTAGAACAATTCGGAACCCCGTTCCTATCTCATTTCATCAAAATACAACTCATGCATGTTTATATAACAATTCATTCCACACTCATTTGGTAATCTAATATCATGACTTTCCAAAATACAGTTTAAACAAGTCAAGGTACGACCATCTCCATAACACATATATGACACAATATATATCCATGGTTTTCCAACAAAACCAGAGATGCAACCCAGTGCCCCCTTTTTTCTAAAACTGTAACATGAAAATCCCGTAATTTTCACTCTTAGATTCCCCCAAATGAGTAGTCAAAATACACACAACATCGTGAACCACAGTTCTACCAAATCTGATTTTGAAAATAACCGATATAAGCAGAATCCCCTTACCTTTCCCCCAAAAATCCAAAACCCGAACTCTACGGCTCCTAAATAGTGATCCGAGATCCCAAAACTTATAAATCACAGTATAAAACATACTTACAATTCCATTCCCTACAGAACTACCAAAACGGAGATGAAAATCGAGCCTTACCTTGATTTTGGGTCAAAACCCAAAAACGCTCGAAACGAAGATCCATTCCACAAATCTCGAAGAGAATCCTTCCTTGATCCTCGTAGTAGCATCGGATCGTTGATTCTAACAACGTACGAGGAAGAAATATAGAGAGAGGGAGTGAGGTTTGAGTTCCTAGAGAGGGAGAGAGAGAGAGAGAGAGAGAGAGAGAGAGAGAGAGAGAGAGAGAACTTGATTACTTAGCTAAGAAGCAACCCAATGGATATTTTTAACATCTTTGACTTGGCCAACCTTGTCGACGAGGCGGCGTCTTCGTCGACGAGTCAACGAAGGGAGTTTGTTGACGAAGCGATGGCCTTGTCGACGAGCCTGAGATTTCCAGATTTTCCGAAACCTCTCAGCTTCTCCGCATCAATAAGCACCTACATTTCATCGCCGAATAACAGAAGGGCCCTCGTCGACGAATTCTGGCTTCGTCGACGAAGTCTGCTCAATTTACCGTTTAACCCTTCTCTTTTTATTTATTCCATATATCATGATTCGGGTTCTTACAATCGATGCTTGGATTGAGAAGTTAATTAATACTATTGGTAGACAAACAAAATTTACCCTTAATTAAAAGTCTTATGAAGAAAAAGTTCACCAAAAAAAAAAAAAGGGAAGCACTTATATTATTTCGCTTTTAAATCAAAATAAGGCCAACAATACAATGTCATATATCTTCAAAAACTCTCTCTCAAATTTAAAGAAAGATGATTCATTATTGGTCCATTTAATTTATTTAATTCCAAAAATAATTAACCAGCTTAAACATTTACCAAGAAAAATGATAAGCTTTTAAAAGCAAGAGTGATAATAGTAGTCCCTATTTAGAAAGTGTTTTAACTTTATGACCTCATTGATCAGCCTACCCTTATGGAATTAACAAACAAGCTAGCTACAAGTAGTTGAATATGATGTGTTGGCCCCTTTATTCATACATATGAAATTAAAAACACAGCACTCAATTTAACCAAGTTGACCAATTGAGGCTTTCCTGATGGAAAATGAAAAATTTATAGTAACGGTTTTAGGGTTTTACTAACGGAATAAAACTGTCACTAATAAGTAGTAGTAACCGTAGATATAGTGACAAATTTAAAACTGTCATTAATACTGATAGAACCGTGACTAATACTATTAGTGACGGTTTTAAACCGTCACTAATAACCTTATTTCTTGTAGTGGAACATAAACCCTAACTTCCCTTAAACTATAACTGAAAAATCATTTTTAGGGAAAATCCTTGGGATATTGAAGAGGGTCTTGAGCATATATTCATTATATATACACTTGCTTGAGAGGCTTCTCACATTTCATATATCAAAGATTATTTGAGAAAATTATTTTTCATACACTCGATCTAAACTGAAAAATATTTTGAGAGAAAAATACACGTACTCTACTGAGCTTTATTTCATATCATTTAAGAGTGCATTTTTAGTGCTTCAATTTGTACATCTTTGCTTATCTTGAGAAGCATTTTATTTGTACGCAAACTTTCACATCTGTGAACCAGTTTGGCTCAACTCGGTTAATTGAGCTAACGAGACTCCACCCTATAAGGAGAACCGGTTTGACTCTGCCCGGTTAAATGAGCTAGGGAAACTCTACCCTGTAAGGAGAACCGAATTGGCTCTGCCCAGTTAAGTGAGTTAGAAAGACTCCATCCTGTAAGAAGAAACGGTTTGGCTTCACTCGGTAAGTGAGCTAGGAAGACTCTGCCCTATAAGGAGATTTGTAAATGGCGTCGCTCCACCTGGTTAAGTGAGCAAAGTAGTGGAATCCTTGGGTTGTTGGCTGACTCACTCGAAAAATGAGCAGCTCGGAAGCTATCCCAAGTATAGGAGTTCTGTCGTGTAATATTAAGCCCAAGAGCTAGATCGTCTCCTCAGGGAATGCATTTTAATCTCAAAATTTACGTTCGTCCAATCGAAAACAAAATTGTACTGAACTCAGTTCAGATTCGGAGTTTTTTCAGAGTTGTTCAATTTTACTTTTGACAAATTAGATGGCACGTAATTTAAAAACCCTAAAACTAACATGTACTAAATAAAAGAAATAAGAATAGAAATCCTAGTTTACTTAAAGAAACATTGGGACACGCATTAATAAAAACTGGAAACCTAAAACATGGAACTAAAACATGCAAGAATGGAAACTCTAATCTACCTAAGGAAACATCGTAGCACGCACTAATTAAAAATGGAAACTACAAATAAGGAATTAAAACACGCAGGAAAGGAAACTTAATCAAACACACACACACTAACAATCAAACCTTTAATACGAATCAATAATTCAAACCGAGAACTCGAACAAAAATGCAAACACATCAAAAATCTAAACTTTGAATGATACCGAAAGATAAAAATAAGAACTTTAACAAAACTGAAAAATACGAATTTTGACGAAATTGACCCTAACTAAATCGAACGATAAATAAATAAAAGAAACTAAATTAAATTCTTCAAATCTAATTGTAACATTAATTAGGAGAAACATAAACAAATAAAATTAAACTTCACTAAAACAAATTAAAATTAATTAATACTCATTCAAACAAGTTTTCAAAAAAAAAAACTCTAATAAATAACTAAATCAAAAGAAAAGAAATATTCAATTGCAATTTTAAAAATAAAAGAAAGAAAAGAAAATAAGAGAGAGAGAGAGAGAAAACAGGAGCCTGTGCTGGTTGGTTGTCCTCGGTTGAAGCTAGAACAGAGGAAGAGTGCTGGCCTGCTGTGGAGTGTCTCGGGTTGGTGATTTTATGCTGCAAAGGCTCGTGCAAAGGATTGAGGAGAAGGGAAGCCTACTGGTGCTTCAAGGGAAGCTGTTGCAGGAGAGCTGTGGAGATTGGGCTGGAGCAAAGCCGAGGACCTGCTGCTGCTGGTATCTGAGATGGCCGGGGCTGCTGTGCTGGTGTTGGCCAATGACCTGGTGGTCGGGATTCTGTGGAACAACTGGTGGAGGCTCTCGGGTCTGCCTTGTTGGAGCAGATTCTGGATGGCCGACTGTTTGGTGCTCGAGGAGTTGCTGGTAGTGCTCTGCTCGGAGGAATGAGAGTTGCAGAGGAGGACAGGGGAAAAGGAAAGAAGGAGACGGAGATGGAGATAACTAAGTGAAGAGAGAAACAAAGTAAGAAGAGGAAGAAGAGAGGAGAAGAAGGAGAGAAAGGAGAGAGGTTGAAAAGAGAAACAAGACAGGAAAAGATTAAAGAAGAAGAAGAAGAAGAAGAAGAAGAAGAAGAATAGAGGAAGAGAGCAAAAGGAAAAAAAAATAATTCCCTTGCAGCTGTGCGGGGAAGAAGATTATAAAGGGGGCAAAAGTTGAACCCTATCCAGATTAACCAACCCGACCCGGCTATGCATGGCCGGGTCACATCAAATTTCCATTCAAGTATATATTTTTTTTATTTTTTCATTTTATTTGTTCTCTGTTCGTCACAAATCTGACTCTTCTGGAGCCTATATCTCACAAAACTCAAAACATAAAAGTTGTATATGATCCTTTTCTCTTTCTGTAAAAATTTGAATCGTCTCGATCGGAGCTCAGACGGAAAAGTTATGCACGAAATACGAATAGGTGTCGGTTTTAGTTCCCGGGAATTTTCCTGCGACAAAAAATTACCAAAACTTCATAAATAGTGCAATAAAGTTCAAGAATGATGATTTTGGCACTTTATTAAAATATTGGATAATTTTAGACATTTAATTAAAAATATAAACCGTAAAGCTCGGGTTAAACGTCCAATTACGCAGTTTCGACGTGTAATCATTTGCCCAAGATAGGGATGTAGGCAAGATTAGCCGAATTTCGATAAAAATATTGTGTCGTTCTCTCTTTCCCTATGCTATTTATTTTCTGCACTTGTATGCTAATATTTTACTTGTTGTGAATGCTATATTTGTTTTAAATATCTGCATACTTGATTATTTGGGAATTTGAGATTTCTTAGAAAGACCCTAGGTTGCGATATACTGATTGTGGTTTCGAAATTAGGGAAAAAGTGACCTAGATTTTTAAATACCCAATTCACCCCCCCCCCCTATTGGGATTACACCATTACTGTCATGGATCTTTACCAAGAAGGATGATCCAATTAAGAAAGAGAAAGTCAGATTCAAGGCTCGATTGGTGGCAAAAGGATATGCTCAAAAGGAGGGAATTGATTAAAATGAAGTTTTCTCTCTAGTAGTGAAGCATTCCTCTATTTGAATTCTGCTATCCATGGTAGCCCAATTCAATTTAAATTTGGTTCAACTTGATGTGAAGACGACTTTCTTACATGGAGATCTTAAAGAAGAAATTTATATAACACAACTAGATGGCTTCAAGACAAAAGGCAAAGAAGGCTGGGTATGCAAGTTAAAAATGTCTTTGTATAGTTTGAAAGAATCTCCAACGCAATGATACAAGAAGTTTGATCAATTTATGAAAGACCAAGGATACATAAGAAGCCAGTATGATCATCGTGTTTATCTTCATAAATTGAATGATGGTTCTTTCATATATTTACTCTTTTATGTTGATGACATGTTGATTGCAGCTAAAAGTGCAAAGGAGATTGAAGAATTGAAGACCAAATTGAAAATGAAATTTGAGATGAAAAGTCCCGGTGAAGCCAAGAAAATTCTTGGAATGGAAATCACTCGTGGCAAGGAAAAGGGTGTTATGTGGTTAACCTAGAAGCAATATTTGAAGAAGGCACTACAACAATTTGGCATGAAAGAAAATACAAAAACAGTAAGTACTCCTCTAGCTCTCCATTTTAAACTCAGTGCATAACTGTCTCCAAGCACTGATAAAAAAAAGGAGAGATATGGAACGAATACCATATGCTAGTATGGTGGGAAGTCTCATGTATTTTATTGCATGTACTAGACCTGATATTTCTCAAACTATTGGTGTAATTAGTAAGATATCTGTATTATCTAGGTAAAAAGCATTGGGAAGCAACTAAGTGGGTTTTAAGGTATCTTAATGGTACCATGAATATTGGTTTGAAATTTGAAAAAGATCCTAGTAGTTTAGATAATTTTCTTGTGGGATATGTAGATTCAAATTATGTAGGTGATTTGGGTAATAGAAGAACTACTACAGGATGTTTGTTTACTTTGGCAAATGGACTAGTCAACTGGAGGTCTACTTTACAACCCACAATTGCATTATCTACTACAGAAGCAGAATATATGGCAGCTGGAGATTCTATAAAAGAAGTCATTTGGATTCATGGTTTGATTGTAGAATTGGGAATTCACCAAGAAAAGGTGATGGTGTATTGTGATAATCAAAGTGATGTCCATTTAGCAAAGAATAAGGTCTATCATGGTAGAACTAAGCACATTAATGTAAGGTATCACTTTCTTCGTGATATAATGAATAATGGACAGTTTTGACTCCATAAAATAGACATGAAGGAGAATCCCGCCGATACGTTGACCAAGGTAGTAAATGGAACTAACTTCAAGCAATGAAGAGCAACTAGAAGCTTGAGCTGGAGGGGGAGAAACACAAAAGTTAGAATTTTTGAAAGAAAATCTTAAAGATTAGAAACATCCTCAAATTGGAAGTGAGAGGGAGATTTGTTAGGTAAGTAGAAGTTCACAACCAATGTGTGGGCGCTATGTTAAAAGAATGATAAGAGGAAAAAAAAAAATAGATTGAAGAAAGGTTGATGGTGTAAATTTGGTCAAAAAGGGATTGCAGTCGTTATTACTACCGTACCACATAGTACTACTACTATACTGCATAATACTACTACTGTACCACACAATACTACTACAATACTCATATTTTGGTTATAAATATGTTCATCCCATCTCATTTCAATCATCCACAAGAACTTAGAATTCCTTGTATCTTGAAGTCTTGTTAGCCAATTTTGTATTTGTGTGTGGAGAGAGAACTTGAGATTTTTTGTTTCATATTGTTGTATTGTCCTCATTTGAATTCGTGAATTACTTCTAGCTGCCATATGGGTTTTCTCTTCCAAAATGGAAAAATTTTCATGTAAAATTCTGGTTGATGTATTTGTATGGCTTGTTTTTCATTGCCTTTTTCTATATCAATTTGATCTTGAATTGAGTAGTAAGTGGTATTAGGAGAAGCTGAATTTGTATACGTTGCTGTTTACGTAATACTGTTCAACCATGCTCCCAACTATATCCTCTCCACAGACTTAATAAACCCACACTCGCACGAATTCAACCCAGAGTCCGAGATTTATACTCACAAACACATCAATCCTTTTGTACAAAATATCCAAATAGAGATGGGAAAAATAAAAAGGTGAAGCGCAGGAAATATTTTCTCATCCGACAAATGAGTAACATGAGTTTTGATTACTCAGAATGAGCTTACTTACACTGAGCCAAGTCACATTCATATGAAATTTGGCGAGAAACCTTGAAAGGTACATTATTTAAAACAGGGAAACATCTGAAAACACTGCTATGGTTTTTTTTTTTTCTTTAGTTCTACCCCACTATCTTGCCAACAACTATCAGTGACCATTGGCCAGCAAACCATTTTCAGAGGGCACAATCGAGGGTCTTCCCAGGCTTCTTGGCGTAGAACCTCCTGTACATTGAATCAACTTCGGTGAGGTAGTATGTGACTGGAGGCAACAGCCTACTGTCCTTGCTCGTCACAAAGTCCTTGCCTCCATATCGGTGCTCCATTAGCTGGAGGGTTTCAACAAACTTCTCAGGAGCAATCTGCATACGATCAAATGCGTGCATTATATTCGAATACGTGTTCCATATATCAACTATCATAGATGAGCTAAACAAGTGTTTCGAATGGATTGTCACGTATAAGAGAGAAAAATATGAAAGACAAGGTTCAATTCCACCAGTGTTCCTAAATCTATCCTTTGTGGGTAACACAAACACAAACACATCAGACTTCATAAATTGCTCTTTCAGTTTAGATCTGAAGGGAAAGTTCATTTGCATTGTGCAAATAATAGTCACATGATGTTTAGAAATGGATGAGCATATTTCAAACATTAAGGTCACAAATTTCTCCCTGCTCAACTTTAATGGAAATCAAGTACTGTTATGAAAAACGTGCTTGGTTTGTTATCAGTTGTTCTTTAACAATGAATAAAAATTTCAACAGAACCTGCTATTCTGTAAGCAGTGGTTTTACTTTTACCTTTTTGCATTTCAGTGCATTCAAAGCATCATGTAAATACCACAAAAAATTAAAACGTTTTCTAGGAACAGGGCTGGTCAATTCCTGACCTTGCTTATGGCCAATACAAGAAGGCAGGAAAAAGGTAGTTAACTAAGCTTCAGAATCAAGATCACCACGAAAAGGGAAAATACCTCGTGTCTAGATTTCAGCTTTTCAGAGACATTCAGCACTGTTGCAATGTTTGACAAGCTAAAAGGATGCTGTCCATCTCGAAGTCGGAGTGAAAACATCGTGGCAGTTAGACCACTTCCATATGAGAACATTACAACCCGTTTACCTCCCTGAAAATCAGGGAAACAATCCAAGTTCATCAGTTTTTTATGATAAAATTACCATTTACCAGTTCTCAACATTAGGAACCAGACTGCTACAAAATTAGTTGGAGCATTTACCAGTGAACTGTGCTTATTGTGGAGCAGAGATATGAATGCCGCATAGAGAGATGCAGTATACGTGTTGCCCACTTGTTTGGGCAACAAAGTAGTTGATTGCACCTTTGCATCATATAGATGCTTTGCTGCTAGCTGGGTTGCCTATATATTGGGAAAAAATAAAAAAATAAAAATTACGGTGTCATCAGCAGGGAGTTCAAACCTAGGAGCCATGACCTATTCAAAAACCAACTACACTCATTGCTTTGTAATCAATAAAAATACTTTTTCAAGATCCCGGCTCTGATAGCTCTCATCGCCAGACAAAGCTGAAAATGGAGCAAGCATCTCTTTGGCAGCCTCTCCAACAAAGCTGATCAAGAAGTGCAATTGCAGAATCAGCAACTGATTAGTGTGCAAACAATTTCAAAGGCACCTAAAAGGCATATTAAAAGAAATAAAGTGCCTCCTCTTCTTAAGTTAATAGCAAAATAGGGTAAAATATGTGTAATTCTATTTAATAGAACATATGCAGTCAAAATTACATTAGGCGTCTCCTCTAAATCCACCACAGCCTCTCCCCTCTTCTTTGCGGACAATTGTAAAGGTAAGAAACATAAATGGCGGCTCAAAACCAAGAAACACACACTTTACAATATGTAAAGAGGAATCCTCAAAAAATAGGTCCAGAAAACACAGAAAGGTTCCTCTAAATATCAATAGATAAAGCAGCAGACATCCAAGTATGACAGCAGCGGAAAGCTGAGTGCACTTTGGACCTGAAAATAAAAGTGAGGCAAAAAATTATACAAAACCACAGAAATATATGCAAAGCAAAGTGAGATTGTGGAACCTGGCATTCCTCAGGAAGTCATTGAAGTACAATCGAGCAAAACTTTTTTGCACAAGCTGGAGTAGCAATTCAAAGAATACTGTAAATTACTAAATTTTCCATAACAAATTTATGAGATCTCTGATAGCAATTTGTATAGCTAGAAGTAAATGCATGAACTGCAGTATCTTGTTATATGGAGAATGAAACACAAAATAATCAGCATCTGAAATTGAAAATGGCTTGCTTTCAAATTCTCGTACCTATATATAAATAGGAAATAAGCCTGGTCATGTACACCTATACGGAAGAAAATTGTTACCTGTATGTGGAAGGCTGCTTTTGAGTACTTAAGCGTTGCTGAAAAGGTGAGAAGGGTGGGGGTATCACTTGATTCGGCATGTGATTGTTGTGAGATGAGACAATCAGAAGATGTGGAACATGTTTTAAATAAGGGAGATCTTGCTACTGATGTATGGAGGAAGGTTTCGGTGGAGGTAGGAATACCTTTCCTTTGGTACCAAAGTTGGAAAGAAAGAATTCAAATGTGGTTTAATAGGACTTTCCGATACTCTCAATTAGGAACATTAATGGGTTTGATTCCTTATTTAGTAATTTGGAGGTTGTGGAGAAGGAGATGTGTGACAATAATGAAAGGAAAATTGGAGAGTAGTACAAATGTGTGGCTATCCATTAAGAATTGGGTGCGGGTTTTGAGTATGAATATGACAGTTATGACTCAGTTAAAGGATACTGATGTTCAGATATTGCAGAATCGGGAAGTGCAAATTTTGAATAAAAGAAATAAAACTATGCAAGGTGTGAGATGGCTAAAACTGAGATAAGGGATGTTGAAACTAAATTTGGATGGGAGCAACTTGGGGAACCCAGAGCCGGCAGGTGGTGGTGGCATCCTTTGAGACCGTACAGGTTTTTTATTTTTGGTTTTTCAAAATAATTTGATTCTTATTCTAATAATGAAACTGAATTGAGAGCAATGATGAGAGGAATAAAGCTTTGTAAACAATTGGGCCATACTAGTATTGACATTGAATGTGATTCGAAGATTGTATTAAATTGGATAAGATCTAGTAAATACTCATTGTGGCATTTGTGGGATATTTTGGAACAGTTTATTGGTTTATTGGAGGGAGTAGACTTTTCTATAAATCACTTGTATAGAGAAATGAATAAAGTGGCAGATGTTTTGGCTTAACAAGGTGCTATGGGAAGGAATAGTTTGTTTACAAATAGTAGTCAACTTCTTTGAATTATCAAAAGGTTTGTATAAAATGGATAAGATGGATACGATTTATATGATGTATGTTTAGTTGGTTTCCTTTTTTTTGGTTTGATGCATGAGGTCTTTTATTGGTTGTTATGTTCTTGTTTAGTTTTGTTTGGATTTGTAGTCCTATTTTGGCTAGATATTAGTGTTATTTTTTGAGAGACCTTTAATTTTTTCTATCTGTAATCTCTCAATGCTTGCCTTATAACCACGGTATTTCTCCGCAAAAAGTGAGAATATATCAATAAATAAAGAAGGTGCTGCCCTCCTTTACAAAAAAAAAAAAAGTACAGCTATACAGAATTTTGACCAGGAGAATGCCATGGATATAAAAATGTGATCATAAATTCAGTGACTTACTTATTACAAAATCGTTGGTAGCAAAAATTCAGTGCCATGAGATAGCAAGTTTGGGAAAGCTTTCCATTTACCACCTATAAGTTTGTTTAGGAAACTTGAGTCATCAAACAGGAACTAGTGACCATAAAGAAAATGCACGAAGTAGAAACAATAGACCCAATTAAGAAGAAAAAAAATAAAATTAAAGTACAGTAAATTACGGATAAAAAGTAAAGGTTTGATCAAAGTATTATGTGACAACCATAAGCATACACACTGCAATTTACGTAAAATATTTTTGACATTTACAATACCAAATATAAGGAACAAAGGAGGCATTACTGGATATTCACTTGCAAGGTCGGGCTTGTAAAAATCGTAGGCATGAGACATATGACTCCCCCTATATTTGCTTTCAAAAGCAATAGGTGCATCAGGCCCTATGAGCATGGCAATAGCAGCTGCTCCTCCAGTAGGCCGGGCTGGCCCTTCTGCATAGACCTGAAACAAGATTAACCCTTTAAGCAAAGTTGACATAAATAATGATGGTCGGATTAACCAAATACATGTATGTATATCACTGTAGAAAAGACAGATAGCCAAAATTCTGTGATATGCTCTGTTCTGGAAATATCTATACAGCCAGATTAAAAGTTGCATGTTGCTGAGGTTATTCCTACTTAGAAACAACATCTGTTTAGATTGCATTCCAAGAAAAACAAGAAACTGTAAAAATAAGAAACTTGTTAACGTAAAACACTAATGGCCCTGCATGGGATGATATAAAATTCCTTTTTTAAGAGAGATTAGGTCCATGTGCAAGTCAAGATTTTGCTTCTATTTTTTAGTATGAAGCTAATGTTGGGTGGTCTTGGACCTTCTCAACCCCAAAAGCTAACTTGTAGGGTGAGACTTTCCCTCAGTCTTAATAACTGACTATCAAGCTCCTTCCACAATCGATGTGGGACAAATCTCAACAATCTTCCCCTCACGCATCAACCACATGCCCGGCATCTTAGGAAGAAACCATGGGTTCTGATACCAGTGTTGGGTGGTCTTGGGTCTTCTCAACCCTAAAAGCTAACTCATGGGATGAGACTTTCCCTCACACTTAATAACTGACCACAGCCCCTTCCACAACCGATGTGGGACAAACCCCAATAGCTAAGAGTTATTCACCTCTTTATAAGAGATACTATTTATGACTACTAAAAGAATTAAGGCAACTTAGCCTCTGAGAAACAATGCAGAAAATGAAAACTCTAGTATTCCAGGCAAAGAGAACATACTGCACTGTCGATGCATACAACAAGCCCGTAACAACCATCCCACGAACTACTCTCCACCCAATTTACACAATTCAATAAAGCTGCAGTCCCTCCATAGCATGCATTTGATGAGTCAACTCCTTTGTTGAATTATGGCTCATTTCTAGAAGCTCACCATTGTTGAACTTAAGATTGTCATGGAAGTCTTTAATGATGGGCTAGTTTTCAATGGTAGGTGATGAGTTGTTGTAATAGTATTATTTTCAAACCTATATAAACCATAACTTCCATTTGTAATTTCATCACCAAATTTGCCTACTTTTCTCTTAGGCACATTTTCTCTTCTCTCTTTCATCTTGTAATATTTCTGCAATAGAGGAATATTAGTTGATAGTATCCGAGGACGTAGGCACAATTAGCCAAATCTCATTAAATTCTAGTGTTCTTCCTTTCATCTATTCAGTAGTTAGCTTTTGTCGAGTATAGTTGTAGTAATATATTGTGTTAATTACATGTCTAAGGAAAATTCTATCTAGGAAAGTGGGACTTAAGTGGTCCGTTGTGAGCCCCCACTTCCCTGGGAATTTTCCTAGTATAATTTTACACAATCATTCACTCTCTATTTACTTGTGCAATAGTAAACTGTGGTAAAGTTAGGTGGAATAATCTTGTTGGCCAAACGAGGCTTTTCAATCTTATTTTGATGATAACAAATGATGTTGGTATAACTTGCTTGTTGAATGATTTTGTTTCAAGAATATATATCTCAACACAAGAGAAAGAAGCTATGAATTAAAGCATCATCAAGAGAACAAGCTGTGCATTTTCATAATATCAAGAGAACAAGTTATGAATATCAAGAGAAAGTTTCAACAAATCTTTTCAAGACTTAAAGAAAAAGACTTGAAGCCTTAGTACTTAAAAGCTTAAAGATAAAAAGGGGACTTGAAGTCAAGAGGCTTATCGAAGACTTGAAGCATCATGTTTAAGAAGAGCTTGTTGTAAGTACTTCACATCAAGTGACAATTTAGAAAATATGAAGCTCTTTAAGGGACCAATATGAACTTAATAAACTCATTTTTAAATCCTTGAAATATTTTATGAAAAATCAAATCATATATGTAAAGCTGAAATGGAAAAATAAAAAAGAAAAACCAATTTTTTGTCTGTCTAGCCTACTGACTTAACCAAGGCAAAATTACCTAGCCGACTGACTCAAAATGAACTGTGTCTATCCAGCTGACTGACAATTTCTTGAAATAATTTTTTGGGAGACAGAATGGTGTCAGCCGCCTGTCCATCTGATTGACCCTGTGATTTTTGAACTACCCAATCACCTGTCTAGCCGACTAACTCCACGGATTTTTGTTTTTTAAACTCCAACGGGCAAATTTCAAAAATTGGTTTTTCAAAATATGAACGTTGTAAAAAACTTGGATACCACTCAAAGACCCTTGAGGAACAAGGAAACTAAACCAATAATGCCTATAAATACTCCTTTAAACTCAAGAATTAAATCATCCAAGTAATTACTCAGCTCTCTTGAAATTAAAGCATTCAATCTCTCAAAACTTTCTATTGCTCACACTCCATTTGGGAAAAAAGTTCTGAAACTCTGTTGAAATATCAAAGACAAGATTCATACTCCGAGTTTGATTATTCAAAACAAAATCTTGGTGATCTCTAAACACTTGAGTTTCATAGTTTCTTTATTGTTTATTTGATCGAAGTATTGATTGTGCTCTAACTTGTACAATTCTACTCTGTTTTGAGAGTTTCTTTTATACACAGATCATTATAGAAATTTCTTTGTATTGTTGACGATTCAAGGATTGTTTGGATCGTTGTACCAAGTGAGGATTGTTTGCTTGGAGAGGTTTCTCTACCTAAAAGGAGGAATTTTGTAAAGGCTTGCTCTGCCCGGTAAAAGAGCATACTTAGTGCTTTGGTGGAATTGACTAAAGGCGAGGACATAGGTTGGGAATAAGCTGAACCTCGTAAATCTCGGTGTTCTTCTTCTCCTTACTCTCTTTACTTTCCACATTATATACTGTGTATATCAAGTGCAGGTTGCAGGGCTTATGCATCATATTCAAGGAAGTCTCTTGATTTAAGAAAGTACGTTTTTAATTAACCTTTTGCGGAAACCCAAAAGGGAGTACGTTGGTTAATTTGCGAAAATCTTGGTTAAGAGATAAAGTAATAAAATTTCATTCAAAACAGGCTTTACAAAACAGCTGCAGGACTTCTATCAAGGGAAAAATTATTCTTGAATGATTGGTTAAGTTTTATATTTGATTGGATTGTATTTTGGTTTAAGTTTGTGGTGTGATTTGGTTTAAATTGCAAATTGATTAATTTACTTTTAGAGTTTTAAATTACAAAAAAAAAAATATATAATAAGTTTAATCAAAATATACCAATTCACCCCCCCTCCTTTTGGTTGCTATCCTAAATTTCAAATCTCAAGTTTCACAACAATTGGTATCAGAGCCACGATTATTCTTAGTATACTCTGTGGTTGTAGCTTAGTCTGATCTTCCACATTAGAAAAGTTTTCCTTGGGCTATTGGCATTCCGCATTGGCAGCTATTGAATAGCATTTATGGTAGATAGTGCAAAAACATCCACATCAAACTCGTCTATTCTGGCAAGAACTACTGTGACAAATGCCAGATTTGCAGTGGAGATTTTTTATGGCATCGGTCATTTTGGTATGTGGCAAAGTAAGGTTCTAGACGCTCTCTTTCAGCAAGGCCTAGAGATTGCCATTGAAGAAGAGAAATCAGAAGATATTGAGAAGAAAGAATGGGGGACCATCAATTGATTGACATGTGGTACAATTCGATCGTGTCTTTCAAGAGAGCAAAAGTATGCATTCTGTAAGGAAACTTCTGCAAATAAGTTGTGGAAGGCACTGGAGGAAAAGTTTTTGAAGAAAAGCTCTCAGAACAAACTCCATATGAAGAAAAGACTATTTCACTTCACTTATGTCCCAGGTACCACTATGAATGATCATATCACCAACTTTAATAGGTTGGTTACTGATCTAGTTATTCTAGATGAGACTTCTAAAGATGAAGACCTAGCTTTGATGTTGTTGGGATCCCATCCTGAGGAGTTCAAGTTTCTTGAAACTACTCTACTCCATGGACAGGATAAAGTGTCTCTTAGCGAGGTTTGTGCTGCTTTGTACAACTATGAATTGAGGAAGAAGGACAAGCTTGAAAGCACAAGTGGATCCAACGAGGCTCTAGTAGTTCGAGGCCATTCACAAAGCTATAATAGAAGAAAGAAAGAGAGATCCAAGTCAAGGTCCAGACCAAACAAAGATGAATGTGCCTTTTTTTGGGAAAAAAAGGCACTGGAAGAAAGACTGTCCTTAGCTAAAGAATAAAGGCAAACCTAATAAAGGAAAGGCCGTTTCAAATGTGGCTGAGTACGAAGATGGAAGCTCAGATCTTTCACTTGCTGTTACGCCGTCAACTAGTTCTTCGAGTATATGGCTACTAGATTGTGGGTGTAGCCATCATATGTGTCCCAATCGAGATTGGTTCTTTGATTTTAAAGAACTAGAAGGTGGAGTCGTATACACAGCAAATGATATCCCTCTTACCAAACATGGGATTGGTTCAGTCCGCTTGAGGAATCAAGATGGATCAACCAAAATATTGACAGATGTTAGATATGTACCAATTTTGATGAAGAATCTTATTTTTGTGGGAACCCTAGAATCAAAGGGATTCAAAGTAACAGCAGAAAATGGAGTCATGAAGATCATCTCTGGTGCACTCATGGTAATCAAGGGAATTCGGAAGAACAATAACTTGTATCACTATCAAGGTCGTACAGTTATTGGGACGACAGCAACAGTTTCTACTAATGATAAGGAAATAGAAGCAACTAGGTTATGGCATATACGCTTGGGGCGTGCAGGTGAAAAATCCTTGAGAATTCTTACAAATCAAAGATTATTAAAAGGAGTAAAGACCTGCAAGCTAGATTTCTGTGAACATTGCATCGAAGGGAAGTAAACAAGAGTGAAATTTGGTACTACAATCCATGATACCAAGTGTATTTTGGATTATGTTCACTCTGATGTGTGGGGACCTTCCAAGACAACTTGACCGGGAGGAAAACACTACTATGTGACTTTTGTTGATGATTTTTCTCAAAGAGTATAGGTGTATACTATGAAAACTAAGGATGAAGTTTTAGGAGTGTTCCTCAAATGGAAAAATATGGTGGAAACTCAAACAAGCAGAAGGATCAAGCGCCTCCATACAGATAATGGTGGAGAATATAGAAGTGATCCATTTCTTAAAGTTTGTGAAGAAGAAGGTATTATACGACACTTCACAGTGAGAAGTACACCACAACAGAATGGAGTGGCAGAACGTATGAATCGAACATTGTTGGAGAAGGTTCGGTGTATGTTGTCCAATGCTGGGTTGGGTGGAGAATTTTGGGCTGAGGCTGTAACATATGCCTGCCACCTCATCAACCGCCTACCATCTACTGCTATTTGTGGTAAAACACCATTGGAGAAATAGTTTGGAAAGCCTGCTATAGATTATGATTCCTTACATGTATTCGGTTCCACTGCTTACTATCATGTCAAGGAATGAAAGCTGGATCTGAGGGCTAAGAAAGCAATCTTTATGGGAATCACCAATGGAGTAAAGGGATATCGTCTTTGGTGTCCAGAAACAAAGAAGATAATCTTCAATAGGGATGTTACCTTTAATGAATCTACTTTTTAAAAAAGGGTGACAACAGAAAGTGTTGAGCAAAAAGATGGTGCTCCAAAACAGGTAAAGTTTGATAGAAGAATTGTTTTCCCAGAAAATGAAGACTCTCCTATGGTAGAAGAAGAGTAGCTTGAAGAAGAGGTTTCAACCCAAGAACCTCTACAACAACGTGAATCTATTGCATTGAGTAAGCCAAAGAGAATAATTAGAAAGCATGCTCGCTTGGTTGACATGGTGGCTTACGCATCTCCAATTGCAAACAATGATACTTCTGTCACTTACAATGAAGCAATCCAAAGTTCAAAAGAAGAAAAGTGGAGGGGAGCCATGAATGAAGAAATGCAGTCCCTTCATAAGAATCGAACATGGAAGCTTGTTAGTCTTCTGAAGGGAAAGAAGGCAATTGGGTATAAATGGGTACATACAAAGAAAGATGGATTTCTTGACAAGAATAGTGTTCGCTACAAAGCAAGGTTGGTGGCTAAAGGCTATGCACAAACGGAGGGAATTGATTACAATGAGGTATTTTATCTAGTAGTAAAACATTCCTCCATTAGAATCTTATTGGCTTTGGTAGCAAAATTGGATATGGAATTAGTTCAATTGGATGAAAAAACTGCATTTTTACATGGAGACTTGGAAGAGGAAATCTACATGACTCAGCCAAGAGGTTTCAAAGTTGCTGGAAAAGAAAATATGGTGTGCAAACTTGAAAAATCGTTGTATGGATTAAAGCAATCCCCAAGGCAGTGGTACAAACGATTTGACAAGTTTATGATGGGGCAAAAGTACAGAAGAAGCAAATATGATCACTGTGTGTATTTTTGCAAGCTATAAGATAAATCTTACTTATATCTTCTTCTTTATGTTGATGATATATTGATGGCCTCCAAAAGTCAGATAGAAATTGACAAACTGAAGGCTCGGTTGAATAGCGAGATTGAGATGAAGGATCTAGGTGAAGCAAAGAAGATTCTCGGTATGGAAATAAGTAGAGATAGGAACTTGGGGAGGCTTTGTTTGACTCAAAAACATTATTTGAGGAAAGTATTGAAGCGTTTTGGTATGAATGAGAAGTCAAAACCTGTTAGTACTCCGCTTGCTCCCCATTTCAAGTTGAATGCATCTCTATCTCCAAAAAATGAAGCAGAACGAGAATACATGTCAAAAGTAGCATATTCAAGTGTTGTTGGTAGCTTGATGTATGCCATGATGTGTACAAGGCCCGATATTTCACAAGTTGTTGGAGTTGTGAGCAGGTATATGCATGATCCTAAAAAGGAACATTGGCAAGCTGTGAAATGGATTCTACGATACATTTTGTATACGGTAGATGTTGGACTGATATTTGAGCAGGATAAGCAAGATGGTCATAGTATTGTTGGATACTGTGATTCCGACTATGCTGGTGATTTGGATAAGCGTCGATCAACTATTGGCTATGTATTTACTTTTGCAAAAGCGCCGATTAGTTGGAGGTCTACCTTACAGTCAACAGTTGTTTTGTCCACTACAGAGGCAAAGTATATGACAGTCACAGAGACTGTGAAGGAGGCAATTTGGCTTCAAGGATTGATAAAAGATTTGGGAATTGAACAGAAGCACATCAAGGTGCATTGTGATAGCTAAAGTGCTATCCATCTAGTAAAGAACCAAGTCTACCATTCAAGGACAAAGCATATCAACGTTCAATATCACTTTGTTCGAGAAATTATGGAAGAAGGTGGAGTAGTAATCCAGAAGATTTGAACCATTGAGAATCCTGCTAATATGATAACAAAAGTGGTGATTGTGGTCAAGTTTCAACATCCTTCAATATCAATGTTACCATTTTCCTGTTTGCTCATACAAGTCAAGCAGAATAATCACAAAAGGGAAAATATTCATGAACTCCAAATTTTTGTAGATGCAAAAGCCAAAACCTTGGCAGAAGATGCATGTTCACAAATAACAAGGATCATATTGGTAAATTCAACATAGAATAAGGGGTGTAATAGTAAAACAGTTCCAAAGCTAAGTCCTAGTGGTTGGGTCATAGCTCGCCAGATTTTTCCAAAATGTCTAAATAATACTGCAAGACGTTTTCCCAGTGAAGCTAATTTAGGTTCATAGTAAAACCCTGAAGCTATGTGATGCCAAAATAGCTCACAAACAAGTGAGATTACAAGTTTTGAAGATATATAGATCATGTCAAAACAATAGATTTAATGCTATAAATTTTGCAGCTAGTGTCGAGTTATTATTAAAATTTTGCATAACTTGAAGTGTATGCCTTTTGTATAAGGCAGCAACACAAGATAGTTTTACCACAACTGAAGTGACAAGTTCATCCCATCTTCTCTGCTACAAAAGGTTGGCCATTCTAAAAAAAAAAAATCTAATCCAAAAGAAATCAGAAGTACCTCAAAAATTTGCATCAAAAAGGTCTTAATGGACTTGCTCTTGTCTATAACAGTCTCGCTTCCAACTTCAAGGCGACCTATTTGTCTTAGATCAATCTCATACTTCTCAAGGTATGTGAAGAGTCTCCTTTGGATGTTGATTTTGAGGCTTCTGATTTTTTTTAGGATCCTTGTGGCAAAATTGATCATTTGATTTGGGATGGAAATGTCTACTATTAAATTATCTTCATGTTTTTGTTATTTTGAAAAAATTAACTTATGTAATTTTTTATTAAAAGTTTTACATATAATATGATTGGTAATATTATGTTATCTTTCTAAATTCTTAAATTTTATTTTTCATTTTCTAAATCATACAAAATAAACTTGATAAAATGGAGGATGACATATGTTTGGTGGACAATGACACAACTCACACAATTCTTCATGTTAAAAAATATTTCTTGCAATTAACATTAGCTGAAATTAATGTTAAAACAATATCTTGCTCTGCAAATGTAATAGAAGGTTTTGGAAGAGTTCACATTATGTTTTCAAATAAGAAAAAATTGTATATTGATGATGCGTTGTATTCTAGTAGATCCCAAAGAATATCATGTTGAAACCAAAAATGAAGGAGATATGGAATATCTTTTTATTACGTCTACAGTTCCACTTGATGGTCACATGTTTGTCTACTTTCAATTCGTTATGTTGCTTTTTCTAAATTTTTTGCTCAAATAATAAAGTTAAGATCAAGTTTTCTTGATCATCTCATTCAGACTGTCCATTTAGATAATGCAGGTGAATTTTTTTCAAAAGCATTTTATGACTATTGCATGTTAATAGGATTAAGTGTTGAACATTCTATTGCACATGTTCATACACAAAATGGTTTAGTGGAACCCTTCATTAAGCATTTATAATTTATTACTAGACCTATGCTTATGCAATTAAAGCTTCCTGCATCTGCTTGGGGTCATGCTATAGTGTATACTGCGTCTTTGATTAGAATTAGACCAGCTGCATATCGTTTTCACCTTGACAACTTGTATTTAACCACCAGCCTATTATGTCTCATCTTAGAATTTTTGGTTGCGCTGTATATGTTCCTATTGCACCTGCATAACGAAGTAAGATAGGACCACAACGTTGTCTTGGTATTTATGTTGGCTTTGATTCTCCTTCTTTTATTAGATATTTTGAACCACTAATCGGTGATCTTTTTAGAGTAAGATTTCTAGATTGTCAATTTGATGAATCAGTTTTTCCGTCATTAGGAGAAAGAAAAGGTAAAGGATTAAAAACACAGAAGTTTTGTTGGAATACACCAACTTTGTCTAATATTGATGCACGCACAAATCAATGTGAACTTGAAATTCAAAGAATAATTCATTTGCAAAATGCTGCAAATCAATTGCCATATGCTTTTACAGACACCAAAAGAGTCACTCAATCACATGTTCTGACTGCAAATATTCCTGCTAGATTGATTGTTCCTGAAGAACACCCAATGGGAATAGCAGCTAATGAATCTAAAGTGTGCCAGAAATGTGGTAGGCCAATTGGTGCAAAGGATATTGTTTCTCGAAAAAAAAGGGAAATGAATAAAAGTGACACTCCAAAAGAGGTCATTAACACTCAAGAAAAAGGTTAAAAGAAATATAGATCAACAATCCCATATTTTCATAGAAGCAACACCATAACTGGTTTCGGTATTGAAAAATTATGAGATCTCATTAAAATTTGAAAATATGTGGAGAAGAAATGAAGTTGTTGTTGACAATGTGTTTGCATATGCGATTGCTTTAGAAATGATTAAAGATAATGAGCCTGAACCTTAAACTGTAGAAGAATGTCGATATCGAAATGATTGGCCAAAATGGAAAGAAGCAATATAGGCTGAGTTAGACTCATTAGCCAAACGTAAGGTATTTGGACCAGTAGTCCAAACACCTGAGAATGTCAAACCTGTTGAGTATAAATGGGTTTTTGTACGTAAAAGAAATAAAATGAATGAAATTGTGAGATACAAGGCGCGTCTCGCAGCACAAGGTTTCTCCCAAAGGCTTGGTATAGATTATAATGAGACATATTCCTCTGTTATGGATGCAGTTACTTTTAGATTTTTGATTAGTTTAATAGTTTTTGAACGACTCGACATTCGCCTTATGGACGTGGTAACAACTTACTCGTATGACTCATTGGATAATGAAATATATATATATATATATATATATATATATATATATATATGAAAATATCTGAAGGATTTAAAATGCGTAAAGCATATAATCCTAAACAAAGAAAAATGTATTCTGTTAAATTACAAAGATCCTTGTATGGATCGAAGCAATCTGGATGAATGTGGTACAATCGTCTAAGTGAATATTTGTTGAAAATTGGATATGAAAATAATCTTATCTGTACTTTTTTTTTTTTATCAAGAAGATAAATTCTGGATTTGCTATAGTCATAGTTTATGTTGTTGACATAGACATAGTAGGAACTCCAGATGAGATCTCAATGACTGCTGATGTGATGACCTGCTTAATTTTCACATTTTTTTTAAAATATAATAAAATCAATATCACCAATCTCAGCAGATCATAATCCACCTGGACCCATGGATACCGGGGATACATCAGAAATACATTACGGAAGCCTATGCAGCAGAAAACATAAATCACAATCACCTCATTATACCATACATCACAATACCAGAGTTACTACAATCACTGTATATATATATGTACACAATACACAACCCAAAAGATGTCTAGGGTCATCCCACAAAATACATTCGACCCTATCAAAACACTTACCCTCCTAGAAAGGCAGACCAACTGTACTAGATTAGCGGGGCTTTACCTGCTCTTCTATCAGGGGCTCTTGAAATATTTATAAAATTTTGGGGTGAGACACCTTTCAGTAAGGGAAATAAATTAATACCAGTGTGTGGCAACATGAGTATTCCGTGTTATACATATACCATACAGAACATATTCAGTAACTATTTTGTCAAATCTAGGAAAACATACATATCATCAAAACATGGCAGAACATACTGCATTTCATAAGCATATTTCATCTCATATAATAATAATAATACAAAAACATTCTTGGTAGGTTAGCTTTGTCATGTATTACCCCCACATGATTGGGTTGTGTGGCCCAAAGGCGGGACCTGACAATGGTTGGCCGACCACTGCCAAGTCAAAAGTATAGTCTGTAAGTCTGATGGGTCTACCTGACCTGGTCCGTACACCAGGGGCGCTCACGCACTTCTTAAAAACCACATCGACCATCCAATCTCACACCACTCCGTACAACGGCGTTAATACAGATATCTTGATCATGATGATCATGGACACATAGCAACGGTACCGTGCAAGTGCTAGGCTAAACCAAGCCAACCAGGTTCTGATACCATATAACATATATTGAAACTGTGATACATGGATATTTCATATCATAAATTATCAAATTAGTCATATCATTTTGCATACATACGTATATCATGAAAATCATCGGTCTGTATGCCGGTATTACACATTTTATCATAGCTCGGCTCGTACGCCGGCAATTCATATCATAACACAGCTCGTACGCTGGCAAATCACATCCATAGTTTGGCCTGTACATCGGCAAATCATATCATAGCACAACCCGTACGCTGGCAAATCATATCCATAGCTCGACCCGTACGCCAGCAAATCATATACATAGCATAGCCCATACGCTGGCAAATCATATACATAACATGGCCCGTACGTCAACAAAACATATAAAAATTTTGGCCCATACGCCGGTTTTCCATTATAAAAGTCCGTATCATTAACACATTCCCATCAAACAGTATTTCATAACAATTTCTACTCATGCCTCACTAACAAGTTTTTCGTATATTCAACATACCATCATTTTCAACAGCATTTTTCCAAATATAAATCATATATAAATATATATTTATTTTCTAAAATCAAATGCTATAACAATATACATATTTTCATAAAATACTGGCTTAGTTTATCCCCTTACCTGATTCCTGTAAAGCCCCTAAGAAATTTCGTTCCGCACCCGCAGGGGTCCCCATTCAACACCCTGAAAACGGAATTTCCTAGAACTAAAGTTCAGTATTTCCAAGCGTATAACACTTTCTACAACTGCCAAAAATCCAAATATTGAGTAGAAATTCTTACCTTGGATTGGGATGGTTTCCACCTCATCCCCACCGACGATCCGCTCCGGCAGATTTGTAGAGAACTTTTCAGGAGCGTTGTGGCAACTTCAAATCCTCGAACTGGTGAAAATCCAGCCTAAAATATAGGATAGAAGGCAGAAGGACCGAAGGATGAGAAGGAGAGGGTTTCTGCGCTTAATTTCCATAAAAAATCCGAGTTCTTCACTATTTATAGGACTGGATTCATCAACGAGCCACGTCATCTCGTCGACGAGTCCTTTAATAATTTCGTTGATGAAACCCACTCCTCGTCGACGAAATTCAGACTGCCCAAAACTCCTCTCGGCATTTCCTCGTCGACGAGACACGTCACCTCGTCGACGAGTCTTGTAGAAAATTCGTCGATGAATCCTATCCTCGTCGACGAGCTCCTATTATATCCTCATCGATGAGGAGCTGAAAAATCTCTCGGAATTATCCTTTCCAAAATGTAATGTCGTCTACTGCCTCCTTCTATTTCTGGTTTCCATTTCACTTTCTTTTATTATTTAAATACCATTATTCTTCGGGTTATTACAGCTGACTACTTAATGAAAGAATTTGAAAAGAAAGATCTTAGGAAGACAAAATTTTGCCTTAATTTTCAAGTTGAACATTTAACAAGTGGATTTCTTATTCATCAATCATCTTATATAGAAAAAATCTTGAAACAATTTTATATGGATAAATCTTTTCTATTAAGCTCCCTGATGGTTGTTCGTTCACTTGAGGTGAAAAAAGATCTTTTTCATCCTCAAGAAGATGATGAAGAAATCCTTGGTCCTAAAGTACCCTATCTTAGTGCAATAGAAGCACTCTTGTATCTTACAAATTGCACTAGAACAGATATAGCTTTTGCGGTAAATTTGCTAGTAAGGTTTAATTCTACACCAACTTAGAGACATTGGAATGAAGTAAAACATATTCTTCGTTATCTCCACGGCACATATGATATGAGTTTGTTTTACCCAAAGGGAGTAAAGTCTATGTTGAAAGGACATGCTGATGCTGGATATTTTTCTGATCCTCATTAAGCTCGATCCCAAACAGGCTATATCTTTACTTGTAGTGATACTGTTATCTCATGGCGATCTGTAAAGCAAACGATCACCGCTACCTCTTTAAACTATTAAGAAATATTGGCAATTCATGAAGCAGGTCGTGAATGTCTATGGTTAAGAATTATAATCTAACACATTAAAGGGACAAGTGGATTATCACTGGAGAATGACACGCCAACAATATTGTACAAGGATAATGCAGTATGTATTGCACAAATCAAAGGTGGGTACATAAAAGGTGATAGAACTAAACATATTTCACCACAGTTCTTTTACACTTATGAACTTCTGAAAAAAGGAGACGTTGACATTTGCAAAATTCGTTCAAGTGTCAACTCAGCAGATCTATTCACAAAAGCATTGTCAACTTCAATTTTCAAGAAGCATGTACATAACATTAGAATGCGACAACTTAAGGACATTTCTTAAATGATTGTATTTTTTAGGGGAAGTATGAATATTGTACTCTTTTTCCTTCGTTAAGATTTTGTCCCACAGGGTTTTCCTTAGCGAAGTTTTAACGAGGCATGTTCATAGTGTATAGTCATTCAAAGGGAAGTGTTGTAAAACATGTATATTTATGTGGATGACTATCTAGATAATAGGTTACAACCTTTGATATGCCCACATAATAGTTCATTTTGTGGTTAACCTTTTAGATGACAATATCTTTGCCTATATAAGGACATGCTTTACAACAAAATGAGATAATAAGATGATTAGTAACATTTAGATCCTAAAGAACTAGACTGTTGAATTTCTATAGTTTCAAACTTTTTTATTTTTTTGTATTCCTCTTTTTATTTCATTTACAATAGGAAGGTATTTTAATATATATACTACATGGAAACAATAACAGAAATAACAATATAACAGAAAATGACAGCTAAGTCTCCTCTACTTCTCTTCTTTCTCTTGTTTTTTTAGACTTCAATTCCATGCTATCAATTTGAAAGGCTATACTCCCACACCCAATCACATTTGATTCCTTGAATGCATGGTGTAGTATTGCAAATTTAATAGGTGTTACACTGTTACACCCAGGTGGATTTAACTATTGTGATTTTTAAATTTTTTAACATTTATTTAAGAAAATTTTAAAAATACTATTTAAAATTTATAAAATGGTAAAAAGACATTGAGGTGATATTTATAATTTTTAAAACCAAAAAATAAATATCAAATAAAAAGAAAATTTCTATTTAATCACAAGAAAATTACAACGAAAGAATTTTAACTGATAATTTAGAGTTAAGTATCAGAAAAGTCAATTAATTTTAACATCCAATGTGATTAAACAATACGTGTAATATTTTTTTATCGCTTTTGTTGGGATGAAGATGAATAGTAAAACTCAAACTAAAAATGCACTTGGTCTCATGCATCCTCTAAAATGGGTATGGAGTAAATTTGAATATGGGACTGTTTTCTCCGAAATGGACCCTTCTGGACTTGTTCCAAAGTTGCGACAACCTCAGGTCCTTCAAGCAAATCCATGCACACTTAATTGTATCCAGCATGATCCGCGATGAGTTCATAGTGAGCAAAGTCGTCGAGTTTTTCGGAAAATATTCCGACTTAGTTGATTATGCATGTGGGTTTTTCAATCAAATTGATTGTTGTATGAGCTCGTTCCCTTACAATACGCTAATATCTGTTTATGCCGGCAGCAATGCGCCAGCAGCTGCGATTTTGGCTTACAAACGGTTGGTAAGTGATGGGTTTTTGCCCGACGCTTACACTTTCCCTGTTTTGTTCAAATCGTTGGCTAAGTTTTTGGGAATCACAGAGGGTAGACAGGTTCATGGGGTTATTGCTAAGATGGGTTTCTCGCGTGAGTTGTATGTGCACAATTCGCTTCTCCATTTCTATGGTGTTTGTGGGGAATGTTCTGATGCTTGTAGGGTGTTTGATGAAATGCTCGTGAGAGATGTGGTCTCTTGGACTGGTTTGATGTCGGGTTTTGTCAGGGCAGGTTTGTTTAATCAGGCCGTGAATCTGTTTTTGAAGATGGATGTGGAGCCAAATAAAGCTACGTTTGTTAGCTTGCTTGTAGCTTGTGGGCGGCTGGGAAATTTGGGCATAGGGAAGGTGGTTCATGGGTTGATTTTTAAGCGTGCATTTGGGGCAAGTTTGGTATTAGGCAATGCTCTTCTAGATATGTATGTGAAGTGTGAGTGCTTGGGGGAGGCAAAGCAGCTCTTTCATGAGTTACCTGAAAGAGATATTGTTTCTTGGACTAGTGTAATAAGTGGATTGGTGCAATGTAAACGACCCAAGGAGTCATTGGAGATATTCAATGCAATGCTAATTTCTGGTGTGGAGCCTGATAGGATCATACTTACTAGCGTGCTTTCGGCTTGTGCAAGCCTGGGGGCTCTTGATTGTGGGAGATGGGTCCAAGAGTACATTGACCACAAGGGCATCAAATGTGACACACATATTGGAACTTCCATGGTTGACATGTATGCGAAATGTGGTTGCATAGAAACTGCATTGCTTACTTTTAATGGAATGCCAAGACGGAATATCTTTACGTGGAATGCATTACTTGGTGGTCTAGCAATGCATGGACTTGGCCATGAGGCACTCAGACATTTTGATCTAATGGTTAGAATGGGAACAATGCCCAATGAAGTGACATTTCTAGTAATTTTAACTGCTTGCTGCCATTCTGGATTAGTTGACGAAGGCTGTAGGTTTTTCTATCAGATGGAAAGATGTTATAGTCTTTCTCCAAGGTTAGAACATTATGGATGCATGGTTGATCTGCTTTGTAGGGCTGAACTATTGGATGAAGCTCTAGAGCTCATTGGGACTATGCCCATGCCACCTGATGTGCTTATATGGGGAGCTATTCTTAGTGCTTGCAAGGCGAAGGGATATGTTGAATTCTCCCCTGAAATATTGGATGGCCTTGTCAAACTTGAGGCACAAGATAGTGGGGTTTATGTGCTTCTGTCCAACATATATGCTTCTAATGAAAGATGGAATGATGTAAAACAGGTGAGGAGATTGATGAATGATAAAGGTATAAGAAAGGTCCCTGGTTCAAGTGTTATAGAGTTGAACGGTAAGGCTCATGAGTTTATAGTTGGAGCTACCAGCCACTCTCAAAATGAGGATATTCATGTACTGTTAAATATTCTTGCTAATCAAGTCTGTCTTGAAGGAAATTTTTCAGACCCATTCTTGATAACGTAGTTTAATTTTGTGACCTACTAGAAGATTTTTTAAAAAAAAATCTTTGATGTGACACTAGCACATCTATGCCATATTATTTCTGCTTTCAAATATGGTACTGCCTTTATATTTAGTGTTGGGACGACTTCAACTCCACGGTTGTTGTCTATCAATTAATTGTGCTGATGGTACATTTCCAAGGGCCTGAAGAGTTGGTCTTGATGTCTATTACTAGTAGGTTAAATTCAATTTAACCTTTGTTCTCTCAATTTCACCCTACTAGAAAAAGTTTAATTCAAGTGTAGATATGCATTTTACATGCGAATGCAAGTTCATTTTATATGGGTATGGGTCAATACCCTCAAGTTTAAGATTGACTAAAAGCCATGTATAATTCAACATCACCTCCTTCCAAACCTGATTTTAAAAAAAGAAGAAGAAAAACCTAAGCAATATCTTGGGGGGTGGGGGGTTGTCCCTGCTGATATACTGATGCAGGACTGATTGGCAACATAGAATCAGCAAGAAATGATAGAAAATTAAGAGAAAACCAAAAGAAGGCAACTGAGAATCAATGGGAGAAGATGAAGACAAACGGATGATTAAGGCAAAAATGAATTTAGGATTAATTCTTGATATTCAGATCTATATTTCGTGGTTACATAACAAGCGTTTATATAGTCTTTCTCCAAATAGTAAATGAGGAAACAATATCTAGGAAATATCATCAAATCCCATAAGGAAACAATTTCTTGGAAATAATATCAAATCTCTAAAACCTAGACCAACATATAATTGTAGACACAAAGAACTTGCCGAGTATGATCTTGATTTCTATTTATAACATCCTCATATACATTGTGTCCGTTATGAATGTATTAAACATTGATGGAAAAGACTCAAAAGAGAACAATTTAAGCAGTATCTGCATTATAAAATCTTAGTTTCTATGGCATAGGTGCTGTATGCCCATGCTGAGTAAGACAGAGGAGGTATAAAGTTGTTATCTCCCCTCCCCTCCCCCCCCCCCCCCCCCCTCCTTCTCTCTCTCTCTCTCTCTCTCTCTCTCTCTCTCTCATGCTAAACTTTATTGAAATCTGAAGACCTAGGGGGTAATAACTGAACTGTCTTTTAGAACCGTAAGTAAAAAATTTATGTTGAAGTATGCTCTGTATGATTATAACTGGTCATTACTCAAAGACAAATTTTATGTAGCTCTCCAAGTTAGAATGTAAATTTTTTTTTTGTTTCTTTGTCCAAGTTCATAAAACTAACTTGATAATGTACCCTTGTCCGACTTGTGCGGAATATGGATGTGAAATTGCCATCTGTTTCTCAAATTTAATACAAGTACTAATAGGATTGAACCCTTAAATGCTACCTTTGATTTTCTTGTAGAAAATGAATTCTCTTCAATGTCTCAAGGCTTCTCATGAATCATGAAATACTTAATTTGGTATGATATGATGATACCCTTATGTTGTGTTGGGAGCATGGCATTCAAGCTTTGGATTTGGTGTCATATGGATTTGGATAAAATGAAATATAAAATTGAATTGAATTTTGTCAATTTCTACATAATGCCAAATCTAAGGATTGAACTCCAAGTTCCAAACACAGTGTTATAGTTTAGTTGAAGAGTCGAAAGATGAGCAAAGCCAGAGACAATTTCCTGAAGAACTATGAAGTTTGAATTATGGATTAACCTTGACACTGGACTAGGAACAAGTACCTGTTTGATTCTTTATTTGATCCCATTCAAGGCAAGAGGCACTGCGGCCATTGGACTTTCCATTGTTAGAAGTGCCAGTGTTATTAGCATCATTTCTCCATTCAAATCTAGATATGAGAGTAGTGCACAATAACTTGATGAACTGTATTTTAAGTATCTGATAATGCAACATAAAATTTTTAAATGATTTCAATATACAGCAAATATAAAATTGTAGGGAAACAAGTCATTGATCATTAACAAATGAGTTTGTGATCTACAAGTGCATCATATTTCTGAATTATGGTGGTATTGGTGAGAATTTACTGATAGGTTTGTTAGATGTTTTGCCCAAATTAGCTAAGAAGTCAAAATATCATGCCAGTGTGTTGCGACCTCATTACTGATGAAATCACTGGCAATATAAAGCTAGATATTGCAACATGGATCATCCAAGGCACACTAGCATGGTGTATTCTGGTTCAAAGTAGGGTTTTCCTCAGGAGATTATCATATGGTCCTTGTCATGCATAATTCCCCAACCCATGATGGCAAAATAAATGAAAAGCCCTCATCTTGTGAATTGTTTACATTAGTTTCCTTTGCAAAAATAATACTTACACCATCAAACATAAATCCTTTTCCTACATATAGATCTCTAATAGTACCAATGCCTTTAAATACTTTCTTTTGCTCCCTATGGTTATTTTTGTCTTGGCATTCTAATGGCTTGCGGTTCTTCAACAATCACTTAGCATCCATAATGTTGACATTGATTTACCCGCTGGATATGAGAAGGCAACTATGCTTCCGGAAGACAAATACTTGGTTTGAATGGGAGGTTTTGTTAAGCATGGGAGGTTTTGTTGAATCCTGTGTACCATTCCAAAACAAAACATATGGATATTGACTATCATTTTGTAAGAGATAGAGTGGCTGCCAAGACCTTGAAGGTTTCTTTTATAAGCTCCCAAGACCAAGTTGCTGATGTTCTTACAAAGCCTCTTGTAGCTGATAAATTCACTCGTTTCAAGTCGTGTCTCAATGTTATTGACACACCCTTGAACTCGAGGGGGCGTATTAGACTAGAGAGCTTTGATGTCCCATAGGCATTTTTACAAACACCTGTGCACTCTTGTAATAACTGTAGGTTGTTATTATAACAGTTAGCAACTGATAACAAACTTTATTCTTTTCTGATTCCTTTACAATGTATAAATACACATATACAGATAATAATAAATCAAGAGAGGAAATTCTTCACTCTATCACGTGTTCTCGCTAACTCTAACAAGGGGATTCCATAGTTCTTATCTCAACCTTGAATGGCGCATAACATCTTGGTGTCCTGTTTTGGGTTATAAAGACACTTGCTCTCCTCTTATTATTTCAATCTAGAGCTATCATATCATCAGGAAGACCAGTTTGACAAAGTTGCATATGTTTATTTATTGATTTTGATATTGAAATGGAAGACTTGTTGACATATCTTAAATTTGGACTGCTTGGCTTGTTTTGAAAGATGAAAAGAATCATTTCATATTATATTTGTTTGCTAACTGCCCATCCAATTAGCATAAATTTTCATGCTCCATGGCACGTGAAGGCCTTTGGTTGTATGGTAACCTAGTATGTAAGAACGAAATATCAAGCAATGCAGATTGTGAACCACACCGTAGAATCAAAACGTATGGAAACTTGAAACAAATAAAAGTTTTATCTAAAAACGGTTGCCAGCGCAATCTCCTTCCATCAAAATTCAAAAGCCTACACCGTGTCAAGTGAAGGATTGTTTTCCTTGCTGAAATGCGTACATTTGACTACTCGAGGATATGGTGTTGAAAACAAAATAAACAAAGGTGCAGGTGACGATGTGAACGAGTGAAGACTGTTTCTAGAATAAAATTGACAGAACAAAGATGGGCTCCCTCCTTTTCCCTTCTATAATGTGCAATTGATACTTCCCAAACTCAGTAGTCTGAAAGAATAAATGAATAACATACTTATTTTAAACTTCAATAGTCCTCTGATTAAGAGCTGTGTATCTCCATCGCTCTTTTTCCACAAAGTCTGCATCCAGGAACTGAGCAACAAAAGCCCAAAGCTTATAAATGTCTTCAAAATTGGCCAGGAATCCAATTGCAGCAGTAACAACTGTTATTCCGAGATCAGCTTTGTCTGTTCTCTTTTTTTGCATTATTTCCTGTCTCGTTCTTCTCTCTATGACTTTCTCCTTCTCTTCTTCGTACTCCTCTGCGAACCAAATATGGTGCAAGAACCCGTAGCCGAGAGAAATATTGTTTCGGTCGGCAAGCTTCTGTACAAGAGCAGGGTCGACTTTTTCACCTTTCCAATCAAACACATTGAATGCCAATGCAGGTCCCCGGTCAAATTTTACCTTTGGTCCATAAATTTTCACCAGGGGATTCTCCTTCCCTGAACTAGGATGCTGGAGCTTCATCATCGCATTTACTACCCAATTGATTAGGCACCTTGCTCTGTTACTGATTTTTATCAGTCCCATTGAGTCTACATGATCCAACCCCCTGAATTCAATCTCTAAGCTCCCACTCGCACTGCTTTTGGTGTTCTGCTCTGATTCCACGATATCTGATGTTATCGGTCGTCTCTGTTTTGGACTAATTGCTGCTTTGTGTAGCTTAGTGGTCTCTACTTGTTCATATCTTTCAGAATTTGTTTTGGTTACGGTACCTGAGAAAGGGCTTGATGTAGCGGAGTCATTTTCTTTTGACCCAAATTTAATCGTCTGTTCGGGTTCTGCATCTGTTTCAGAAGATTCTTCTGATGACAGAGAAAGCTTCTTTGCTGGGACAAGACTGACAATCCCTATACCTGTAGAAGATTCTAAGATTAGAACAGTAGATTTCTTGACGAAGAGGCAGCCAAATCCACTTGGGTTTTCACCAAACACGTTGTAGAAGGAACAAATGAGGAAATCTGGGCAAAACAGGGACAGGGCAAAGCTGTCCATGTCCTTTGGTCCCAATGCGCAAGCATCAAGCAAGACATGCCACCTGTTCTCCTGTGCTAATCTCATCCACTGGTATGAGTATCTAGTTCCTGTTAGTCTAGAATGAAGTGGGAAAACAAAGAGTCCCCTCTTTTTCTTTTTCTTCTTCTTACTCACAATCATCTTCTTCAATTTTGCTGACTGAATTCTCAGACTTGGCCATGTGAATTCGGCCGACATGACTTGAGCTCCTCTCTTCTCTGAGCTGTCTATCATGGCTCCCACTGCTTCACTTTCATAGTCATAAACTGTCAGAAGCTTTCTGCTGGATTTGAACGGGTAAGATTCTGCTACAAGCTTAAAGGCTGAAGTTCTGTTAGCAGTGAAAACCATACAGTAATCATTCTCTGAGATATTAAGAAAACCCATGATCTTTTTCTTGATTGCAGATTCCATTTCTGATTCTCGGACACCGTGCAGTAGCTGGAACTTCAGATTTACTGTCTTGCAGGAGAGGCTAAAAAATGGAAAATCCAATTTTCTGGGTGGAGGCGTGGGTGGTGTAGGAGATGAGGATGAGGCAAATGAGGGCCTTGTGTTTAGATTTCGAAACTGTGCTTGTGAAAAGAGGCCAATGCCAATATAATCAAGACAGACATGGTTGGTGAGGGATAGATGCTGGTATTCTTGTGCTCGGATTTGGTCTATTCTTTGGGTCTCAGAATATAGTGGGTAAGCTTTGGTGAATTGAGCAAATGACTCCTCCAAAGAAGGGAGAGACTCATGGTTGGTGAATTGGGTTTCTGAAAAGAAAAAGGAAGAAGTTTTTCTTACAAAGATTTTGCGGCAAGCCGCAGAAGTGTTGCTGGACTTGGAATTGGCTTCATGAGGCTCAGGAAAGCCTAGTAATGGGGATGGACAGCAACCAGGAGGACATGCTATTGCTTGTAGAGCTTCTCTCAGGCAAGGTGACTGCATTTTTCCTGTTATCTTCTCTCAGAAACTCTCAGATTTTGTTCTCCTGTCCCTTTTCCTCCTTTGCCTTTTCTGCATCAGCTTTCCTGGTTTATAAGGAGTAAATGTTGGTTTCGAAATATAAAAATATCTTACCTGTTTTTGAGGACTGTGTCCCCATTGCAGGCTCTAAATCAAGTGGAGCCTTCCCCGGGTGACATGGCGTCCCATGATTGGTTGGGGGTGCTGGCATCAATCACAGAGCACCACATTACCCTTGATGTTCCCTTGATTTGGAGCCTTCAAAGTAGCCTTCCAGTTTTGTATTTTATAATATTGTCACTCAGCAATCATGCTCATTTCAGCAGATTAGATTACTAAAATGACCATGCTTACATGCTTTGCGTAGTTGACCTTCTTTTTGTATATGCACTTGTGTGGAAATGGAACAGGCATATCCTACTGCCAATTGGTAGAAGCCATCTGGTGCAATGAGCCCTAAATCCTTCACATTAAACCATTTCCTCTTTGAACTAATTAGGGCAATAGGTTGGATCATTCATAGAAACTGATTATGAATTTGATGACCAAGAGAAAAACTTACAAGAGACAGTTCCTCTACGTAAAATTTGGAACCCCTCAATTATAAAATATTGTATCAATGTTTGAATCTACTAAAATGATATGAGACCCATATTAAGCAATATCTCTTGCATAGGTTGAAATTTTAACAGGACATGTTGTGATTAAAAGATTTTAAATCCTGACAGCCACTTACAACTCCTCTATTCTAACCTTGGAATATAGAGCATTAACCTTGGCTGTTGCAAGCTCCATTGAATAATTGCTCTACCTTTTTTTAGATCTACATTTTTTTTTTAGATAACGCTCCGGGTGTCCAAGTTTGTTTTAACGGTCCGTGACTAATCCCGCACCCCATGCCAGCCTGTCCCACAGCCCATGAAGAGGATAAATTTAGGAGCTTGTCGCAGGAATCGAACCCGAGAAGGGAGAAAGCCCTGACCTCGTGAAAGGCACTCCCAAGGTCTGCCTGCCAACTGAGCCACGCTTGGGAGCTTTTTTTTAGATCTACTTGAATGATAGGTAGGTAGTTGTGGTGGCAATGGGTAATATCCTGCTGGTCTTATGGGCAAATCCGGAAATGTGAAGCAACAAATCACAAGTGGAGCACAAAACTACAAAAGAGGGCAGAGGCATTGTGTTGGCCGGCATCATCAATGCTTCTGACCAAAGCAAAAGCTCCTTCAGAAATTACAATGCTTCTAACTTGCTTTTCCCCTTTTTTATTTCTGCACAAGAGAAAAATAAAAAGTGGTACTAATTTTAGTTTAAAACTATTTCTGCCAGCTTTAAAGCAACCTATTAATCTGTTCTTGAAGGGTAATAAGGTTCGTTAGCAATTTTCGGTTGCTTTGATTTAGCCCAAATTGTAGGAGTTTCTTGCCTCTTTTCTTGTTTTTCTTCTCCCGTGCGAGTGCTTTATTTATTTTATGACCCATATGATATCATGTCCTGACAGTGTTCAAGTGTTGCACAAAGAAAAATTTAGAAACGAAATTAATTACTTTCTAGTGATTATGTTCTTAGAAAATTTGCATGTTGATGACACAGGACATTATGTCAATTTTTTGATTCTATGAACAGGAGAAGGAGTGGCGTATTTGTGGACATCAGCTATGCATAATTTTGTGGACTGCGTGGTTGATTTGTTGAAAGAAGCTTATCTGAACGACCTGGTGCAAAAATGTCAGGACAAAGTGAAGGCTGCTATTTTCTCTTTTGAGCGGCTGCAATTAGGGGAATTGGCTCTCAAACTTTGAAAATAAAAATTGTAACTTTTTTCCCTTCTTTTTTTTTTTTTTGAATTACACACCGGGTTCCACGTGTCCGTTTTACGTCTACGTGACTAATCTCACGCCCCTTGAAGCCGACCCCACAACTTCAAAGCGAGGTAAATTTCAGGAATCCAGGGGCGGAAACGAACTCAGGAGGGTTTGAACACCTGACCTCGTGAGAGACACTCCCGCAGCCCGCACTACCACCTGAACCACACCCTGGGATTTTTTTCCCTTCTTTTTGTTTACAAAGATGGAGATACATGTATAGAGGAGTATTGAGAACTATATTTGGATATATAAAGATTATGGTTAGAATAGAGGGTGACCCTTGAAACAAGAGATTTACATTCAAGGCTCATCCCTATAATTTCTCTAATTTTAACGACAACTCATGTCAACACTCTCCCTCAAGTTGGTGTATACAGATCTCTTATGCTTAACTTGTCAAGTAAGCTATAGAAGTTCTTGTTGCATACGGCCTTTGTAAGTATGTCTGCTAACTGGTTTTTAGACTTCACAAACAAAAAGTGAATTATCTTGGCTTCAAGGTTTTGTTTGATTTAATGTCGATTTACCTCCACATATTTTATGAGATCATGCTAGATAGGATTGTGAGAAATATTAATAGTCGTCTTATTGTCACAACACATATCCATCTCGAAACTAGGAGCAAAACCTATTTTCGTCAATAGTCTCCTTAACCAGAGGAGGTCACAAAGACCCTTAGCCATTCCATGGAATTCGACTTTTGCACTTGATAATGACACTACCTTTTGTTTCTTATTTCTCCATGTAACTAGATTCCCTCCAACAAACAAGAAGTAACCTGAAGTGGACTTTCTATCCAAGATATTCCCTGCCTAATCTACATCAGTATATCGTTCAAACCTTAGATGATTATTCCTTGAAAACATAATTCCTTTTCCAGGAGATGACTTTAAGTATCGAAAAATCCTGATCACTACATCCATGTTATCCTCACCAAGACAATGCATGAATTGACTTACTATACTTATAGCATAAGCAATTTTTGGGCGAGTATGTGAGAGATAGATAAGTTTTTCAACTAACATCTGGTATTTTTCTTTGTCCGTTGCCACTTGATCTGGATATTCTCCAAGTCTATGGTTTTGGACTATTGGTGTCTCTGCAGGTTTACACTCTAGTAAATCCCACGTTAGATAATATTTGGGCGAGTATGTGTGAGATAGATAAGTTTTTCAACTAACATCTGGTATTTTTCTTTGTCCGTTGCCACTTGATCTGGATATTCTCCAAGTCTATGGTTTTGGACTATTGGTGTCTCTGGAGGTTTATACTCTAGTAAATCCCACGTTAGATAGTAGATCAAGTATATATTTTCTCTGGGAGAGAACTATACCTTGCTTGATCTAGCCTCTTCAATTCCCAGAAAATATTTGAGTCCTCCCAAATTCTTAATCTCAAAATCAGTTGCCAACTGCTTTTGGAGTTTCAAAATTTCTTCTGAATCATTTCTTGTAATAATCATGTAATCTACATAGATTATCAATGTTGTTACCTTGCCCAATTGATGCTTCAGGAAGAGTGTATAGTTTGAGTTTCTTTGTTGAAAACTATATTTCTTCATTCCCAAGCTAAATTGTCCAAACCATGCTTGTGGTGATTGCTTAAGTCTATGCAGTGCACGTTGTAACTTACGCACAACCTCAGTCGTTGAGGTTGCCGTGTAACCTGGTGGAATATTCATATACACTTCCTCCTCAAGATCACTGTGAAGAAAGACATTTTTTACATCAAACTGGTGCACCGTCCAGTCAAGGTTTGCTGCTAAAGATAACAAGACTAACTGTATTCAACTTAGCTAATGGTGAGAACGTTTCCTGATAGTCCACACTATATGTTTGTGTAAAGTCCTTTGCCACCAACCTTGCTTTATATCGTTCGATAGATCCATCTACTTTGTGTTTGATGGAGAACACTCATTTGCACGCGACCATCCTTTTTCCTTTGGCAACGACACAAGAGCCCATGTTTTGTTCTTTAGTAATGCCCCCATCTCTTCCTTTATAGCTTGGCTTCACTTAGGTTATGTTAAAGCTTCTTGAACATTAGCGGGAACATGTCATGAGGAAAGTTTGTGTACAAATTTTTTGAGGGGTTCAGATAGTTGCTTTGTACATACATAGTTGGCAATCAGATACCTTTACCCTCGTTCCTCAATTTTTGGAGAGTACCTATTTGGTAGCTTTCCACGATTATACCTGAAAGGTAATATATAACTAGCAGAGGTATCCATATCATTATTAGTCGAAAGTGCAATAGGAGAGTTTACCTCAAGGATATTCTGAGATGGCTCTTTAGGTACTGAGGAGTGTGGGATTCAACTTCAAGCGGTGTAGATGTTGCTCTTAGAGTTATTTCATCTTTTAGAGATGCATATAGAGTTTTATCAGGTTCCCCATTGACTACCGTATTTATGTCATTAAACCCCAACCAGTCAAATCTTGACCAATTCTACTCTTCAATTTGGATCTCCCTCTGAAAAAAAGAATTAGATACTGAGGGAGTGCAGAACATGTCAGATTCTAGAAACGTTACATCTATAGTTACATAGGTGCCCTTGGTGGTTGGGTCATAGCACCAACATCCCTTTTGATGTAAGGCATACCCCAAAAAAAGACAACGAACAACACAGGGATAAAGACATCGAATAGCACAGGGATCAAGTATATTGTGTTGGTTCTTATGGACATGTACAAAAGCTACACATCCAAAGACCCGAGGAGGAATCATTAATATTGTGGGCAAGGACACATAAGTTGAAAGAGCCTATAGGGGTGTCTTAAAATCCAAAACTTTGGATGACATATGTTTTGAAGAGGTGCACAACTGTAGCAACTGCATCAGCCCAGTGCCTGTAGAGACCCAAAGAATTTATAGTAATTAAATAATAAAGAAAAGGAAGGAAAAGGGAAATTTCACAAAAAGGGACAGGGTCTCGTCAACGAACGCTCCGTATTCTTGGGCTCATTGACGTGGACGTGTGTCTCGTCGATGGGAATTTACTGAGAGGCTATTTTCAAGGCTTGAATTTCGTCAACGAGGGTATTGTCTTCGTCAACGAATTGCCTTCGTCAACGAATTGCCTTCATGGACTCGTCGACGAAGCCACCTATAAATTTGCAAAAAATGTGTTTTCAGTGAAAATTTTTCTCCCTCTCTTATTTTCTTCGACGATCAGAAGCTACCACGACGATCCTGAGAAGTTTCTCTACAACCTAATTAGAGCGGAAATTCAATTTGAGCCATTTGGGAACCATCCTAAAATTTGGGTAGTTGAATTTTTAGGTATTTTTAGTATTACCATGTAACACCCCGACCCCGAGGGGCCTGGGATATTAACTTTTTACTACTAATTTACAGCGGAAGCAAATAAACTCGATTCTTATTCAAACCAGAGCGCTAATTATTCATGTTACAATCACTTATTTCAAAAGAAGAAAATTACACAAACGTAAATATCTGAAATCATACTAATGTTTCTAATTAATCTTTATTTTTCTAATCCCCACCCGCATGCTTGCTAAGCCTGATTTCCGACATGTCCTTCAGAGTTATCTGAAATAAAATATGATCGGGGTGAGACGACGCTCAGTAAGTAAATAAGATTATTATTAGTGTGTGGCCAAAATGAGCTTTTAAAGAATTTCGTAAAACAATATTTAATAATATAACTTCAAGACTGCTTTTAGAATAAATATAAATTTAAAAAATTTCTGCATAAAACTTTTGTCATCAATTTCAACAGTAAATTTTTATAATCATATATTATAACTGCTAAATTAAACTTTTAACTTTAAAACTGTAAAAACATTTAATGATAAACATACATATACTTTTCCTTGTACGTTTTCCTTAGATCGTCATTTAAGCACCAAAATGATCCTTTTCACGTAAACTTACACTTTTCCTTCAAATCATCAGTAACTTTGTACACGTAATTAAATATGTATAAACATATATTGTAAAAACCACCCTTAGGCCTGTTTGCCGTAAGTCATGTTTACCCCCATGACTGGGTTGTGCGGTCCGAAGACTGGACTTAGCTGGCTGGCCGACCAAACTAAATCAACGTACGTAAACTTTAAGTGAGATTTTCCTTATTAAGTCCTGGACTTAAACCAGGTGTGCACTCAGGAGAAATCCACTAACATAAATAACCACTCTGTAAACAGTGTGGGTGCACTCTGATCCGTATAAACTTTAAGCTGCGGTACCGAGCATCTGTAACTTTGAACTTTCGTTGCCATAAGGGGTTTGAAAATCATCTTATTATAATTTATGCAATTTAAAATAATATCGTGAAAATCTCATCTTTACTCATATTTTCATAAAAAAATGTAACGTAAAAATAAACTCATGCCACACAATTTTTGTGTTAAAAATATATATAATTTTATTTTTGAATAGAAATAAATGCTGAAAATTTACCCGAGGGGATTAGAACATTTCTTAACCCAAATATAGACTCAAGTATATTAAAGATAGAACTGGTATAATTAAATATGCGTAAAAATAAACTCATAGAAATTTTGTGGAACTAAGTAACATAATTAAAATTTACGTACAAAATAAACTCGGGTATGAATTTAAAATAAAAAGAAACTAACATAATCAAAATTTACTTACAAATAAACTCGGGTATAAATTTTGAATAAAAATACTAACATAATCAAATTTACTTACAAATAAACTCGGGTATAAATTTTGAATAAAAATACTAACATAATCAAATTTACTTACCTTCTTCTTTTACCGTGTGCTACGAACACAATAATTATCTTTAAGAAATGAGATCGGAAAAAGTGGGTGATTAAGAATTTATTCAAAAATTCTCTCTCCACCACAAATTCTTTCACTCACTAATCCTTCTCTTCCTTGGAAAATTGTTGTGAAAAATGAAGGTTGAGAGCTCCCTATTTATAGGAAAATTTTGGGGAAGAAATAGAATTTATAAAAGTGTGGGGAGATAGGTGAAATTATAATTTTAAAAATTAAAGAATGGGCAAGGTATGGGTTGAGTGGAGGCTATTTGGGAGTGCTTGCCACCATTCCCACTAAATAAATTTTTAATTAATTACTTTCCTAATTAATTAATCCATTACCTAACTAATTATTTTATTATTTTATTATTTTTCTTAATCATTATTATCATTATTATTATCATTGTTATTAATTTTAAACTTGAGTGGAGGCCATTTGGGAGTGCTTGCCACCATTCTCACTAAATAAATTTTTAATTAATTACTTACCTTATTAATTAATCCATTACCTAACTAATTATTTTATTATTTTATTATTTTTCTTAATCATTATTATTATCATTGTTATTAATTTTAAACTATATTTAGTTTTTATTTTATTTTTGAACAAGAATTAAATTTAAATTTTAAAAACTCATGTGGGCCCCACATGGTCTTGTGGGCCCCATGTAGTCTTGTGGGCCCCACACAATTTCGAGACCCAAATGGATCGTACGTAATTCCAATAACTCTTATACGATTTTATGCATCCTGCATAGTTTTGAGACTTGTGAAAACCTTCATACGGTTTCGGGACTCATGTGGGCCCCACACAGTCTTGTGGGCCCCGCATAGGATACCTATATTATTATTATTTTATCATATATTTCTTTAAATTATATCAGTTAAAACATTGTTTTATGTACTCATTTACGTATATAAACAGTGTCTTGTGGCTCCGGGACTCATGTGGACCCCACATAGCCTTGTGGGCCCCACATATGATACCTATATTATTATCATCTTATTATGTATTTCTACAAATTATGTCTGTCAAAACACTATTTTATGTATATATACTTATTTACGTATACAAACAGTATCTATCCTGTTTATCCTATGAAATTCCATTTTGACCAGGCCGACCTCCAGGGAGCGACTGAGCCGCAATGGTCTCTGAGCACTCGCTAAGACAAGGTCTTTCTTAGGCATCAAACATGGAATCAAGGATCCTACAGAAAAACACTTCTGTATTGATATTAACTTAATGACTATTTTTATTATTTTATTATTATTGTACTTTAATCATATATATATATATATATATATATATATTTATATATTTGGGTCATCACATACCAGTATTACTTGGGGTCAGATTTTGCATTCTATGAAAATATACTAGTGTTTTGTGGAATAAATTTGGGGTGTCATATTTTCAGGAATAGGGTGTTTTGGGCCCCTATAGTCATGGGTTGAGGACCCCAGCAAGTATTTGTTCGAGAGTCCAGGTAAATTATAGTTCAAGAAATTATAAATAGGCAATCTCAGGAAATATGGGTGTATTGATTTACTAGAGAATTTGTATATGTAAATGCAGGTTTTTGGGGTTGGTACACCAAGGGTGCGAGAGTTGAGTGGAGGCCAGCCTCTCAGTCAAATAGGTAAGTGAAATATGCTATGCTAGGAATTTTATAAAATTTACCAAAAAACTATGTATATATCAGTTTATTATTTAGTTTTTCTAGAATATTATTATTATATTAGGAGATGCAGATTTTAGAGCATGAGAATTTAATTACTTAATTGTGTGGCATTAGTTCATAACAGTTTAGTATAGTATTTATACAACTTTACAAATATCATGTTTTACAGTATATTAGCAGAAAATATCAATATGCAATTTTTAGAAAATATGATTTATAGTATTTTTTTAGAATGTCATGACTTCAAAACCATAACCCTCAGTTATTCAGATATACAATCATATATTCAGATTATGTAGATCAGTTTAAAAATGTTATGGTTATTTCAAAATCATGATAAAAACAGTAAGGTAATTATTAGTATCAGTACTAAATAGTAACAGCCCCTAATGAATTATTCAGTTAGATTCAGATAGCAGAGCATGATACCGTTGCTACTTTCAAATCAAAGTACTACCACATATCTCATATAGTATGTGAATTCTGTCAACAATGTCTATGGAGAGATTGCAGTCTCCCTAGTATTCTGGGTTGAGGAGACCGGTTTGATAAGGTAGAGACTAGTTATTATGTCCAGAGAGATTGTAGTGGGCCAGATTGGTGATTGGTAGAGTTTCAGATTGACTTACCTGGTGGGCCAACTAGTATTAAGTCTCGCCTATGGGGCGCATAACCCTGTCATGAGGGGTTAAATCACGACATTCAGTTCTCAGGGTATTATCATAGTTGTTTCTATATATACAGATTTATAGTACAACAACAAATTTATTATAATACTAGAATTATATATAACTAGAAAACTCAGATATATGGCTGTATTTTAAACTATAATAAATGTAATCTGTACGGTATACTAGACTAACAGTTTTACAATTTAAATTTTATATCAGTATATTAAATGTGTAACTCAGTTGTCACACTAGTGATAGTATATCTTCTCTTACTAAGCGTTGTCTCATCTTAGTGACTTAACATTTTTCAGGTGATCCAGCTAGACGAGCAGATCAAGCTCGCAAGTAGAGAGGTTCTTGCACTGCCCTTTTTGAAGGGTGAGTGTTCCCTGGGTGTTGGTTGTTTGGGTAGATCCCAGGGTTTTTGATGGATGTTACTAGAAGTTTTGTAATGTATATTTTGGGACTTTTTAGATTTCTGGTATTGTAAATATAGTTTACAATTTTATGTAACCACTGTTTAGAAATGTAATGTGAACAGAGTTTCCTTAGTGCTCCTTTGGGGCCTAAGATGCTTTTAGCAAATAATATATAGAGATTTGTTATATATGTTTTAGTGGGAAAAAAAATGGCATGAAAAATCAGGTTGTTACAGTGCCGATTGGGTATATGGGCACCAAGTAAGAGGGCACGAGTAATTTCATGATATGTCAATTTTTTTGTTCAGCAACACCATTTTGCCGAGGAGTCTGTGGGCAAGAAGTTTCATGAATAATTCCATGGTGTTGGAAATAATCATGGAATCCTCGGTTAACATATTCACCACCATTATTGGACCAGAGAATTTGTATCTTGGCTGAGAATTGAGTCTGAAGCATGACATGAAATGATTTGAACACACTCAATACCTCATCTTTGTGTTTCAGCAAGCATGGCCAAGTCATGGGAGTACAATCATCAACAAAAATTACAACTAGTGATTACCAGATGCAGTAGAAATAAGAGAGGGACCCCACATATCAGAATGAATTAAAGGAAATGGGACGTCACTTTATGCATACTCAATGGATAAGTAACTTGATAACCTCTACCAAGGATGCAAGTATCACATTTAAAGTTAGTAGTTGATATATGTGAAAATAAATCATCGAACAAATGTTGCATATAACCAATGATGTATGTCCTAATCGACGATGTAAAAGTCAAATCTGTCCTCTCCTTAGTATGATTTGGATGATGCCTATTGTAATAACCAAAAAAAAAAATTTTTAATTAATTAATTAATTAAAAAAAATTAAAATTAAAAGTAATTATTGATTAGTTAATTAGTTAAATATTATTAAATTAATGTATTAAATAAACAAATAAAGAAAATAGAAAAAAGAATTATATTTAATTAAAATTATTTATTAGTAATTAATTAGTCTCTATGAATGCCTCTCTCTCTCTCTCTCTTCCCTCGTTTCTCGATGAATATTCGACCGATTGGGAAACGGAAGGTGTCGTTGGGTTCCTAACTCCGCCACCGACATTTCTACTGGAGCGGATTTATCGTAGGAGTGGCGTAAGTACCATTCTTAAGGAAGGTATAATTTCCCTAATTTCTCAATTTCTTGTTAAATTTGATATTAAATTGATGATTAGACACCACCATGGGATCCTAGTCGTGATCGTCGTCATTTTGACATAAGTAAAGTTCCAATTGGGGTTTTATAGACCCTACTCCAAAGCTAGAGTGGGATTTGAAAAATTTAGTCATTTGGCTAAATTTAAGGGTATATTTATTTATTTATAATTTATGACCCTAGGAAATATTAAAATAATATTTTATTTAGGGTTAATTTAATGGAATTAAGATTTTTGATTCAGGGTTCAGGTGAGCGCCGCAGGTATTTTTCAAGATCCCTATTGGCGTAGTTCAAGAAATCAAGTAAGAGGGAAATTTATATATTAAATTAGATTTTTCATGAATTAAAAATATTTATGTGCTATTTATGTATATATGTTTTTACGTGGGTTTAAAATGTCAGCCATGCGATTTATGTTTTTTGAGCCTAAGATTGTCGATATAGTAATGTATATGTGGAAGTGAACGAATGAAAGTGAAAAGAATTTTCTGATGAATTAAATAAGAAATGAAATGTATTTTGAACATATAAATGTTAAATGTGGGTTGACTTATTTTATGAGAAATATGTATGAATTTTACTACTAAATTGTGTGGCATGAGAATCTGTGCAAATTATATGTTGAATGTATGAGATGTAGGCTAAGTAAGTAAAACAATGAAAATAAAATATGATATGGACAATGTTGCTTGTGTGTGTTAAATGCAACCATGTAAAGGTACGATAGCTGAAAGCCGGGTTAGTAGATTCTAGCGCATTTCTATGTAGACTAACTGATGACGGCTAAAGAGCGGCTGTAGTACAAAGGAATAAAATGAAAATGTTATGAAATGAAATGATAAGAAATGACAATGTAATGAAATGAAATATGAAATGTGAATGATACAAATGGGAAAGAGTCACTTAAAGTGAAACGTAAAGAAATGTTAAGTTATAAACATGAAAGAATGTGAATGATTGAATAACGATGGAAATAATGATGTATTATGATATTAAAAGTATCTGTGTATGTAAAACGTGTTACGATTGGGCGAGACATACTCTTCGCCTGAGGGCTTGTTGAGTAAGGCGAGTGCACTAGTAGTTTTCGATGTGACAGTAGTTACATAACGCACTAGGGCAGAGGGAACCTACTTGTATGGGCAGGTAGAATTCCCTATCCTTAGGGCCTTTGCCAGTAAACTATTATTAAATGCGTGATTACGAGATCAATTTAACACTTGAGGGCTTACTGAGTAAGGTGAGTGCCCTGATATACTTAAATTGTGACCTTCGGGTTGCTAAATGTATCAGAGCAGAAGAGTGCTACTTATATGGGTGGGTAATCACCCTTATCATTGGGAAATCTCGTGGGTTAAATCTTTTGCATATGTTTGGTTAGGATCATAGAATGGTTTCAAAAATTGTGTTAGATTTTCAGATGTTAAATAATATGTTATTATATAAACTTATGTTGGTCACATACTGTTTTAATATATTGTTTCTTCCCTTACTGAGATGTGTCTCACCCGAATATGAAATTATCTTTTTTAGGATTTCCTTGAGATCGAGCTTAGAGAGCTCAAGATTTTATAACATTTTTGGTAAATAGAAAGAGAAAATGGTATATTTTTATGTTAATTTTGATATGTATATTTTATGTTTTATGATTTATGTTTTAAGTTTTATAAGATATGGATGGTTGTGAAACATACTGGTATTTGTGGATAATGTTTTGGAGACATGTATATATTTGAATATAGGTGGATGATTAATTTATTATGGTTGGTAGTTAAAATTAGTAAACTGTGGTATTATGTTATATGGAGATTATGTTTATGTTTTCCGTTGCGTATATGTTGATTATGAATTATCAAGGATTTTATAAGGTATAACGCACTAGACATGGATTTAAGGGTTTGGGGTGTCACCTATGATGTGCTCGGCCTATACTGAAATCATCCATGTAGTATAATCTCCCCTCTTAGTACCACGTCCAATGATCTCCTTAGTGAGAATATCTCGAAGAAGACAAAAAGTAGGATAAATGAGCACAGTACAATTTAACTTTGTTGTTACTTGGCTAACAAAAAGTAACTTATGAGACATAGAAGGAACCGATAAAGTATTAGATAATGTGAGAGAAGGTGACAAAGTCACCGTGCTAGCCTTGGCGACTGAAGAAACAACCCCATTGGCATTCACAATGCTTGTGCGTCGCAGTGGAGAAGTGCGTTAAAAATCATTGGATTCGAACGTCATGTGGTCGGTAGCCCCAAAGTCAAGTATCCAAATGTCACTATTAGCATTTCAACGAGAATTAAATAAAATAGCACCAGAGTTGTCAAGGTTGCAGTGTCATCCATTAATAAAACCTTATCACGAAAATAACTCTAAAATAGAAAAATCGAAGCGTAAACTACGCAATACAAAATTTTCAACAACTAAAAACACAACGAAAAATGGGTAGCAAGTACAAATAGAACCATTCCTAGATTTAAAGCTCTCCAAAAAAGCAAAAACTAAAAAGCCCCAATCTTCAACGGACCAGCTTAAGATTTGATCGGGCGCCCACTGAAATCTTTAGTCTAGATCCTCTCGAGAGCTACAAGCACAGATCGGGAGACTCTGAGAAGGAAAGATCGGGAGACTTGATGTAGTGACCTAAAGAATAACAGCATTTAAAATATTAAAGAGGGATAGAAAATAGAACCAGAAACAGAAGGAGACCGTAGACTTCGTCAATGAATGCTCAGAATTTTGTTGACGAACACAGGGCCTCGTTGACGAATTTTATGAAGGGCTCGTCGACGAACATAGGGTCTCGTCGACGAACTTGGCCCTATAAATAGTGGAAACCCGTGATTTTATCACATTTCTCTTGCTGCTCTCTCTCTTTCTCCTACGACTTTCTCTCCCTTCTCTCTTCATTTTCGACCCCACCAGTCGCTGGATCGACGATCCGAAGCTACACAACGCTCTTGGCGGAGTTCTCTACGCATCTACCGGAGTGGATCATCGGGAAATCGGAGTTGGAAATCATCCCAAATTCAGGGTAAGGTCTTTTAGTCTCCTTTTGACATTGTGGTAGTTATATGAAATGATATAGGCAGAAAAATACTAATGTTTAGTTCTAGAAAATATTGGTTTCAGGGTGTTTTGCAGGAGGCCCTGCGGGTATCGAGCTAGAGTATAGTAGGGGTTTTTCAGAGATAAGGTAAGGGATATATGCTATGCTAGGAAATTTATAAATATCATGCAGTGTATTTATTTATGAAAATTATGTACTCATGTATGGTGTGGCTTGAGGATATGTATGTAATATGGGAGTATGTTTTATGAATTGTAGTTTCATGATTTTATGTATTTCAGTGCTATGAATATGTGAATTATAGTACCATGATTTTACGGATTTTAACACCATGATTATACGAATTACGGATACAATATTATGATTACGTAGTTCCATTATTATGATTTACAGAGTTTAAAGCATGCCATGTTTTCTATTACCCTAACATCGAAAGTATACAGACAGAGCATTTATAGAATATGTAGACAGTTATACAGAGATAGCATCGAGATGCTACAGTTATAGTATGTACATAATAGAAAGATAGCATTATGGTAATTTTGAAAACATGATGAAAACAGTGAAAGAGTATATATATGAATATGTATATAGTATCAGACCCTGTTGGACCATACAGTTTACAGAGCACGGTACCATAGATACATGCAGTATACAGTTTACAGAGTGCAACCGCCTATTCAGATAATAGGTCGTAGGTCGATCGTATAGTGCCCTTGACGTGGACAGGCTTCCCATCAGATATGAGTAGAGGTGGGCAGATCGACCGAGGGAGTATAGTGATTTACCTGGTCGGCTAGCCAGTGTAGATTCCGCCTATGGGCCGCACAACCCTATCATGAGGGGTTAAATCATGACATACAGATATCCACAAGGAAAATTTTACAGTTATTATTATGTGTATTATGATTTACAGAGACCAGGGAGTTACTTATGTATGTTAGAAGTATTTTGAATAGTAACTTAAATGCAGATGTGTTAAATGACATGAAAATGGTAATGAATATTATGATTTGTACTGTATTTATAGATCCAGATATGTATGATCATATGGAAACGAATTTTTATGATATGATGACTCATTTGTCACACACTAGTAATAGCATATATCGTCTTACTGAGCGTTGGCTCATCCTAGTGTTGAAACCTTTTTCTGGTGATCCAGGTAGGCGAGCAGATCAGGCTCACAAGTAGAGGGGCGTGTGTGGTGCCTTGACAGCAAAGTGAGTACAGTGGAGGGTTTTTGTATTTGCCTTAGCTAGCTGAGGGCAATTTTGGGGATTTAGTATCACATGTATATATTCTTTTGTGAAACATGATAGCACTCTGGTATTGTACAGTATGGTATATCATTATGTATAGAAATGTTTATTTGTATTATGCTTCTCGCTGCTTAGGATAATGTTATTGTATCAGAGTATGATAATTATTACAATGGAAAAAAAAATCATGTCAATTTAGCAGGCCATTACACTTAAGAAGCACAAGCTGAGAGCACAGATCAGGAGACTCTGAGCTCACAGCAGGTGGTTCCCTCGGGGCAGATTATGAGGTACTAGTCAATCAGTCGAGTTCAGAGTTAAGGGTTGGTTGAGAAACCGTCGATCCTCATTGGTGCCGTTGGCCCTTTAGTTTCAAACTTTATTATAGACCTGGCCAACACAAGGAAGAAGGAATAGCAGATGGGAAGGTGAGACGCAACTAGGATTTAGAGAATCAGAGGCTACTCAAGTCATTTTCGATGACAACGTTGTTGCAATTGTCGACGAATCTGCAGATGGCGTCGATTGATCCACTGGCAGCAAAAGGTCCGGCTCTTCCGAGGCACTCTGATGGGGATCAACATACATCTTGTTTATTTTCTATAGATATTGTGACAAATGGATGACCACTCGAAGGCCACCATTGAATGTGAACTTTATTTGTAAATACTTTAAAGTCAAGTCCAAATGATTACTTAATGGATTTTTACATTGGATAAGCTTGAATAATGAAATAAAGGGCTTAAGCTTGGAGCATGGAATTGAAGACCAGTTGGAGGTCCATGAAATAGTGGACCAACATCACCCGCTCCCTCCACCTTAAATTTGGCCACTTTGTTCCCCGCCTTAAATTTTGGCCACTTTGTCACTCACCTTAAAATTTAGCTACTTTGTCTCCCACCTTAAATTTTGGCCACTGTCTCCCGCCTTAAATTTAGCCACTTTGTCTCCCACATTAAATTTAGCCACTTTTTCTCCCACCTTAAAATTAGCCACTTGGTATCCCACCTTAAAATTAGCCACTTGGTCCCCCCCCCCTCTCTCAAATTAGGCCACTTGGTTGCCTCCTTGAATTAGGTCACTAACATATTGTAAATATTTTATTTTTGCAATTTTTAATTTCTGAATAATTCATACTCATGTAAGGCTATAAATACGCCATCACTTGTGTTGTATTGGACATAATTGCATTATCAATTAAAAGAAGTCTTTACTTGAGCTTGTGAAGTTTGTTCCTCTCCTTGTGAGTGAGTAGCATGAGGCTAGGTTCTGTCTCCCCAGAGATTGAGTGGTGAGAGACCACGACAACATCAATGATATCATTAACACCCCACTCCCTGCTCCACTTTCAAAGCTCATGGCCACTGATTCACTCGAAAAATGAGCAGCTCGGAAGCTATCCCAAGTATAGGAGTTCTATCGTGTAATATTAAGCCCAAGGGCTAGATCGTCTCCTCAGGGAATGCGTTTTAATCTCAGATTTTACTTTCTTCCAATCGAAATTAAAAAAGTACTGAATTCAGTTTAGATTCGGGTTTTCAAGATTGTGGAGACTTAAATAAAAACACAAATTAAAGTCCTAAAACTATCACGCACGGAATTAAATAACAATAATGAAAACCCTAGTCTACTTAAGGAAACACTAGATCATACTAACTAAAAATGGAAACTTTAAACATGGAATTAAAATAATAATAATGAAAACCCTAGTCTACTTAAGGAAACACTGGGACATGCGTTAATTAAAAATGGCAACCTAGAACATGGAATTAAAAACACACAATGGAAACTAAACTAGACACATACTAAAAAAAAAACCAAACCTACTAAAAATCGAACCTTTAGCACAATTAAGAGATCAAATCAAGACTCACAATTTAAATGCAAACGTGAATTCAACGGAAATTTAAAAAACGTAAACAATAATGGAACACAATAAAAACACAACCTTTACTAATCATAGACCCTAACTAAATCGAATTTCGACAAAAAAAAATATCTGAATTTAATTAAGAATGCTAAATTAAAATAACTATCAATTAGATAAACAAAGAGATTAATTTAACAATAATGAAATACTCAACATTACTCAACTTAAACAAAAAGAAAGAAAACTCCAATAACATTAAAAAAAACTAAAACTTCTTCAATATTCCAAGATTCAAAGAAAAGTAAATAAAAGAAAGAAAGAAAGGAAAAGAGAGAGAGAGAGAGAAACAAATCCACAGAGCCGTGAAGTTGCTGTTGTGCTGGAGAAGTTATTGCTGCGCTTTGGTGGTCCTGCTATGGAGTCGGCTAGTGTTCTGCTGTGCTTGGGGACTGCTGAAGATCGGCCTGAAATCCTTTTTTTGGGGACTGCTGTGCTTGGGGACTGCTATGGAGTCGGCTTCGAATCGTCGAATCAGCAAAAATCGGCCTGAAATCCTAGAGAGAAGTAAGGCGAACTGAAGGAAGAGAGAGAGAAGATTTCTGTAGCCAAAATCCACCCAAAAATGGCATTTAGGACTACTTATACACTGGCCCTCATCGATGAGCCACGTCACCTCGTCGACGAGGTCATGAAGACAACTCATCGATGAACTCGCTCCTCATCGACGAACTCGCTCCTCATCGACAAAATTCAAAATCACCCAAAACCCCCTCTCAGTATTTTCTCGTAGACGAAGAGCACCCTCGTCGACGAGCCCAATACGTCACATGGTCAACGAAGACCTGCTGTGCCCCCTTTTTATTTCCTTTTCTCCCTCTTTTATTATTATTAATTACCATTATTCTTCGGGTCATTACAATTTAAATATAACCCAACTCGAAGCGGGTATCGGGTAATTAGTCATACAAGCAATCCTAACAGCGGAAGTTAATATTTATAACCATTCAGAATACAAATATCTAGAGTACTAAACATCCATAGTCATATATTCATACATATCTAACACCTACCCCAAAAAAATCAACCAAAACTCTAGGGGAATCATACATCCCTAACTCAAAATACTCACACTGACTATTAGGGTACCAGCTTCCCTCTATCTCGGAGCTCTATCTCCTAGTCTTTCACGATTCCCTGAAATATTTAGATATTTGGGTGAGACACATCTCAGTAAGACAGAATAAATTATTTATAGTGTATGACAATAAGAGTTTCATTATATCATAATATTCTCATTTAAGTGATGATACCATCTGAGAAAAATATACCAATTATACTCATAATCATATAGATATAAAATACAAGCTTTTATAAGCTTTAATTCCATTTTTCAATTCATTCACATGCAACTCATGTTTATCAACGAAAGTTTCTGAGGATAGGGGAGGTTACACACGCCTATACATGTAGCTCCCCTCTGCTCTGATATCGTTTGTAACCCTGTCTGATTAACTCGAGTACGAATACAACTGATACTTATCGGGGCACTCACCTTACTCAGTAAGCCCTCAGGCGGAGAGTTTTACTTCGCCTTATTTGTTTATATTATTAAACTCATGCTCTTTCTTTTCTCTTTCATTTCCATTTCATCATCTAGCACATGAGTGTCCTCGGTAACCAATACTTACGTGTTTGAAATTGGGTTGTATGAACTATATGGTGAATTATGAGAATATGAAGTAAACATATATTGAAATGTTTTTGTGCCAAAAAGAATATAAGAGAAACCCAGTGATGTTTTGGGATTTGAAAGTTATGAAATGATGAATTATATTTTATTGAGAAATGTTGAAAAATGCAAAATGTGAAATATACTATTATGAGAATTGAATGTGTATTGAAAAGATGGGAAAGAAACAGAAAATGATGAGAATAATGAAATTTGATATATACCATTATGAGATAAGATATAAATACAGAAATGTGAATATGAAAATATGAAGATAGCAATGTGAATACTACAATGGTGAAACTCATGTGCCACATAGTTTCTTCTGCTATTCATATCATAATAAATATAGTTAAAATATCATATCACTGTTTTCACATATTCATTCAAACCATAACTTCTAAAATACTGCTATAATTTATTCCTCTTACCTGACTTACTAAGAGGTCCATTAAAAGCCCAAATCCTACGTCTGCGGTGTCCGAAACTCAAAACCCTAAATATCACATTTTTCCCAGATTAATCAACTCATCTCCCAGAATAATTCTTGTTTAACACTTCCTAGGTCCTATATACCCCAAACAAATACTTAAATAATAAAATAGCTTACTTACCCTGATTTTGGAGTGGTGTTTAAGGACTCCAAATCAACAATCTGTTTCAACTAAATTGTAGAGAATCTCTCCACGAACCTCGTGGCGGTTCCCGGTCGTTAATCTGAGCTATAATGAAGCCGAAATCGAAGAGAGAGAGAGAGAGAGAGAGAAAATACTCGCTGAAAATGAGGGTTTGCCTATTTATAGGTCGGCGTTCATCGACGGGTTCAAGTAATTCGTCGACGAACCCATGAAGGCGCTTCATTGACGAGGAGGCTGGTTCGTCGACGAACCTAAAATTCTCTTAATTTTCTTGACTCTTGGTATCTTCTCGTCGACGAGACACGTGTACTTCGTCGACGAAACCTATAGGGACATTCATCAAAGAATCCCTACTGATCCCCCTTTTTCCTTTTCCCTTCTCTTACATTTATTTTCTTTTATTACTTTCATTAATTTAATTTTTCTGAGTCTTTACATAAGACTTATAATAGTACATTTTTTTAGTGAACTTGATTACTTGAATGAAATGATCAACTAAGGGCTTTTAACCAAATCACATACATTTTCAAAATCTCGACAACTTGTGATCACTTCCATATGTTTGTGATCACTTCCATATGTTTGTGATGTTCATGCTGGGTTAATTTAATTCCCCCCTTAGATTGTGATATTATATGTGTGCTACAAAGAGGGTCAACCGTAGGACTAGGCTACTCGGAACCGTCCTACATCACACTCAGGGCACACCACCGAACGTTGTCTCTAGTCTTTATTGCAACGGCGGTTTCGTGGAGGGGATCGACTCCACGCCTTGCTCTAATACCATGTCAAACTTTCAAAATAAAATTTTTATTTTTTTTTCCTTCATTTTGTTTATAGAGATGGAGATACACATATATAGAAGAGTATTGAGACCTATATTTGGATATACAAAGATTTTGGTTAGAATAAGGAGTGACCTTTGAAACAAGAGATTTACATTCAAGGCTCATCCCTATAATCTCTCTAATTTTAATGACAGCTCATGCCAACATTGACTAAACCCGCATTATGTGCATTGTGTTTAATAAATATGACTTGCACTTGTTAGTCCAATTGAAGCTAACTTAGTTAACTCACAGCCTTGTAATCTTGTGTTTGGGACATTTCAAATATTAGAATTTGATACTTTTATCCTGTATCTTTTGGTTTGAACTTAATGTTTTCAAAAAATATGAAATGATTCAAATGAAAGATTAATTACCTTCATTTGTCTATGAGTTGCTTGCCTCTATTGCATAACCAAATCGCATCTAACCTAAATTTAGTGAACAGTAGTCCAACTCGACTTGACACGATCTATCTCATTAGTTTAAAACACTTTTCAAGCATATTCTCATGTACCCGTTTGAATGAATCCAACTATAATGATTTTGAATTAAAATTATTTGCTTTTTTGGGGGGATTTTGGTTAGTATGTCCTTCGATCCCGTTTGCATCAAAATTGTGTGAGGAATCTGGTCATTTTCAGAGATGATGTTTTACAAGTGCAGCTAGCCCTAATTATACACTTCCATTGCAATTAGTTAATGGGTGTTTGACCTAGGATATGTGGATTTTGCACGCCAAAAAAAAAAAAAAAAAGGTTGCATCTTTCATAATTACTTAATTGGCTGCGCCACTGTCCCATGTTCAGAGATGTTACCCAACAATTTTTTTTTTTTTATCAAAAAAAATTTCTTGTAATTGATATTGTCAAAGCTTCCAAGCGAGAGCTTTTAATTAAAGGAGTGCTTGCAGGGAATGTGCTGCTTTTGCTTTTAGGCTTTTTAGGGCTTTAAAGATTTTTGCATGCTGGATCCAACAAAGGAGTTGCATATAGGCTACTTGACATGCGTTTAGGACAGTTAGTGGAAAGGTGAATGATAAATATAATTTTATTCTTATCAATAGTTCCTTCATACATGCTGTAAAATTACGCTCTAAAATTATGTTTACATATATACATGAAATAAATATTAAAAAAATTAAAAAATTCAGCATTATGCCTAAGTACATGAAGTTTGTGTAATTTTCACTATCCTCAAATGAAATTTATCTTAGGATTTCAACTCTCATTTACAATATTTATACATAGCGTCATATAAAAACCTTAAAATATTTTTATATGATAATACAATTATTCTAAGCCCTTTCATTTGTAATGAAATTAAAGTAGATAATTTTTCTAAATATGAGTTCAAAAAAAAAAAACTCAATAATATTCATATGACGCGTACTATGTGCCTAGCATCAGGGATTGAACAATAATATAAAAAACATTATAATAATTTAGTACTAGTGAGTAGGTAATTTTTAGGGTGACTACACACACTATTGTACAAGTAGTATATATATTAATAATTTGAGAACTCCAGCCATCATCGCATTACTTTGGACACTATGATGCGATACCAAATTCGGATGGTGAAAGTCATCCGCCCATTGACGCACTTATGATAATTCATTGGAATAAACTCTTAAGGGAGAATCGGATCTGTAATCTTAAAGTCATCAAAGTCACAAGTCACTTTTACCATTTGGATCAACCCAGCTGGAATAGGAAGTAGTATATTAAGATTTTTTTTCCATTTATACTCTAACAGGAAGAGAATCCTTTACCCATCCTTATATGGTATGCGAAACAAATACAACGTACGTATATCATACATTACTTAATGTCAAAGGAACAAACACTGCCCCCCATATATTGATATTTAATAAGCATGCTATACAGATAGGCAAGCCAATCATTGTCCCTTTGAATACTCCACAGCCGAAAGCCAGTAGTTCTGCGTAGTTTTTCTTCATTCCCTAATCATACGTCCACTTCTTTTTCAACATAAAGTTTTTGAAGAAATTGTAGTTTGAACAAGAGGAGAAATGCTCTAATTTAATGGCAAATGAATAGGAACCCAACACTTTCCTTTGGCACGCTGCACGCATACCGACATATATGTGGACCAACAGCATCACTCTTTAACAATTTGAATATATAAATGGCAATAATGTCACCCCTTGAATTTTGATTTTTGCCCTTGAGTATAGTTCTTTTTATGCTCAATGAAAATAAAATTAGATAGAACAAAATCAAAATTATAATTTAAAAATTTATCCATTTTTTTAGTCCATTTTATTTCGCTAATTAAATGTGATTAAAAAGTTACTCTCCTTTTTTTTTTTTTTAATGTTTTGGAGCCTATTAAATATGCTTTTGTGCTAGGATTGGACAAAAAATATTTATTTGAAAATTAACTCTAAATGATTATTTTCTCTATTTTATTTTTTAGTAGCTATAAATTGCTTAAAATTTATCCAATCGGGTTGACTCAAGTGGTAAGGGTCGCTTGTCACTCACCAAAGTCACAGGTTCGATTCTCCCTTGAGAGTTTACCTTAATAAATTATCAGGAGTGTGTCAATAAACGAACGATTTTTATCCCTCGGATTTGGTATCGTATCATAGTGTCCAAAATGACATAATGATGGCTGGAGTCACCGAATTATTAAAAAAAAATTGTTTAAAACTTTATATCTCCATTATTCAAAAGAAACTATGTAACTGATCATATATAAAACAATCATAGATTTGCATAAAAATTCTTCAAGAGAAAAAAATATGACACAAGCTTGTTTGTGCAGCCTTGGAGAACAAAGGTAGAAGATGATGAGAAGAAAATCAAATCTAAAGTAAAATTTAAAGGAAAAAAAATTAATGACATACATAAATAAAAAAGTTGAATCTTTTAGGATCTGTTTGGATTAAAAATCTAATTAGAAAAAAAAATAATGAGGAAACTTATTTTTCATTTTATTTTTCTTCTTTATTAATACTATCAAAAATAAAAATTTATTTTAATACGACTAAAGATTAAGAAAATTTTAATATTAATGATGTGTAAAATAAAAAATTTGCTTATAGTTTTGGTATAATTTTTTATTTTCTTTTTAACTTTCCTTCGTAACCCAACATGAAAATGAGGATTTTTTTTATATTTTCGAAATATTATACAAGGGGCCTCTCCTTCCACATGTTAGTGTGATTGTTTCCTAAATTCTAAACATATTGAAATTTGATCCGCTCTTTACATGTTTGATATTAATGAATATATGACCAATTTACCACATATTTAATATTTTAAAAAATAGGTAAACAGATTTGTGAAGGGGAAAGTCTCCTGTATAATTTTACGATATTTTTCTTTTCTTTTTCTAATATTTTCTAAACGCCCAATTGGTTAGCTCAAGTAGTAAAGAAGCATTAAAGACATTGGTAATCCCACGGTCCTAGATTCGATCCCACTTGGGAGTTATTCCTAGTGAATTAATAAGGGTGAGTCAATGAGCAAGCGGATTTGTAGTGATTCCAAAAATAATAATAATAATAATAATAATAATAATAAAATAAAAGAATCAATAAAAAATTAAATTAAAATTTTAAAAAATTAATTAAAATAATTAAAAATTATATAATTAATTAAATTATATAATATAATATAATAACATAATAATATAATATATTATGTTATATATTCTAACAATCTTTCCTAACTCTTTAGGAAGGATTGAAAGATTTAAGATTCAGAGAAGGTTCACGCCCCCCTCCCCCTCTCTGCTCTCTTGTTGTGCGCGTCACGACCGCTTCGTCTCCCTCTCTCTCTCTCGATTTCTCGACGAGTTTGTAGCGGATCGGAAAACAGAAGGTGCAGTTAAATTCCTGATTTCGCTGCCGATATTTCTACTAGAACAAATTTATCGTGAGAGTGGCATATGCACCATTTATGAGGTAAGACAATTTTTCTTAATTTCTCAATTTTTCTTTAAATTTGTTGTTAAATTGACGATCGGATACCACCACGTGGTGTAACACCCCGACCCCGAGGGGCCTGGGATATTAACTCTTTACTACTGATTTACAGCGGAAGCAAATAAACTCGATTCTTATTAAACCAAAGTGTTGACTTGATTGGTCACACCCAGTTTTGATTATGACAAATACTCTTGGTACTAATGGTTGTACTGAGAATTATATGCAGGATCACCTTGTGCGCGCTTCGGGACTAAAAGACTTATTATGATGGCGTGCGGTGTTCGTGCCGATGAATGAAGAATCTTGTGCTACATTTGTATTTATTTTTCAGTTTCTTCATTCTGGGATGTAATTTTATTATGGACTTTGCACTCATATGGCTTGTAATAATTTGCATCATGCATGATAGGTAGGTATGCTCAAACTGACCTTAGATTGACCATAGGACCTCCAAATAACATGAAAAACTTTTGTCATAAAATGCCTAACTTATACAAAGGTTTTTAAATGGTTTTAAAGTTAAAAGAAGGCAAAAACTAAAATTTTCAAAGGGGTCGGTCAACCGGCTAGTCGACCAAATGTTAGAAATGAACAATTTTCTTACTCAATTGGATGTCATATCAAATCATGTTCAAAATAAAAATTGTGGCATTTTACCATAGCTTGAGTTTGATATCAAGAACGTCCAAATTGGAGTTACATAGAAAAAGTTATGGCCAAAACACTGAAACGTGTCCGTAAGAGAAAAACTCCCTTCATGTTTCTTCCGTCTCATTGATGGACATTTTTCTCAGTCCAAAAGTCATTATCTTAAAATGTGTTCAACATGAAAGTTGTGTAATTTTCTCTTACCTTTCTATTGGTATCAAGAAAATCCACTTTGGAGTTGTATAGCAAAAGTTATGGCCAAAACACTGAATAGTGTCTGTGCAGAAAAGTAGGGGGCCGGTCGACCGAGCCCTTTCAGTTCATTTGACCCCGGTCGACCGAACCACGTGGGAGTCAACTTTTTGACCTCCCGGTCGACCGAGCCTTCACCACGGTCGACCGAAACTCGCCCTGGTCGACCGAAACTTATAGTTCAAAATGCCCTGGTCGACCGAAACCTTCCTGATTCAACATTTGACCATTCGGTCGACCGAGAGCTTTTATACTACAACTACCTGGTCGACCGGAAGGTCCTCGGGTGAATTTTCAGTAGGTCTGGTCGACCGAACCAGGTAGTTCAAAATGCCCTGGTCGACCGAAACTCAGAAAATTGGCAAATCGCCCTCTCCGGTCGACCGAGCCTTTCAGTTCAAAAGTCCCCTGGTCGACCGAGCCAATTGAGTCCTGGTCGACCGAAACATTTTTGGTCGACCGGACCTCTCGGGTTGCCCTGATTTTTTACCACACTTAATATTTTTTAAACAGGGTTAATTATTTTAAAATGATTTAAAACTTTCCTAATAATGCCCAATAGGTCCCCAACGGTCAAAAATACCTCCTTGCCTATATATACCCATTCATTTATCATTATTAGCAAGGATTAGCAAACTTGATTAGGGCAAAACTCTCTCAACTCTTAAAACCCTATATTAGCCAAAAACTTCTTGCAAACACTCACATACTCTTCAATCTTTATTTCTCTAAGCATTGTGAGTATTTCTATAAGGCTGTTGTGCGTAATCTTTCTAGCTAATACTCTCTTTTGGTATAAAGGTTGATTGATTTTATTTGAGAGTATAGCCTAAAGTTCTTCCACGGATTTCATTTGATAAATCTTGTGTGGGAAGACTTTGAGGGTTGTGGTTCTTGCATTGTTGTTGCAAGATACCTAAACCTAGATTTTGTGTGCAAAATCCTTTTGTGAAAAGCCAATCTTTCAAACAACTCCATTGTTCTTTAGAAATTGAAATATCATATTGAGTTTGTTTGATCTATCTTGCTTAGCATATTTGAAACCCTAATATGATTTTGTGATATTCGAATATTGAGTTTCAAATCTTGCTTAGATACACACTCTAGATCTTGATTGATTATCATACTTGATTGAGTGTTTAGCACACATTAGAGCACTGAGCATATCTACATTATCATTCGTGCTTGCTTTATTGATTGAGCTGTATTGGTGCACACATCTGCTTTTCTAGAAGCATATTTCCGTGTACAAATTTTATACACTTTGGTTGTATTTCCAGGCACGGGCCTGAAGAGGGAGACTAGCCCTGGAATAGTCCCGGATTGGCTTAGACCCTGTTAAGGCGTGTAGGTTGAGGTCAGCCCCGCTAATTGACCTGGTTAAGGTTGAGGTCAGCCCTGTGTTAATTTGACCTGGTTGTAAACGGTGCCGCTCCACCCTTAAGTGAGCTGTTAATGGAATCCTCTTACTTGCGAGCTAGAGGCGGGGACGTAGGCACAGTTGGCCGAACCCCGATAACATATCGTGCGTGTTCTTTACATTTCCGCAATTTACTTACTGCACGTGTATGTTATATTGTAAATGATTAGATTTACATTTGCATAGACAGACCCTAGGTTAAGTAATACTGCTTATCTGGTTTAACCTAGGTCATAATTTTTAAATACCCAATTCACCCCCCCTCTTGGGATTGCACCAAAGCTAACACAAAGCGCTAATTATTCATGTTACAATCACTTATTTCAAAAGAAGAAAATTACACAAACGTAAATATCTGAAATCATACTATATTTCTAATTAATCTTTATTTTTCTAATCCCCACCCGCATGCTTGCTAAACCTGATTTCCGACATGTCCTTCAGAGTTATCTGAAATAAAATATGATTGGGGTGAGACGACGCTCAGTAAGTAAATAAGATTATTATTAGTGTGTGGCTAAAATGAGCTTTTAAAGAATTTCATAAAACAATATTTAATAATATAACTTCAAGACTGCTTTTAGAATAAATATAAATTTAAAAATTTCTGCATAAAACTTTTGTCATCAATTTCAACAGTAAATTTTTATAATCATATATTATAACTGTTAAATTAAACTTTTAACTTTAAAACTGTAAAAACATTTAATGATAAACATACATATACTTTTCCTTATACGTTTTCCTTAGATCGTCATTTAAGCACCAAAATGATCCTTTTCACGTAAACTTATACTTTTCCTTCAAATCATCAGTAACTTGTATACGTAATTAAATATGTATAAACATATATTATAAAAACCACCCTTAAGCCTGTTTGTCGTAAGTCATGTTTACCCCCATGACTGGGTTGTGCGGCCCGAAGACTGGACTTAGCTGGCTGGCCGACCAAACTAAATCAACGTACGTAAACTTTAAGTGAGATTTTCCTTATTAAGTCCTGGACTTAAACCAGGTGTGCACTCAGGAGAAATCCACTAACATAAATAACCACTCTGTAAACAGTGTGGGTGCACTCTGATCCGTATAAACTTTAAGCTGCGGTACCGAGCATCTGTAACTTTGAACTTTCGTTGTCATAAGGGGTTTTAAAATCATCTTATTATAATTTATGCAATTTAAAATAATATCGTAAAAATCTCATCTTTACTCATATTTACATAAAAAAATGTAACGTAGAAATAAACTCATGCCACACAATTTTTGTGTTAAAAATATATATAATTTTATTTTTGAATAGAAAGAAATGCTGAAAATTTACCCGAAGGGATTGGAACATTTCTTAACCCAAAAATAGATGCAAGTATATTAAAGATAGAACTGGTATAATTAAATATGCGTAAAAATAAACTCATGGAAAATTTTGTGGAACTAAGTAACATAATTAAAATTTACGTACAAAATAAGCTCGGGTATGAATTTAAAATAAAAAGAAACTAACATAATCAAAATTTACTTACTTTCTTCTTTTACCGTGTGCTACGAACACAATAATTATCTTTAAGAAATGAGATCGGAAAAAGTGGGTGATTAAGAATTTATTCAAAAATTCTCTCTCCACCACAAATTCTTTCACTCACTAATCCTTCTCTTCCTTGGAAAATTGTTGTGAAAAATGAAGGTTGAGAGCTCCATATTTATAGGAAAATTTTGGGGAAAAAAATAGAATTTATAAAAGTGTAGGGAGATGGGTGAAATTATAATTTTAAGAATTAAAGAATGGGCAAGGGATGGGCAAGATATGGGTTGAGTGGAGGCTATTTGGGAGTGCTTGCCATCATTCCTACTAAATAAATTTTTAATTAATTACTTACCTAATTAATTAATCCATTACCTAACTAATTATTTTATTATTTTATTATTTTTCTTAATCATTATTATCATTATTATTATTATTGTTATTAATTTTAAACTTGAGTGGAGGCCATTTGGGAGTGCTTGCCACCATTCTCACTAAATAAATTTTTAATTAATTACTTACCTTATTAATTAATCCATTACCTAACTAATTATTTTATTAGTTTATTATTTTTCTTAATCATTATTATTATCATTGTTATTAATTTTAAACTATATTTAGTATTTATTTTATTTTATTTTATTTTTGAATAAGAATTAAATTTAAATTTTAAAAACTCATGTGGGCCCCACATGGTCTTGTGGGCCCCATGTAGTCTTGTGGGCCCCACACAATTTCGAGACCCAATGGATCGTACGTAATTCCAATAACTCTTATACGATTTTATGCATCCTGCATAGTTTTGAGACTTGTGAAAACCTTCATACGGTTTCGGGACTCATGTGGGCCCCACACAGTCTTGTGGGCCCCGCATAGGATACCTATATTATTATTATTTTATCATATATTTCTTCAAATTATATCAGTTAAAACATTGTTTTGTGTACTCATTTACGTATATAAACAGTGTCTTGTGGCTCCGGGACTCATGTGGACCCCACATAGTCTTGTGGGCCCCACATATGATACCTATATTATTATCATCTTATTATGTATTTCTACAAATTATGTCTATCAAAACACTATTTTATGTATATATACTTATTTACGTATACAAACAGTATCTATCCTGTTTATCCTATGAAATTCCATTTTGACCAGGCCGACCTCCAGGGAGCGACTGAGCCGCAATGGTCTCTGAGCACTCGCTAAGACAAGGTCTTTCTTAGGCATCAAACATGGAATCAAGGATCCTACAGAAAAACACTTCTGTATTGATATTAACTTAATGACTATTTTTATTATTATTGTACTTTAATCATATATATATATTTTTGGGTCATCACACGTGGTCCTAGTCGCGATTGTCGTTATTTTGGCGTAGGTAAACTTCCAATTGAAATTTTCTAGGCCTCACTCCAAAGCAAGAGTGGGATTTGAGAAATTTGGCAAATTGATTATATTTGCGGGTATTATTATTTATTTAAAAATTATGGCCCTAGAAAATATTTAAATAGTATTTTATTTAAGAATAATTTAATGGAACTAAGATTTTTAAATCAGGGTCCATGTGAGCATCGCGGCATCTGTGTGGGATTCCTGTCAGTGTAGTTCAAGAATTCAGGTAAGGGGAAATTATATATTAAATCAAAATTTATAAAATTAAAGCTAATAATTTACGTTATATTATTATTATGTTTTGGTGTGAATTATTAAAATGGCGACCATGTAAAACTATGATTTTTGAGCTTAGGACCACTTATTTAGCTATGTATTTGTGCAAATGAACTGGAAAAAAAAAAAATGAAAGGAATTTTGTGGATAATTATGTAAAGAAAATGAAAATTGTATTTTCAGCATATAAATGTTAAATGTGGGTTGACATATTTTACAGGAATATGTATGAATTTTACTGTTAAATTGTGTGGCATGAGATTATGTGCAAATATATGTTAAATGTATGAGATGCAGGCTAAGTAAGTAAAGCATTGAAAATAAAATATGAAATGGACTATCTTACTTGTGTATGTTAAATGCAACCATGTAAACGTAAGACAAATGAAAGACAGTCATGTTAGCAGATCTAGTACACTTCTGTGTAGACTAATTGATGACAGCTAAAAGGAATTGTAGATTAACTGATGATGGCTAAAGACCAGCTGTAGTACGAAGGAAAAAAAGGAAAATGCTATGAAATGACATGGTATGAAATAACAAATGTAAATGATGTAATGATGAAGAATTACGTAAAGGGAAATGCAATGCAATGTTTAAACTATGAACACGAACATATGGGTATGAATGAATAATGACAGAAAGGAATAATGTATTACGATACTTGAAGTACCTATGTACATAGAACATATTATAACTGGGCGGGGCGTACTCTCTGCCTGAGGGCTTGCTAAGAAAGGCGAGGGCACTAATGGCTTTAGATGTGGCAGTAGCTGCATAATGTACTAGGGCAGAGGGAACCTACTTATATGAGCGGGTAGATTTCCCTATCCTTAGGGCCTTTGCTGGTAAGCTATTGTTGAACTGTGTGAGTACAAGATGAATCTAACACTTAAGGGCTTACTGAGTAAGGTGAGTGCCCTGGTATGCTTTAGTTGTGACCCTAGAGTTGCCTAAGTATCAAAGCAAATGAGTGCTACTTATATGGGCGGGTAATCACCCATATCCTTGGGTAATCTCATGGTTTATACCTTTTACATGTGATTTTTTAGATTCAGAGAATGATTTCAATATTTATGAAAATGTTTTACAAATGTTATTAAAATGATATTTATATGCCTCATGTTAGCCACACGATGTGTTTAATATATTGTTTCTTACCTTACTGAGATGTGTCTCACCCGAATATGATAATTTCTTTTCAGGACATCCTCAAGGTCGAGCTTAGAGAGCTCGAGGGTATTTAGCATTTTTTAGGAACATAAAGATAAAGGGTATATGTTTATTAATACTTAGGGATGTATATATTTTATGTTTTATGTTGTTATGTTTTAAGTCTGTTGAAAGCAGAATGGTTGTGAACATACTAAAATGTTTTGGAGATTTGTATATTTATGGAAATACATGTGTTGGATGGATATTGTGAAATTTAGATAGGATTAGTAAACTCTAGTACTACGAAATTATGGTGTTATAGGATTATGTTGTATGGAGATTTTGTTTATGTTTTCCGCTGCGTATGTTATGGATTATGATTTATCAGGATATTATCAGGTATAATGCACCGGACCTTGGTTCAAGGGTTTGGGGCTTTACATTGTGGTATCAAAGCAATGATTTTGGGGATTTTGAGGATTTAGGAAATGATTTAAACCAGAGTATAGGAAATAGTTAGGATAAGGATACTACATGAATAGGTTAGGTATTGAAAAATAGGTTTGGTGTAGGGAAGTATAGGATATTGTCTTATAGCTTGGAGGCAGAAATCCCTTGGCGGACTTCTATGATTTTCTAATTCAGTCGACGGTTTCAAAAAACCACGGTAAATCCATCGATGGTGATTTTTCCTAACCGTGAGATTGGTCCTTATATGGAGATTTTGGATTTTTATTGGATTTAATTTAATTATTACGTTGTTTGAAGTTATGATATGAAATTCTTATGTCTCCTCTGCCCTATTTTTAGGATGGATTTTAGAGATGAGAATGTAGAGGCTGAAGGAAGAGAGGATTTAGTAACTTCTAGTGAAGAAGAGGACATAGATACCTCCAAGGAGCTGCGAGGTATAGTCCGTCAGGTTAGGGCAGAGATGAAGAAGGAACCTAAAGAACATAATTGTCCACCTGTAGGTCAGGGCTACAGTATTAAAGAGTTTATGAGGATGAACCATCCAACCTTTACAGAAGGACCTAATCTAGTGGCTGCAGAGAATTGGGTACAGGAAATAGAGGAGATCATGACTGTACTCGACTGCACGGATGAGCAGAAGGTTTGTTTTGCCGCTTTTAAGATGACTGGAGAGGCAGAGCACTAATGGCTTTCTACAAAGCTGCTAGAGGATCAAAGGGTGGTAAGGATAGCTCTTACCTGGGAGAGATTCAAGGAGTTATTCTTTGACAAGTATTTTCCTTCATCTGTTAGAGAGGAAAAGATTGAGGAATTTACTAATTTGACCCAGGGGGATATGGCAATTGTGGAGTATGCGGCTAAATTTGTGGAATTGTCCCGTTTTGCTCCATTTCTGATCCCAAATGAAGCAAAGAAAATTAGGAAATTTGAGAAAGGCCTGAGGCGCAGGATCTACGAGCTGGTGGTCGGGTTTCAGGTCCAGAGTTTTTCAGAACTAGTTGATAAAGCCTTGGTGTTGGAGAAGAGTATCCACGGCAGCACTGAGCCTTCAGAGCAGAAGAAGAGACCTGCACCATCTAGTTTCTAGTCTGAGGCTAGTCAGGGACCAGCGAAGAAAGGGAAGGAAATAGTAGACTCTGTATGCCCGAAATGTAATAAGAGGCATAGGGGCGAATGCTGGTTTGGCACTTCGAATTGCTACAGGTGTGGTAAGTCAGGGCATATTAAAAAGGATTGCCGAGAACCATTGTCTATGGTATCTGTTCAGAATCAGGATCGGGGAAAACAACAGGTTCTCTTGGAAGAGGTGCTCCACTCTGGCTGTACACACTTCGAGCTGAGGAGGATGCCATCATAGAAGCAGGTATGAGATTATATTTAAGATAGTGATGATTTAATTTAATGATGAATGATTGAATGATTAATATGATGATATGTACGTTGAGTTCTTATGATGGTAGTTAGCAAATGAATTTAAATAATATGAAAAGATGATTAGTTAGTAGAATTTCGAGGGCGAAATTCTTTTTAAGGAGGGGAGAGTGAAGTGATTCCAAATAATAATAATAATAATAATAAAATAAATGAATCAATAAATAATTAAATTAAATTAAAATTTTAAAAAATTAATTAAAATAATTAAATATTTTATAATTAATTAAATTATATAATATAATATAATAATATATTATATTATGTTATATATATATATATAATCTAACAATCCTTCCTGGCTCTTCAGGGAGGATTGAAAGATTTAAGATTTAGAAAAGGTTCACGTCCCCTCCCCCCCTCTGCTCTAATGCTATGAGCGTTGCGGCCGCTCCGTCTCTCTCTCTCTCTCTCTCTCTCTCTCTCTCTCTCTCTCTCGATAGGTTTGCTACGAATCGGGAAACGGAAGGTGTCGTTGGATTCCTGGTTCCGTTGCCGACAGTTCTATTGGAACAGATTTATCGTGGGAGTCTATGTAACCCCTCTCTGATATCAAATGTGAATTACCGTGTGATCCCAAGAGGGGGGGTGAATTTTGTATTTTTAAAAGACTATGACCTTTAAGCTCTAATTTAAAAAAACCTTTAATTACAAACTTTCAAGTTATCTAACAACGAGGTTAATGTTTCACAATTAATCAATCTAATATGTGTCTTTGTCAAGCATACACTTTTACCCAATTACTCACAGATGTAACAAGTGTTCAACACATACACAATGCACAAGTAATTTAAATACAATGCGGAATTTAAAAAGAAGTTAAGGGTAAGAGAGATGCAAACAAGATTTTATGAGGTTCAGCCAACCCGGCCTACGTCCTCACCTTGAACAACCCACTCAAGGATTCCATTAAATTCGTGCTCCTTTAACCTGGATGAAGTTTTCCTTACAATTTGCTACTTACAAGAGGTATAGCTTCCTCTTACTCCGCTACTTATAAGAGATACAATTTTCTCCTCAAATCCGGTTTACAGCGGAACTGTGATTACAATATAGAATTACAATTTTGCAAATACACTCAAGTGCTTCTACACAAAGCAAGTGAGTATAATAGAAAATCCTAACACGTATACATATGATAAAACTTAAAACTCAGTATGAATGTAACGATGAGATCATTATATGAATGCTTCACAAAATTTACCTTCAAGTTAATATCTCCGAAAAAATAATTTCTTATAAATAAACACTTTGGAGATTTTAGGGTTTTAAAACAACCCACTTGATGTAAGAATATCAAATACGATCCTTATAAAAATAATCTTTAATGACACTTAGATTTAGGTTCTAGCTATCAAGTAATTTGTAAGATTAAATCTTTGAATAAAAATATGACTTGAAATATTGCAAAGATTTAAGCAATATTTTTCAAAACATTATTTCTCATAAATATATATTGAAACACTCTCAAAGTTTGCAATTAAATAGTTATTGTAGTAGTAGATCTTTGAACAAAAATATATTCAAAAAATGTCTCAAAGATTTTAGTTTAAATAAATTTTTCTCAAGTATGTATATTCAATCAATGAATAAAAATATTTAGATTATTATTTTTGTTTCCAAGAAATATATATAAAATCTAATAAGTATGGGGAAAAAAAAATAAGATTTCAATGTGAAAAATAATTTTACCAAACTTTAAACCTCAAGATGAATGATACGTTGCAATAAGATACGAATGAATGCTCTTGAATCTTGAATATCTAGAATGAGAATGCCCAAAACTTGATGTGTATAAGTTGGAGTGCAGGCAAGAAGTGTATTTTCGTTTAATGCTCTCAATATCAATCAAAAAGTGAGGCTCTAGGGTTTAAAGGTTGTTTTTATAAGTAATCTCGGCCTTAGGTTAAGTCTTGACTATTAAATAAATTAGATTGAGTAAACAATCAGCGTGTTTTCTCGTTGAAGTTCAAAATTTAAAGTCTTCGCAGGGTTAGTCGACTGCGCTTTCAAGTTCAATCTTCTGATGATCCTTAAAGCACTGAAAATTATAGTCTGAACACAGGGTCAGACGACTGAACTGTAGGTTTAGTCTTCTAAAGTCCTAGCTCAGATAACTGAACTAGAGGTTCAGTCTTTTGAGGGTGTTCTACCTGTTCTGAGTTTCAATAAATAAATCTTCAGATGATTGATTTAATTCTTCAGTCTTCCGAGGAAATTCTTCAAACGTCTAAAGTAAAATTTTAGTCCTCTGAGGTTGCATCTTCAAACTTCTAAGGGTACACCTCAGTCATCTGGGCATACCAACTTCAGAAATTTCATTTTAGTTTTCAAAATTCTCTTGCTTTGATCTCTTATAAAACATTTTTCAAGGTACAAAATAAGGTCACCAAGTCCATGTTTAACCCTAGAAGATTTTCATGAGATGCATGTGTCCTAAGGTTAGTCTATGGCATATTTTGAGCTTCTAGCTATATCGTATAAAATATACAAATACAATCAATTATAAATTCACATTCCCATGACAATCTTGAACTTGATGCTTGCATCGTCATTCTTCTACTCTTTTAGTTCCATGGGTTGTGCCAGGTTGTATATGCTTTAATCCTTGTGGCTTCCATGATTTCCTCACCTTTCGTGCATACTAAATAATTATCCTGCTCACGATCTCAATGTATAGGTCAAATACCAAGTGATTTGTTATTATCAAAACATGATTGGACTCATAGAGTCAACATGAGAGAATGAGGAAGAGTAACTATCTAAAACCCCACTTTTAAAATTGATTCAATTCTTGAGATTTTTTGACCTTTGATAATGACAAATACTCATTATATATCTAATGGGTGTTTAACATTATGTGCAGGAACCAAAACTGTCAAAATCATAATGCACATGCACATGGAGAAAATGAAGAGTTGAAGACCAAATCTCTTTCTGTAATGCATTTCATATCTATTTGGTCTATAATAGTAATTAGCATATTTAGTTTGTAATAAGCACTCACAACACATGCATGATTTATCTTGTAAGCTCAAAACCAAATACGAACTAAAAGTGACCATAGAGAGATCTTAGGGCGTATCCTTCGGTCGACCGACACCGGACTTTTTCAGTGTCTTGATTTTGGACATAAATGACCCTATGACACTCACATTTTTACATATGCTTGTTAGACACTTGAATAGGGTTCATATGTTTCGAAATGGGACCGAATTGCATACTTGATGCACTTTCGGTCGACCAAACCAAGCAGTTCATTTTGGTCTGGTCAACCGAACCAGACCTGGGTCAACCATTGACCAAGGTCCCCGTCGACCAAACTAGGTAGTTCAAAATGCCCCGGTTGACCGAAACCCTCTCGAGTCAAAGTTTTGATCATCTCGTCGACCGAGCCCTCTTTGTACTCCAACTACCTGGTCGACCGAGGGTCCTCAGGAGAAATCCCAATGGTTTGGTCAACCAAACAAGCCAGTTCAAATTGGCCCAGTCGACCGAACCTCAGAAATTTGAGAAATCGCCTTCTCTTGGTCGACCAAGCCATTAGTTCAAAATACCCTTGGTCGACCGAACCACATGAGACCTAGTTGACCGAAACATTTCTAGTCGACTGAACCTCTCGGGTTGCACCTAATTTTTTACCGCAGTTAATATTTTTAAACAAGGTTAAAATGTTTTAAACATCATTAAACTTTTCTAACAATCCCTAATAGGTCCCCAACGGTAAAAAAATTCTTGTATGTCTATATATACTCTTTCATTTGGGAGAATTAAGCATCAATTAGCAAACCAAATTCTCTCTCAACCAAAACATTTCTCATTGCTCATACTCTTCCAAATACACTCTAGCTTACCTTCAAAAGTTGTTAAATCATCTGTAAGTGTTCTTGAGTATTTAGATTGAAAGGTTTGCTCTCTCATTTTGTGAGTACTTGAAATCGATTTTTTTATGAGAGCATAACCTAAACATTCTTAGGAGGCTTCTCTAATAAGCCTACCCTAAGAAGGCTTGTGGTGAACTTCCGAGTATTGCACTCTCATTGCAATATCTTTGGAAGTTTGTATTTGTTTTTGATTTGCAAAAACATTTTCAAACTTACTCAAATATCTTGTGGAATCTTTATTGAACTATTTGTGAAAAAGATATTTGTGTTTGTTACATTAATCTTTGTGGCAATATTTATTCAAGTATATATCATTTGCTAAATACAAAGGTTATCTACTTTGCAATCCAAGCATATACATATTCATGTGATTAAGATATTCTATTGATTGATATTTTTGAGGCTTGCTTGATACTCTATGTGAACACATTTGATTGAAACATTTTGAAACACACATATTGTTATTGATACTCTTACGTACTCACTACACTGATAGAAAATACCTTTGAGAGTTGAACTATCTAGACCACATTGAGCTTACATTTTAAATCATCTGTGGTGTTTGTGTTTGTGCGCATTTGGGGTACAAATCTGCTTTACGTGAAAGCACCCTTATATTGTACCTTTTGATTGTATATCTGAGAGATTCCAAGTGTGGTCTGAGGGGGTGGTAATCCAGCCCGGTAAGGATTGGTGTAAAGGTTGAGATCAGTCCTGTGTTAATTTGACCTGGTTTGTATAGGTGCCGCTCCACCCATTTAAGTGAGCAAGTTATTGTGATAATCCTTGTGCTGGTTTGCCAAGGCGGGGATGTAAGCAGTTGGCCGAACCTCGATAACATATATGCGTGTCACCCTCTCTTTACTGCTTTCTGGTGCATGTGCTGTTAATTAATTTGCTTTATTTTATTTCTGATATATTTATATTACTTGCACTAGATTGACCATAGGATTGTGGACATACTGTTGTTAGGGGGAATACCTAGGGGATAGATTTTAAAACACCAATTCACCCCCCCTCTTGGGATCACGGTAAAGCTAACAATGTTGTTGTCAAGTAAGTATGTGAATGTAGGTGTTTGCAAGCCTCAGGTTCAAGCTTGAACCTGAGATGGCTCAGCAAGTCACCATCCACCTAGACCCGTGGGTACCATGGATATAACAGAACATACAGCAAAAGCCTACACAGCAGAAAGTATATAATCATATACATCTCATCATAATGTGTATAACACATACTAGAGTACTACAAACACTATCTCTCAGTATATACATCCCAAAAATGGAATCTAGGGATAATTCCCACAAAAACTCAATTGTCCCTAGCAAAAACTTACCCTTCCAAAAATGGCTGATAATCCACATTATGTCAGCGGGGCTTTTCCCGCTCTCCTATCTAAGGCTCCTGAAAAGTTTATGAAATTTAGGGGTGAGACACCTCTCAGTAAGGGAAATAAACTAATACCAGTGTGTGGAAACATGAGTATTCAGTGTTGTACATATATCATACATAACCTATTCAATACTGTATATCAAATCTAGGAAAACATACATATATCAAAACATGACAGAACATACTACATTTCATAAGCGTATCTTATCTTATATCATAATACTAACATAAAAACAATCCTAGTAGGTTAGCTGGTTGTTGTCATGTATTACCCCCACATAACTGGGTTGTGTGACCCGAAGGTGGGACCTAACAATGGTTGGCCGACCACTGCCAAGTCAATAGTCTAGTCTATAGGTCTGATGGGTCTACCCAGATTGGTCCGTACACTAGGGGCAATAACAGCACACTTCTTAAAAATAACCACATCGACCATCCAATCTCACACCACTCCGTACAGCGGCGTTAACACAAATATCATGATCATGAAGACCATGGACACATAGCAACGGTACCGTGCAAATGCTAGCCTAAACTAAGCCAACCAAATTATGATATCATATAAATATACTAAAATCGTGATACATAAATATCTCATATCATTTATTTTCACATCAATCATATCATTTCACATATATACGTGTATCATGAAAATCATCGGCCCGTACGCCGATATTACAAATTTTATCATAACTCGGCCCGTACTCCAGCAAATCACATAGCACAACCCGTACGCTGGCAAATCACATAGCATAACCCGTACGCTGGCAAATCATATAGTTCGACCTGTACGCCGGCAAATCACATAGCCCAGCCCGTACGCTGGCAAATCACATAGCTCAGCCCGTACGTCGGCAAATCTCATCCACATAGCACGGCTCGTACGCCAGCAAATCATAAATATATAAAAATATCTCGGCCTATACGCCAATTTTCCATCATAAAATTCATATCACCCACATTCCCAGAAAACAATATTTCACAACATTTTATACTCATACCACACAATCGGATTTTTACATATTCAACATATCATCATTCAAACAGTATTTTCCAAATATAAATCATATATATATATATATATATATATATATATACATTTTCTGCAAATGAGATTCTATATAAATATATACATACATTTTCTCAAAACAACTAGTTTAGTTTATCCTCTTACCTAATTCCTGAACATCCCCTAAGAAAGTCTTCCCCGCCCCCGCATGATTCCTAACTCAAAACCCTAAAAATGGAAATTCCTAGTATTAAAGTTCAATATTTCTAAGCATACAATACTTTCCTCAACTGTCAAAAAGCCCAAATATTGAGTAGAAAGTTTTTACCCAAAAGCATTCAAGTTTAACACCTGAGGGGTTCCCTAACCAATACCCTGAAATTGAAAACCCCCAGTATTAAACTTCAGTATTTTCATGCGCATAACATTTCTTATAACTAGCGCAAGACCAAATATGACTTAAAAAGCCTTACCTCAACTCTGGGATGATTTTCCAACTAACTTTCTCCCACGATCAGCTCCAGCAAATTTGGAGAGAACTCCGCCAGGAGCGTCGTGGTGACTTCGGATTGTCGATCCGATGTATATCTGGCCCAAAAATGATGAGAGAGAGAGAGAGAGCCGAAGGGGAGAGAGAGAGAGAGAGAAGAGAGATGGCTTCCTTAGTAAGATAAAAAATCGGATTTTCGTATATATATAGAACAGGGAATTTCGTCAAAGAGCCCATTCTTCGTCGACGAGTCCTTCACAAATTTCGTCAACAAGACCCTATATTCGTCGACGAAATTCAGGCTGCCTCAAAACCACTCTCGGTATTTTCTCGTCAACAAAGCCCTGTGTTCGTCAACGAAATCTTTAAAGCCTTCGTCGATGAATCCCTTGTATTCGTCGACGAAGCCCTGCTGACCCCCTTTCCTTTAGTCCTTCCAAACTTAAACCAGACCTCTACCCATTTTTCAAACTTAAACCTGAAGCCCATAGAAAATCAAGCCAAGCCCATTTTTAGATTACCCAGAGCCCACTTAAGCTAACCCAACACCTGCACGTGTCTAGCTGCACATGCCCAACTTACCTAAGTTCACAACAACCCATTCCGGGTTGACTCATACGAGTCAACCCCGTTACCCATTCACTAAGGCTAAGACAAGTCCACTCATCTTCAACCTCACTCTAACCAACCAGAGACCCCAATTCCATGCCAAAGCATCATAACAGCAAATACTCAAGACCACCACAGTTTACAGATTGCACATATCACGCATCAATAATAATAATAATAATAATATAAAAAAAGATAGTAAGAGAAAACGAGAAAATGTGAAGATACTTAGCTTATTCTTCAATTGACCCTTCTTAGATCTAGGTTCGAGTCTCCCTTTTTCGATCCTACACATTCGAACCACGGATGACCCAAGGACTTTAGATCTAGAACCGTGTGGATTTTGGGGGAGGTTAAGTAAAGTTAGAAAAGAGGGAGAAGGATGAGAAAGTTGGCAAAGGGAAGGAGATGTTGTGGCGAGAGGATTTTTGGAGTGAAGGTCATAGACTTTAGAACCTGATTTAGGGTTTAGGTTCAAGATAAGTTTCAGAAGCTCGAATACTATAAAAGGGAAGAGGATGTTAGGTTTTTGGTTCCTAGGTTTTTCAAGAGGTCGTAGGGCTTAGGGTGTTAAAGAGGCTGTCTGGTGAGGATTGGGAGTTAGGGAGAACTTCAGTAGAAGTTGGTTCGGTTTAAGACAAGGAAAGAGAGTTCCAGGCTAGAGATAATGTTCAAGGAGCTATGTCTTTCACAGGAGGAAGACAGAGAATGAGAAGGGAGAGTTAGGTCACGAAAGGGGTTTCTGGGTTTTAGAGGAACAAGAGAGAGAGGAGAGAAGGGAAGAGAGAGAGAGGGCTGCTGTGAGAGAGTGAAAAGTAAGGGAAGAGAAAAAATTTAGTTTTTATGTGTTTTCTTAGAGACCGTAGGATTTCTCCACATGGCACATTGTTGCCCGTTCAATCAATCTGCATTAGAGATCCCTACGTAGCAGTTGGATTTGTGGTTTCCATCAATGGCCCAGAAGCATCATCATGTCAACATCAAGTGTCTATGCATCCTCCTCAACTGTCCAATCCCTCTACGCATCAATAGTCAGGATCTCCCCCGTGGCAGAAGCATTAATGTCTGCACACCCCTCCACGCCCCAGGCAACACGTGGCGAACCTGTTCCTTGCACCATTAATGCTGGGAAACACCCTCTCTCCCAATCATAGGATCTCTGCCCCTATCAACGGCTACGATTCACTGTGTTAGAAGCCTTATGAATTCTCGCACGCATCTCCATTCGGTAGCCAACACGTGGCTACCCTGTCCCCCTCACCATTTACGTGCCAACACGGCTCATAGCAAGCCGCTGGATCCTTAACCTCAGTGGACGACTAGGATTAAGCCACCACACGGATCCTTGCCAACATGTATCCCCCACTCGCAGAGTGCCACGTGGCTTGGTATTGACCAAGACCTTAAATTAGGTTTTCCCCATGACCGGTGAACGTTTGACCGGTTCATGCCCTAAATCGATTTGCACCAGTTTTCTCTTTTTTATTTTTTACTTCTTAAAATAATTCATTTAAAATTCACCAAAAATCCACAAAAATTCATAAAAATCACAAAATAATCAAAAAAATACAAAGCAAAGTCTCAACAAAAATAAAATATTTTTGGTTGGTTTTCTTGTTTTCTTTCATATTATAAGCTTGGTTTTAAATTCCAAAAAATATTAAAAATCATGAAAAATCAAGAAAAATATGAAAATGTTCCCAAATTGTTCTTGTACTTGAAAAAATATATTTTCAAGCTCAATTGTCATCGTTTTCACCTTAATTCTCTTTTTGTTATTTAAATTGTTCAAAATTTGGGGAAAAATACTAAAACTTGTCATAAAATTTCAGAAAAATTACAGAAAAATAAAAAAATGTTTTTGAAATTAGAAATTCATCTTTGCAATTTTTCATCCCCAAAAGAGTTCCAAAACCTCTCAGAATAGTATTTTCCTACATAGAAAAAATTCTACGAATTTCAAAGTGCCGGGAGTGTATTTTAATAACCTATTTTCTTGATTTTCCCATCTCGATAATTTAAAAGGAAGACATGAGCTCTTCGAAGTATGATATGTCCCACTTCTGAGAGAATATTTATATAATATCTTATGTTGTGCATTTCTTTACACTTTTTGAAAAAGAGTAATTTCAAAGGCTTATTAGAATTGATTTGCGGGATATGTTTCGATTAATTAGGTACCGTTCATAAAAACGGACGTGCAGGGGGTGCTAATACATTCCCCTCACATAACCGAACTCTCGAACCCGACTTTGGTAACGCAGATCGATTCTACCATTAATTGGATAGTAATCAAGTGTTCTAACCACACTAAAAGGTTAGTGGCGACTTCATTACGCCATATTTTCTTTGAAAATATATTTTCAAAATCACACCTTTTCCAGTTTGCGCGCCCCAGGGCAACACACTCATGGTGTTTTTGCTTTCGGTTCAAGGAACGTCATGACAATACCAATTAAATAAGACATGTGTAAGAGAGACCTTCATTTTCTTTCAAGTAGGTCTTATATGTGTGCATAGAAAACACTAACGCAATCTAATATATAATACTGCGTTGTAAATTGTGCACGACACCTTTAATCTATGTGAAAAGCTATTGGATTAGGTTGTCTAATCATGTAATATTCAGACTAATCAAATCAAATTTTATACTCAGAGTCATATTTCATTATTTTTAATTGTTTGTCTAAAATGTGCATTAAAAAACATAATAATTTCTTGCTCTTTGCAAGTTTTTTTCTCCCGCTTAGACATGCGTTGTGTTCTAATGATGTTGGACAATTGGGCAATAATTGGGTTAGGAATTTGGATTCAAAATTGGACTTCAATTTTGTGCATTTTGAAGCCTATAAAAAAATTCCATTGATCTTTTAAAATATTCAAACCCAAGCGCATTGAATTGGAAAGAACATATGGTATTTAAAGGCTATTACATTCACGGGGTTGGAGTTAATTCTTAGATTTATTTGCTAAGGAAACTTTTTAAAAATGAAATTACATTTTACAGACGAGGATTTTTTTTATTTTTATTTTTTCACATTACGTTGGTGGTGCTTACATTTGCAAGTGTGTTTTCTTAATAAGGGAAATTCTGATCTAATTCACATGCCTCAACAAGAGCCAACTTTGTTGATAAAAATGTTCTCTAGTTTGATGGCACATTAAAATTTTTATTTTTTATATCAATATTGAGGCCTAAAATAGTAATATTTGATTATATGTAAGAAAAGGACTAATCATATATGGTATTCATTAATTACACAAATATTTTTTGTAACCTTAATAATAAATATGGGTTTTAAAGTCTATTGATTCATCCCAACCCTATATAAGTGTAATATAAGGCTTGTAGTCATACCCAATTCATTTGAGCGTGATAAGCAAGAAAGAGAGGAAAGAGAATGATTTTCACAGCATTCTTGAAGTTTTTAGCTTCAATTGTAGATGGTTCGATGCTTCTCAGAGATTTTAATAAGAAAAAGTTTTGTTTTAAGTTAGAGGATGACAAAAAGAAGATGGTCTTTGGTTGTGGTAAGTCACCACAGGCCATCAAGATTATTCAACCATATTACTATCAACTATCAAGTATGAATATTGAACTCAGGAATGTTCAATTTGTTTGTTTTTTCTTTCGTCACCTTTTTTTTTTTTTTTTTTGATCTGTTGGAACTCCATTATCTAAATTGCATACCTCTTCACATTACCCTCTTAATGTCAAATTAGACCTTAGACCTCTTGTTGGGATGTTGCACAAGAAACTAAGCTTTGTGTATTAAGATATTTATTTCTCAATTTTCATGTTTCTAATATAAAATTTTCATTTAATGCGATTATTTCATTGTTTGTATTAAGTTGTTATTGTGTTTCTTTTTGTAAACAATTACTTTTTATTTCTTTTGGAGGAAAAAGAGGTTGAATGAGAACATAGGTTAGGTCTAGTTTATGAAATGTCTATTCTTAATAGCATAGCAGTTATAATAAAAGAATTTGATAATTTATATACAGATTAAAATATGTTATTGTCAAAGCAAATAGAATCTAAATTTTTTTAAAAATTATAATAAAAAATAGAAAAACAAAATATTAACTATTCCTAAACTTCACTATGGGAATATCTCATGGTGGACGGACCACCCATCCCAGCCAATGACTGTATTGCTAATAGAGGGTTAGAGTGCAAATCTAGCTACCTAAATCATGTCTTATTCTTAATATTGAAGGAAGACATTTTGGTCATTAATGTTTTTTTTTTTGGGTATCGTAGTTTCAAGAAAATCTAAATTCAAGATATATCAAACTAATCTTGAGATTAGAAGATTCAGTCACAAGTTTAGAATTTAGGTTTCAATGAATTTGAACAAAATATAGTACAAGTTTATATTGAAATTTATCCGAATTTATACAAATTCAAATTCAAGACTCTATATTCATGCTTCCAAATACTGTCAATATAAACTTATACTTTCTAGGCAGATTCATGGTATGTTGATGTGCTCCATAATTTGCAAAACACTACTAAGATAAACTTTCAAAATATCAAAAACTACCTTGAAGCATGTTGACAATTTTTCAATTAGTGCTTGCAGCACATGCTTATTTCCAGCTGACGATGTTTTGAATGTACCCATATCAAGTTATATATAAATGGTTCCATTTTTATTACTACAAAAATTTAGCAAACCTTTTATATATATATATATAGCAGCTCCCTTAGATCTATACCGCAGACAAATTAACCCCCTCCAACCCTCAAAACGACCAAGGCACATGTATATAGCAACTAGAGAGAGAGAGAGAGAGAGAGAGAGAGAAGGTTAAGAAGGAACCTTTTTAGGTTGAGCTTGACGCGGAACGGGGCCGGAACAGAGCCCACTAGCGGCTTCAATGTAGCTATCGGACCAGGTCATGCCCATGGTCTGAATGAGAGAAACTTCAACGGGCCAGGGAGAGGGAACGTAGATGACATTCATTGGATTTATCAGCCATCCTCTGCCCAACCATTGGCTGCTCTAATACCGCTTCGATCCCATCGGCCTTTAGCTGATCGCTCGGCCCAATTCCACTCTGAATCAGCGTCTATGGGCTTCCCATCGCAATCAAAAAAATTGCAAACAAAAAATTCAGAAAAATTCTTAGAAATTTAGAAAAGGAAATTAAAAATTCAGACAATGCAAATGGTATTTTTTTACTCAAGATCATAGTTTCTTGAAGATTGTTAATAGGGTATCATTGCCTAAATATGAACTTTCTTCTCCACAAAATGAAAATTGAAAAATGATGAGCGAAATTGAGATATAACAAAGATTGGTTTCAGAATTTGGTCTATATATTGATTAGATAGGTGTTGGTTCACGAGCATACCCAAAGAGAAAATTTGTGCATCCTCATACATTGCATGCGTAGCATCAATAGTGATAAGAAACAATCCACATGCATTTTGTAATATTTTTGGATGAGTAGAGTTAAGATTTGTCTTCACTTCATGCATCATAATGTTCATATCATATAAATTTCTTTCATAGATTTCGTGAATAGTTTTCATTTCACTGCTCACATCTTCAACCCATTGTCTTTGTTAAATTGAAATGTTTTGCATTCTACTTAAGATATGGGGACATTAGTTCTCAAATCTAAGTATTCCTTTCCAAGTTGTTCTGTCTACTTTCGATGCTTGGGACATCAGTTCCCAAATCCGAGTAGTCATTTCCAAGTTGTGTTGTTTACTTCAGAGGCATGTGATTTAGTTCCCAAATCCGAGTAATCACTTTCAAGTTTTGTTATCTACTTCGGAGGCACGTGGTCTAGTTCCCAAATCCGAGCAATCATGTTCAAAGTTGAGATATTTTGGTTATCCCAGTGGCATGCGATGTTAATTCCCAAAGCTGACTAGTTGTTTTCAAGTTATTTTGGCTATTTCAGAGACATGTGCCATTAGTTCTCAAATTCTAGTAGTTGTTTCCAAGTTGTTTTGGCTATCTTAGATGCAGGTGATATTAGTTCCTAAATTCATGTAATCGCTACTAGGTTGTTTTAGCTATCCTGAAGGCACGTGATATTAGTTCCCAAATCTGAGTAGTCACTTCCAATTTGTTTTGGTTATCTTATAGGCATATGACATTAGTTCCCAAATCCGAGTAGTCGCTTCTAAGTTGTTTTGGATATCTCAGAGGCACGTGACATTAATTCCCAAACTTGAGTAGTCATTTTCAAGTTGTTTTGGCTATCCCAGAGGTGTGTGACATTAGTTCCCAAACTTGCGTAGTCATCTTCAAGTTGTTTTGGCTATCTTGGAAGCATGTGGCATTGGTTCCCAAATCTGAGTAGTCGCTTCCAAGTTATTTTGGCTACCTTAGAGGCACCTACGTGGCATTAGTTTCCAAAACATAGTAGTCACTTTCAAGTTGTTTTGACTATCTCAGAGGTGTGTGACATTGGTCTAAGTAGTCGCTTTCAAGTTGTTTTGGCTATCTTAGAGGTATGTAGTTTCCAAATCTAAGTAGTCGCTTTTAAGTTATTTTGACTAACTCAGAGGCATGTGACATTAGTTCCCAAATCCGAATAGTTACTCCCAAGTTGTTTTGGATATCTTAGAGGCATGTGGCAGTAGTTCCCAAATATGATCAGTAGTCGTTTCCAAGTTGTTTTGGTTGTCTTAAAGGCATGACACATTAGTTCCCAAATATGAGCAGTCGTTTTCAAGTTGTAATGATTTATCTATCTCATGTGACATAGTTCCCACATACATGGTAGCGATCTTTTTATAAAGTAGGATAATTTACACCTTATTCTGTGAGCTTGTTGAATTTACCTAGATTTCATGTACCTTTGTAAATCCATGCATTTTCTTTTGCCAGGGTTTTGCTATCTAACACCCATCTAAAATTTGTGTCTCCTATCTTTATAGAATTGCTACTGTAAGATGCTAAAAAATAGGTCTTCCTATTATCTTAACTAACAAACCTATAAAGAGTGACAGGTGTAGACACCAATTTTATCTGAAAAATTTATATAGAAAAATTTAGATTTTTTTTTTCTAACTTTTTAATTTTAGTGCCTTTTCGGGTCATTTATCATGTATAATTTCTCATTCAGTTTTGAATTTAACATATGGTTTTGTAAATATTCATCACAATGAAAATGGAAAATATAGGAAAAATGGAAATAATAAAAATTGAATTCATGGAAAATGAGATAAAATTAAATACATTGAAAATGAAAAAAAGGGAAAAAACTAAAACGAAAAATTCAGTAGGCCAACATCTGCATACTTAACCTACACATACACAAAAAAAAAAAATTCAATTAAAAAATCAGAATAAAAACTAATTGGTTTTTTAAATTTGATTGAACAATTAAAAGTAGATTAATCAATTTAATTAACAAACCAGTTTTAAGTTTGATTAATCAAATAAAAAACTAGTTAATCAATCAAATTTAAATTAGGGTTCTTTTCTTAGACTAAATAGCGAGACTCAGAGAGTTGTGGGGGAGGAGAGAAATTGCTCATTGGAAAACGAAATTTAAAGAAAAAAATTGTGAAGACGGAGAGAGAGCTAAGATGAGAGAGTGAAAATAAAAAAGAGAACTATGAGAGAAGAGACAGTGCGAAGAGAGAGAGAGAGAGAGAGAGAGAGAGAGAGAGAGAGAGAGAGAGAGAGAGGAGTAGGAGGTGAGAGAAGAGAGTGTTCGGGAGAAGAATAGAGGAAAGAAAAGAAAAAAGAAAGGAATAGAAAAAAAAGGTTTTATATTAGTTTTTTTCAAAAAAAAAACTAAGTGGGGCAAGTGTCACCGTACAAACGGTGACACATGGAGCACCCAGAGCCGCGCGTTGAGGAGTGACGTGGCGCAATCCTGATTGTTCAATGTATGCTTTCTCCAGACGATTGGATTGCTGCCGGGTCAGTGATTCGTGTCAAACCCTCAAGACCCACCATATTCAGCCATGTGGCAAGTGATGTCACGCTGACGTCACCTTGTAGCACTAAATTCAAAAAAAAAAAAAAAAACATGGGTCACATGTTGCCACCGACGACTGACACGTGGTGGCTTTGTTCTTAAATCTAGTTAGTCTGATTCGACTATTGACCTAGTTCAAATCGGTTAAATCGGCCTGACTCCTCTTGGATCGGCGATTTATTTTAATTTTTAAAAATTAGGAAAAATAGTAAAAAATATTTTTAAAAATTAGGAAATTTTCTAAAAAAAGAAAAAGAAATAAAAATTATTTGAGTTATTTTTTACTTAGATAAAAAAATAGAAAATAAAATTCCATAAATAAATAAAATAGAGGATTTTTTTTTAAAAAAAAATCTGAAACAAAATTGCAAAAACATACTAAAAAGTTTTAGAAAAAATCTTGAAAATTAAAAAAACAATGGGAATATAACAAGTATAATTCATGGTTAATTAGGTACCGTTCGTATTCGTAAAACATGTGTGTAGGGGATGCTAGTACCTTCCTTTCGTACAACTGAATTCTCGATCCCAATTATGATAAATGTAGGTTGAGACTACTGATTCTTTGGCCTAGGATTAGTTTAAACACCAATCAACAAGTAGTAATTAGATGACCTAACCGTACCTAGGAAAATAACAGGTTAGTAGTGACTGCATTGAACATTTAATATTATTATCCTAACCGTTTTGGACCCTTCTTTAGAACGTTACGACACTGTTGCATTTGAGGTATTGAAAGTGTTAATTTAAGTGTAATACCAAGAAGGGGGTGAACTGAATATTTTTAAAACCTTTAAGATTATTTATCACTTAATCCTGATTTCTATGTTTAACAAATTAAATGTAGGAGTTTGAGGCTGATTTAAATTTATTTTATCAATGAATTATTTTTACCCAATTAAATGCGTGTGGAGTTATTCAACATACACATACAAGATGGATATTGAAATGTGATTACGGAAATTAAAAAGGATAAGGGACGAGAGAAGGCAAATACGATTTTACGAGATTCAGCCAACACGACCTACGTCCTCGCCTTGAGCAACCCACTCAAGGATTCCACTAATTCTCTGCTCCTTTAACCGGGATGGAGCTTCCCTTACATCCATTGCTTACAAGAGGCACAACTTCCTCCTCACCCAGTTTACAACTCGAATCGTGATTACAATATAATATCAAATCTGCAAAATAACTCAAGATTCGCTTCTAACAAAGTTAGTGAGTACAATTGAAACCTATCACATATACATATATAATGAAACTTGAAGCTCAATATGTAAGAAACGATACAATCATTATATGAATGAAATGCTTCAACCAATTTCCCTTTTATCAAAACTCCAAAGTAATTATGTAAGTAAAAGTTTTGGAGAAAATTAGTGTTCTGGTTCACTTTGCGAAAATGCATGAATATCAAATATAAACTTATCAAAAGCTTTGTCTTGAATATTATATCGATCAAAATCAAAAAGCTTTCTTTCAAATATTCAACGACAATATAATCTTTGTAATATGCAAATATATATATGTGTGTGTGTGTGTGTGTGTGTGTGTGTGTATATAAATATATATAATATGATTTCCAAAGATCAAAAACCGAATATAAAGTATTTCAAAAAATATCCTTCAATAATATAAATAGTTATGAACACTAAGGATATTTACTCAAGTGGTTTTGTGATATAAAAAAATATAGAGCCTTTAATTGAATACACGCTTGAATCAAAACCATTTAACCAATGGCGAAAACCTTTCTTAAGTAGTGATCTTATCTAAATAATCTATAAGTAAACACACTCAAGATCAATCACTCAAATTATATTCAATAATAGATTTTGAGATGAAAACTCTTTGAAATCAAAATATCAACAACAAATCAGTTTATATGAAGGACTCTATGAGAATAAATATTAACAAGTATATTGATTTTCCAAACCTCAATATCAAAATGATTGCAAAATAATCATAAGAAAACCTTTTGAGGATCAAAGTAGCTTTAGTTCATATTTGTAGTATAAGATTTAAAATCTCAATCACAACCTCAGTAGTGTGATCTCCCAAACTGTGCTAATATGCTCAATCGTATGCCAAAGGTTCCATTTTCTTGTTCTTGTGGTTGTTTCTTATCGTTCTTCTTGTTCTTGTTGATCTTGGTTAGGGCACTAGGGTTTTGATGTTCATTATATAGTTACCTTGCCCTTAGAATGAATCTTAATCGTTGGATCAAAAAATAATTTGCGAGTTCTCTCATCAAAAATTAAATTTTTTAAACTTTCCCGTAGGTTCAGACGACTGAGGGTTAAGGCTCATACGATTGAAGTTCCTTAGAACTCCTAAAAATTAACCTGGACACAGGATCAAACGACTGAAGTTAGGGTTCAGTCTACTGAAGTGTCGGGTTCATACGACTGAAGTCTGAGTTCAGTCTTTTGATGTGCTTCTATTAGGTTCCGTGTTTCACCATAAATTGATCACATGACTGAATTTAGTCTTCGGTCTTCTGAAGAAATTCTTTAGACGACTGATCTTAACTTCGATCTTCTGAAGTTACATCTTCAGACGACTAAACGTTGAGTTCCGTCTTCTAAACTGACCAATTTCTGAATTTTCCCTTTTAATTTGAAAATTTTGCTTTTGCACTCTTTCTTTGCTCTTTTGTAAAATACTTTTCGGGGTTTTAAAAATATCTCTAAGTCCATAAATATCCCCTAAATATGTTCATGAGATGCATGAGTCCTAAGGTTAGTATAGGGTATATGTTGAGCCTCAAATTAAATCATATGAAATATGTGAATACATTAGTTCTAAATACTCATTCCCATGATGATCTTGAACTTGTCACTTAATTCTTCATTCTTCAACTCTTTTAGTTCCATGGATTGTGTCAAGATGTATATTCTTTAATCTTCATGGCTTCCATGACTTGCTAGTCTTCTGTGCATGCTAAATATTGTTCTTGTTCACAATCTCAATGCACAGATCAAATACCAAGTGATTTGTCATTATCAAAATAGGATTGGATGCTAAATATTGTTTCTGTTCACAATCTTAATGCACAGATCAAATACCAAATGATTTGTAATTATCAAAACAGGATTAGACTCATAGAGTCAACAAAAAGCATAATCTAAATTATTTTATATACACTTTAAGATGCAACATTTTTTTCTCCTCTTTTCTTTTTCTCCTAGAATTTGTTTTTTTATTCTCTACACTTTTCCTTATCCAAGTAAACTCACAAAAAAAAATTCATATATTAACAAACATCTAAATTTTCTAACGTACCAATATATATATATATATATATATATATATACATTCTAACAGTTCAAGGCAACATTTAACTTTGTACCCTTTGTACCTTTTTGTTGTGTTTTTGTAGCTCTTATACTTGGTGGAGTTCATAAACAAAGGAAGAAAAACATATGTGTGAAGTCATTGGTGCTGTGCAACAAGCATTCGTCGACGAATGGAAATACAGAGAGCAAATGAAATTTAAACATTCAGAAGTCATCGACGAATATGCTTGACTCGTCAACGAATGGACACTAATCATTGATGAATGGGTCCTATTCATCGATGAATGGACTCTGGATTGCGAGGATGATTTCAAAATTTGAATATGAACGGTTGGGCATTTGGAGGGAAGCCTTCGTAGGGTTATTAAATATACCATTTTGGGTATATTTTAAAAATAAAAGGAGAGAAGATCATTGAAACTCATTGTATTGTGTATTTTATGATCTTTATAGTGAAACCTTACTGATTGCTCCTGTGGATGTAGGCTTTGCCGAACCACGTAATTCCTGGTATCATTGCTCTTATTATTACTTTGTTTATTTGTTGTGGTTGTGGAGTAATTCAAGATAATCACTATTTATATTGTTGCATTTGATTTTGTTTGATCCTTTACACAATATACATATTCTGTTATGCATCGTTTGAGAGGCATTTTTCACAACAATTGGTATCAGAGAAGTTGTAATGGCCTCTGCATCTTCTTCTGTGAAATTTGATGATGCCAAATTTGATGGAACCGAAAATTTTGATTTGTGGCAGAGAAAGGTGAAGGATCTCTTAGTGCAACAAGGTATGGTGAAAGTTTTATATTGAATTCAACCGGATAGCATGGATGCAGGGACTTGGAATGAATTGGGAGCAACGAAAGTATCAACCATTCGACCTTGTTTGGCTAATGATATGTTCATGTCATGGATAAGGATTCTCCAGCATTAGTTTGACGAAAACTGGAATGCCAATATATGTCTAAGGGTTCCTCAAAATCTGCAAGTGTAGTGGAGAAAGATTCAAAATGTAGTGATGGAGATATGCTATGTATTTCATCAGATTCAAAGTGCCTCACGAGTGATTCTTGGATCTTAGATACCGGATGCTTTTATTCTAGAAAATGGTTTGACACCTATAGGTTAGTTTATGCTGGTTGTGTTGATTTTTTGAGTTCGATTTCTATTTTGATTATGACAAACCACGACATCTCATTTGTGTGTTTAGTCTTTGAACAGATTTATGATACAGAAGGCACAAATAAGGGATGCAAAATGAAAGTCAATGAGTAACTAATCAAGCACAAATTTTGGCATATTCCATAGAGCATTAAGGAGCAAAAGCACGAAGATTTTATTTATTCTTTAAGTTGTAATAGTAATTAGGTTTCAATTTATGCATGCATAGTCATATTATTTGAATTGAAGCTTTTAAAAAATGACCAAGACCTTAGATTGACCTTAGGGGCATAAACTTCTCATGAAAACATTTTCCAAAACAAGTTTTTTCAAAAAAAAAAAAAAACTCCTTCGTGTTTCTTCTGTCGCATTGATGAACACTTTTCTCTATCAATAACTCCTTATCTTAAAACCTGTTCAACATGAAAGTTGTGAGATTTTCTCTTAAATTTCTCTTGATACCGAGAACATTTAATTTAAAATTGTATAGAAAAAGTTATGTTCAAAATACTAAAATGTGTCCATAGCAGAAAAATTCACTTCATGTTTCTTTTGTCTCATTGATGAGCAATTTTCTTTATTGAAACTCCTTATCTTAAAAGGTGTTCAACATGAAAGTTGTGAAATTTTCTCTTAGTTTTATGTTGATACTAAGAAAGTCCAATTTGGAGTTGTATAAAAAATGTTATGTCTGAAAAACGGAAGGGTGTCCGCGCAGAAAGCGCCCCAACGGCTGAAAAACGGCTAGTTTTCAAATTAAATTATATTTGAATATCCCAACGGCCATAAAACGTCAAGTAATGGGTTTGTCCTATAAATACAAGCCTAAACCACTTGAAAAATGTTAGAAAAACCATTTGGGAGTGTTAGCTTTGGTGTATTCCCAAGAGGGGGGTGAATTGAAATTTTAAAACATATTCCTAAGTTAAACCAGATGTTAGCGGAATATCGCAACCCTAGGGTCTTTCTATTTAATTATAAACCCAATCAACACATGTACTACATATAATGAAATCAAGCATACAACATACATGTGCTGAAAATAAAAGTGCGGAAAATAAATTTGTGTAAATATAAAGAACACGCAGGATATGTTATCGGGGTTCGGCCAACTGCGCCTACGTCCCCGCCTTGGCCACACCAGCACAAGGATTCCACTAATGGTCACTTAACAGGTGGAGCGGCACCTAATACAACCAGGTCAATTAACATAAGGCTGACCTCAACCTTTACAAATTCTCCTTGTGGGCGGAGAAAGCCCTAGATCAAATTCATAGGGCTGACCCTAACCTGATCCTTCCAGGCTAGATCAAGCCCCCTCAAGCCATGCCTAGAATACAACAATATTTTTCTCAATCAAACTGATATAGTGATTATGCTTTAATGTAAAGCAAATATGTACCCAAATAAGCGCAATATAATCAATGCACCTCAATGATGTATGAACTATAAGTTCAGTACTCTACGTGTGCAATCAACACTTAGATCAATGACTTTATCTAATCAAGCACAATAGTGTATATCAGACAAGCTATTCTTTGAAAACTAGATAAACTATATCTCAATCTCATATTAGGGTTTCAAAGATGCTAGCAATAATATTCAAACAAACTCAAAAATATTTTCTTCAATGTAGCAAGCACAAGAGTTGTTTGAAAAATAAGCTTTAAAAATGATTTTTGCACACAAAAGTATAGGCTTAGGTTACTTGCAATGACAATGCAAGAACCACAACCTTCCAAGTCTTCCCACACAAGATTTATCAAGTTAAATCAGTGGAAGAACTTGATGCTCCTACTCTCAATAAAATCAAACAAACAATATAATCTAATGAGAGTATGAGCATGCTTGATTAGACACAAGCACTTTAGAAATACTCGCAACACTTGAAAGATCTAAGAAAATGAAGTGTATGGATGTTTTTGGAGTAGTATAGGCTAAAATAGGGTTTTGGATTTTGAGAGAATTTTACCCTAATCAAATTTGCTAATACTTGCTAATTATGACAAATAAACAAGTATTTATAGGCAAGGAATATTTTTTGACCGTTGGGGACACCATGGGTATAATTAAATTTGTTTTAAAAGTCATTAAGAAAATTAACTCAGTTTATCCTATTTAAAAAATAGGTAAAATTATTTTAACTCGCAAGGTTCTGGTGCCCGGCCTGAGGTTCGGGTGCTCAAATAGAAACAATCAAAAATCCAATTTTTAGTAGTTCAAGTGCCCGAAAAGTGAGTCGGTCGGCCGAAAAGAAGTCAGTAGCATTTGTTCATTAGTTCGGGTGCCCGGCTTAAAGTTCGATTAACCGAATTGATCAATTCGGTCACCCAAGCCTATTTTAAAAGTAATCATTCGGGCCCCTGGGTTGTTGAAAAGGAATCTGACATAGGTTCGGGTGCCCGAGGCAGATATGCTCAAAAGTGGTTCGGGTGCCCGAACACCAAGTCAACATATTGACTTGTTCGGTTGCCCTAGCCTTTTAACATGGCATAGGTTTGGTTGCTCGAACCCTCTCAATGTTCTCAATTTAGTTCATTTTTAGCCTGACTTGATTCCCCTTATTATAGCGAGTGATGTTGGAGACTTTCTTATGTGCAAGTACTGGGACCTAGGGTCATTTCTAAGGCCTTTTAAAGTACGCCAAAAAACCTGGCGTCGGTCGACCAAAGGGTGATCCCTAAGGTCTTCTCTAAGGTCTTGGTCTTATAAGTTCCTACATCCATGCAATGCGGATTATTACAGACCTTTGCCTTATATTACTATTACAGACCCAAAATACACAAAATATAAATTACAATGAGTCTTCAGGGTCTTTAGCCTTCAAGTCTTCTTATGCCATCAAATGATCTTGTTATTATGAACCTGCATACAAACTTGATGAACATTAAATACCAAGAGTATTTGTCATTATCAAAACCGGGTGTGACCTGTAAGGTCAACAGGGAGCATTCTTGTATATTCTCTCTATCCCAAACATATTTTATACTCCATTTTTGAAGATCAAAGCTTATTTCTCCTACTCTTCTTCTTGAAAATCTTTTTCGAGGGAATTATTTTTGGGGTTTACGAGCAAGGTTTGAGCTTGAGCATATATTTATACCAATATATATATATTTCTTGAAAGCATTCTTGCCATTTGATGCTTTTCAAAAGTCAATCTTGAAGAAATTCACTCTCCTACTCTTTCTTTGAAATATCATTTTTTGAGAAAATACTTATTGAGTATTACAAAAAGTCTTGAGCTTATTTTAACTCATATATTAATTGCTTGGGAGGCCTCTTGATTTATCAAAGGTCATTTGAAAAGAAAATCATTTTTCATTCTCTTACTCAATTAATTGCAAAATATTTTTGAGAGGTTTTATCATACTCTACCGAACTTCATTTGAAAATCATTTGAGAGTCCTGAAAAAGAAAGTGCAGAAAATAAATTGCAAAAATATAAAGTACACGCAGATATGTTAGCAGGATTCGACCAATACTGCCTACATCCTCGCCTCAGTTTGCAAGCTCGAGGATTTCACTAATTGCTAACTTAACGGGTGGAGCGGCACCGATTACAATTAGGTCAAATTACTAGGGCCGACCTCAACCTTTACACGCTCTCCTTGTAGGACAGAGAAGGCCCTACCAATCCTTACGGGCTAGATCAACGCCCCGTCAGACCATGCCTAGAATACAGCAGATATTCAATACAAATTTTGTGTACAAAGATATGTGTTTCTAATACAAGCATATTATGTACCAATACACAACCAATAATCAACGCATGTCAAATGATAGAACTATAAGCTTAGTGCAAATATGCGCAATAACACTCAATCTAATGTCAATAAGCAACCTAATGCAAGAGTGTACTACCAATCTATCTTTGAAACAATATGTAAATATATTTCAACCACAAGTAGGGTTTCAAAGATTTTTAGAGAATATAATCAAAATATCTCTAACATGATTTTCTCAAAATTCTAGCATAAGAGATATTTGAAATCAAGCTTGTTTGAAAAATATTTCACAAAGCACAAGAATAAGCCTTTAAATACTTGCAACAATAATGCAAGATTCACAAGCTCTAGAGAGTATTCTCACTTAATACTTATGAATTAAATCACTAGGGGACTCTAACTGGTGCTTGCTTGGAAATTAGGAGCCATAGACCTCTTCCTCTGACTCTGTAATCCGGCACCTCTCTGCAGGCTGGTCTCTATCACTGTGGCTTTATCCACTAACTCTGAAAAAGTCTAGACCTAGAATGCCACCACTTGCTCATAAATATTTTGTCTTAGACTTTTCTCAAATCTTCTCGTCTTCTTCCCCTCATCTAGAACCATGTATAGGGCAAACCAGGACAGCTCGATGAATCTAGCTGCATACTGCTGGACCATCAAATGCCCCTAAGTCAAATTCAAAAATTTTGTTGCTTTAGCATTTCTGGTAGTAGCGAGGAAATACCGTTTGAAGAATATTTCCTTGAAGTAGCTCCAGGTCAAAGCTATAGACACCGGCCTCTGCTCCTCCAGCAATTTCACTAACCTCTACCATCGTTTAGCCTCCCTTGTCAACTTAAAAGTAGAGAATGATACTCTTTTCTCCTTGGTGCAAGGGAGAATTGACAACGTCTCCTCAATCTCCTAGACCCAGTTCTCTACCACAAACGAGTCGACTTCTCTTGAAAATGACAAGAGATTCATTCGAGTGAACTGCCCGATCGTGTAGCCTTGATGAGCTAGTGGGCAGCCCTGCTCTCCTAAATTTCTTGCTATCTCTACCATCACTTACTGGATGACACTGCGCAATACCGCATCAGAATCACCGCCGCCCATAATGTAAGGCCCTGCATCATTACCACCACCAGCATTCGTATTGTTATTCCCATAGTCCATCCTGAAAATAGAACAATATAGTCTGAGAATCCTAACTTCATAACACAACTCATACATTAATCTAACTATGAACCATAAAATATCCTTTTTCCACTAGTCGACTTAACATCCTTATCCTAATTTAGGGTTCAGTCTTACCACTCAGAAACAAAGACCAATGATAGTTTACCATGACTTTCCTAAAACCGTCATTCTAGGAAAGTCATAGAAACCATCACAGAATTCCTACCTCCAGGCAGTGAGACAAAACCCTAAATCCTTCTTTAACTTCCAATAATGACTTCTAAAATCCTGATCTATACATGTCCTACCCTCCCCAAGATCCATTCTTATACTCTGGTATTGCTATCCGTTGTGCACTAAAGTCTACAGAACCTAACAACCTAAGCTCTAATACCAAACTGTCATCATGACCCAAAAATTTTGTTTTATATATATATATTCCACATAATAAACTTTGATACCAAAAAATATCAACAAAATCAACTCGGACCCAAAGTTGGGTACCGGGGATATACCTGTCCAAAAATACATACTATCTATGCAGAGGAAAACATAAAGTACCTAAAACTCATATACAATATCAGAGTTCTACTATCTCCATAATTATACATGTATATCCCCAAAATCCATAAAACATCCTTAGGATTACACAAAAACATATCTTCCAACTCAAACACTTACCTTGAAATTAGGGCAGTATCACAACCTTCTCTACCTCAAAGCTCGCTCCGCCTGTTTGTCTAGATCTCTTGAAATGTTTGATTTTTTGGGGTGAGACACCTCTCATTAAATGGGAATAGGTTATTATCAGTGTGTGGCAATATAAGTTTTAGTGTTCCAGATATACAACCATAATTTACTTTTCCTTTCGCTGTGAAATCATGTAAAACTGTAAACATGTATATACAAATATATTTCAAAATTACATACCTTCATTTCTCATCACACTCTATATAAAACAATAACTCTATATAAGTAAATGCACATATATGCATAGAAGAACTGCCCTAGATGGATAAACAATAACGTCATCTATTAACCCTGCATGATTTGGGTTGTGCGGCTCGTAGGCTTGACCTAGCCATGGTTGGCCTAACCAAGCTAAGTCAACTATATATGTATCTGTATCTGTATTTGTAACTATGAGTACGATTGGACTACCCAGCTGGTCTAGACTCTAGGGGGTAACTCTACACTTCTATGGCACAATCAACTGTATACCACACTCTATCTAAGAAGTGTGGCTACACTGGTATCAATGAAGTTATGGTATCGTGCTTAGCTATGGTCCATTAGGGTTCTTAAAACATATAATGCTATTCTAAAACAATATAATATCATGATTTCATTCACAACTCAGTATAAATTGTCATACTATAAATCTATATAAAATCTCTGAAAATACTATAACTCTGTATAAAAAAAAATAGTAGTTCTATATAGAACGCTATCTTTCTATAATTCTGTATCAAATGTTGTATTGTAGTTCTATGTAGAACACTGTAGTCCTTTATAGAACACTATAACTCTGTATAAAAAATATACTATAGTTCTATATAGAACACTGTAGTCCTTTATAGGACACTAAAATTATATATGAAAATTGTACTATAGTTCTTTATTTATAGGATGCTATAATTCTGTATAAAAATTGTACTGTATAACATCATATCTCTATATATATATACTTCTCCATAAATACTGAAAATTTTACTTATACATACATTCAAAGTCATGCCACACAGATTGAGTGATACTTTATACTACACTTTTCTATTGAAAATATTGATGTGACTATCTTTAGGGTTTTACTCAATCTAATAACTCAACTTTCTCAAAACGTATATATATCATTTCTCAAAATTCCCATTTCCAAATGTCTGTATACCCAGGAAACTCATATATCATTTCTGAAATCACATACTATAATTTAATGAGTTAACTTAATAAAAATACCTAACATAATCTATACCCTATACCTGTTTCCTAGAGTTATGCCTACAGGGATCCCAAGACTGCGCCTTGGCGCTCATGCAAACCCTGTATCCATATATCCTAACACAATCAGCTCAATCCCATAATATTTATCATTTTAAATACTCCTAAACCAATACTCTTCTAATAACTAATTAAAGTGGAAAAACAATTTCCTTACCCTAGTTTTGGAATGGTGCCTAGGAAGTCTGAACAGCGAAATCGCTTCAGTTAAATAGCGAAGAATTGTAGCAGGGATCCCGAAATGATGTTTATTAGTTGATTCGGGCTTGTTTTGGGAGAAAAATCTAAGAGAGAGAGAGAGAGAGAGAGAGAGAGAGAGAGAGTTTTATTTTCTAACACAAAATGAACTTAAAGCTTTGATATAGACTTGTTGGCGCAGGGGAAACCGTTGACGATTTGGCCTTTTTAACCAAACCGTTTTCACCGTTTTACCCTTACTTGGCCGCAGTAACTTAAAACCGTCGATGGTTTTTAGAGCTCACCCAAAACCGTCGATGGTTTGGCCTTTGCCAAACCAAATTTTCTCTTTTCCTTTATTATTTCATTACTTACTATTTTTCGGGTCTTTACATTGAAAATTTTTATAAAATTTTGAAAAAGTAATAAAAAATCATTTGAAAAATATTTTTTTTCTAGTGGCCACAATAATATTGTTCTTGTAGCGCTAAAATGTGGGTTTTGAAATATAATAATTAAGTGAAATAAGTATAATAATTTACATTTTTATCATAAAAATTTTAAATTTGTATTATTTTTGCATTTTTATTATTTCAATCATATTTTTAATTTTTATTTGATTCAAGGAAAAAAAAAATAAGCATTTGGTCAATCAAGTTTTTTTTTTAAAAAAAAATTAAAAAATATCGCCAAAAAGGTTGCTGATTTTTTTTTTTTTTTCAATTTTTAGTTTAGGTTTTATTTTCTATTTTTAATAGCAACACCAATTAAATAAGACATGTAAGTGAGACCTTCATTCTCTTGCAAGCAGGTCTTATACGTGCACATGAAAAATACTAATGCAACATAATGTATAATACTACGTTGTAAATTGTGCGAACACCTTCAATCTATGTGAAAAATTATTGGATTAGATTGTCTAATCATGTCAAATTTAGACTAATCAAATCGAATTTTATGTACTCAAGTCATAGTTATTTATTTCATTTTTAAAATTATTTCACATCATTCAAAGTTGTCTAAAATGTGACATTGAACATCTTAATAATTTTTCCCCCCTTAGAAATGAATTGTGTTTTGATGATGTTGGACAATTGGGCTATAATTGGGTTAGGAATTTGGATTTAGGAATTGGACTTCAATTTTGTGCATTTTGAAGCCTATAAAAATCTTGCATTGATCTTTTAAAATATGCAAATCCAAATGCATTGAATTGGACAGAGTATATGGTATTTAATTAAAAGCTATTACATTCACGGGGTTGGTGTTAAATCTTAGATTTATTTTCTAAGGAAGCTTTTAAAAAAAGAAATAAAATTTTAAAGACATCAATTTCTTTTTTTCACATTTTGTTGGTGGTGCTTAATTAATTAATTTTGCAAGTGTGTTCCCTTAATTATAAAGAAAAAAATCTTCCCTAATTTACATGCCTCAACAAGACCCAACTAAATTTAAAAATTAAAATGTTCTCTATTTTGATATGTACATTAAAGTTTTACTTTTTAAATTGATATGAAAGCCTAAAATAGTATTATTTGATTATATATAAGAAAATGACTAGTTATATATGGTATTATTCATTAATTATAGAAATATTTTGTAACCTTAATGGTAAATATGGGTTTTAAAATCTCTTGATTGCTCTACTCTATATATAAGTGCAAGCAAGGGTCATATTCATACTCCCAATTCATTTTAGAGTGTAAAAAACAAGTAAGAGAGGAAAGCGAAAATGATTTTCACTGCATTCTTGAAGTTTTTGGCTTCAATCGTGGATGGTTCCACGCTTTTGGGAGACTTCAACAAGAAAAAATTTTGCTTGAAGCTAGAGAATAAGAAGAAGAAGAAGAAGATGGTCTTTGCTTGTGGCGAGTCACCATAGATGACGAAAATCATTCTATAATTTCACATTGGAATAGAGAATGCTCAAATCTATTTGCTTTTTTTACTTTATTTTTTATTTATTTATTGGAGGTTCATATAATATATGGTAATTCATTTTCCATTTCATATATCTACACTTCTTCACACACTTTCTTCAATGTTAAATCTTGAGACTTTCTGTTGGAATGTATTCATAATTAAGAAACTCAGGTTTTTGTTTTAGAAATTAAAAATCTCTGTATCTCAAATTTCATTTATGTTTTTGATATAATATCAATTTATCAATCAAATTGGATTGCTATTGATTGCTCCAAGAGTATTATTGTCTTGTTGCTTTTCTTGTACATGCTCTTGGAATAGGTAATTATACTAGTCTGGCATATGCACACGATAGATATGCCCAATATTATTCACTAATTTATGTTTTTTTGGTGGATGAGTACTTCATCATGTCAAGTCTTATGTGAAATCTCACATTAAACTTTTCATAAGAAAATTTATGCTATTTAAGGATGATGTAGTCAAGTTATCATCCACTTCTGTCATGTTTGATTTGTGAAAAACTCGAATAATAATGAAATGAAAATTTTAATAGAGATTAGTACGGCAAAGTGAAGACATAAATTTGGTTTTATTTTGTCTAATATTTTTATTCTATTAATCTTATGTACGAAGCGTCTAGTAATTACTTTATTATTAACCAAAATTTCAAATTATCTTAGTGGATTAGTTTTTACAAATTTTTATCAAAAGACATATAACTAATAAGATTAATGCAGTTTGTTAAAACTTGATATACATGATTGGCCCATAACCTGACAATTTAAATTGTTAAATAAAGTTGTGGTCTAACAAGGCATTAGATTTGGTTATCAGGAAGTCTTGGGCTCTAACCTTGTTGCCCACAGTTATTGTGGTATTTATATATATATATATATATATATTTTATTTCCTACTAAGGATGCTATTTATTATGTATGTATCTCTCCACGTACAAAGAGTCTTAAAGCTTGATATACATTATTAGCCCACAACCTAAGAGGTTGTTTGTAATTAGCAAGTGATTACCTTTCGGATGCATGTCCCTCTTAAATCATATATAAATTATTCTTTATTTATTTTTGTTACTACAACCATATATATATTCTATATACTTAGCAGATCTTGGGTTCTAGTCTTATTGCCCATGTTTACTGTGGTATTTTTAAAAAAGAAAATATTTTATTCCCTACCATGGGTGTTATTTATCGTACGTTTATGCCGGGGGAAGGGGGGAGTATTAAAACTTGATATACATTGTTGGCCCACAACCTAATTGTAACGACCTCAAAATCTTAATATAAAATGAAATATAATAAATAGAAAAGTCAACCCGAACACGTGGGTAACGGGAACACCTGTCATTCACAGCGGAAACCTACGCAGTAGTAAATATAAATCACATTCTCAAAACTGTAATATACATAATACTAGAGTTAACTACATCACCAAAATACTGTATTTATATACAATCTCCAAAACATCAAAATAACCCTAGGAACATACAACAAAAATCTTCTGATCCTAGATCAACGCTTACCCTTCTAGTAGGGAAGCTCAACTCACTCAACGACAGCCTTGACCCGCCGGTCTCTCTGGGTTTCTTGAAAATCATTTAATGTTCGGGGGTAAGACACTTCTCAATAAGGGAAAATAAACTAAATACAGTTGTGTGACAACATGAACATTTAAGGCAATTATACATATATCGTACATTTCGTATATCTGTAAACATTCATCATATCAAACTGAATAATCGTATACTTTTCATATTTGCTAATAAATCATATCGTACATAAAACATCTATTATAACTGATAATACTGAAAACATACCCAGGATGAATAGTTAGTTGATGTCCTGTATTACCCCCCATTACGGGTTGTGTAGCCCGAGGGCAGGACCCGACAATGGCTGGCCGACCACTACCGAGTCAAAAATGTCTGTAAGTACGATGGGCCCGCCACACCCTGGTCCGGATTGCCAGGTGGACGTTCACACTCTACTGAAAGTCACATCGACTATCCATTTCCCACCCCCTCGTGGGGTGGTTAGCACCAATCTGATCATAAATATCTAATCTATAAGCTACGGTACCGTGCTCCTAAACTGAACCCCTAAACTGAACTAAACTAACATCCGAATTCTGATAATATATAATATATGATATTATAGCATTTTTCATCATTTCATAAATACGGCCTCGCGCCGAACATTTCATAAATACGGCCTCATGCCGATCATTTCATAAATACGGCCTCACGCCAAACATTTCATAAATACGGTCTCGTGCCGAAATCATACATAAATACGACCTCACGCCGAAATCATCTCATAAATATCATTCTGAAAATAAATCAATTATCATGTATTTTCAACATCATCTTCTACTGTAACATTTCGTATTCCTGAAAACATGCTTCATTCATATCATTGTCATTTCATGATATTTTTCCACGTAAAATAATATTAATGCCACACATTTGCTGTATAAAACCATACATTGTATTCTAAAATCATAGTTTTTGACATCTCATACATACATATTCATTTCAACATATTAGCAGATTTTCCCAAATGTGCAATTCCTTCGTAATATACAAATATAACATATGCTTTTCTGAAAATAAATTTACTCATTAATAATAATAATTTACATAGAAAATAACTGTTTTAGTTTATTCCCCTACTTGACTACTGAGAAAAGCCCCTATAAATTCTGGACTCACACCTGTAGGATTTCATGATCAATACCTTAAAAATGAAAACTTTCAGTACTAAACTTCAGTATTTTTACGTGTATATCATTTCCTATAACTATCGTAAGACCAAATTTGGCATAAAAAGTCTTACCTCAACTTGGGAATGATTTTCAACGGAGTTCCACCGACGATCCGCTCCGATAGATATACAAAAAACTTCTCTAGGAGCGTCGTGGTGGCTTCAGATCCTCAAACCGGCAGAAATCCAGCCCGAAATCGAAGGGAGAAGAGGAGGGAGCCGAAGGGAGGGGGAGAGAGTGAGATTTTTGTAAATTGACATTTAAATCCGGATTTTTGATATTTATAGGACTGATATCAGAGCCAACACTCAGCCAGAAGTATGATGAGATTCACATCGCCTAAGTTTGGAAGTATGGAGAATGTGATACCCCATGGATGAAAAGACTTAAAAAGATTAGATGTTACTACTCATGTCAATAAGGTGCACCTTTCTTTTCAGGAGCTTTCTCATAAGAACTTCACGGTTAAGCGTGCTTGCCTTGGAGCAATATTAAGATGGGTGACCTCTTAGGAAGTTTTCTCAGGAAGTGTGTGAGTGAGGACAAAACACACTGAAAAGGACACGTGTTGATCTATGGGGCCAGTCATTAGTCCGATAAGGTCCGCCCCCTGTTGTCTGGTCCAGGTGGAGGAGAGACGCAGTGCTCCCTAGCAGACTCAAGTTGGGACGTTACACTGACAGGTTGTTGGTAATTTACAAGTGATCACCTTTTGGATATTTGAAATTCAATCCAAAATTTGAGTGGATTCCAAGAAAATTTAATATAAATTTAATTGAGTATTTGTACTTTGTGTGCTTTGCGGGGAAAAATTTATCTATTGTATTTGTTATTGCCTTGTTGTTTTTCTTGTACATGCTCGTAGAATAGGTAATTATACTACTCCTAGTCCTAGCATATGCAAACAATATGCCTAATATCATTTACTATTGTATGTCTTTTTGGGGGTGGATGAGTACCTCATCTCAAGTCTTATGTGAAGATCTCACATTAATCTTTTCCTTAGAAAATTTGAACTATTTAAGGAGGATGTATTTCTATCATGTTTGATTTGTGAAATGATCAACTGGTATAGTAATGAAATTAAAATTTTAATAGAGATAGTATGACCAAGTCAAGACATAAATTTGGTTCTATTTTGTCTAATATTTTAATTTCATTAATCTTATGTGTCAAATATCTAATACTTACTTTATATTAACAATAAATTCAAATTATCAAGACACAGAAAATACAGTTTGTTAAAACTTGATGTATATTATTAGTGTATAATCTAACATTTTAAACTTTTAGATAAAATGATAACATATATCAAAGCTGTTCATTTTTGTTTTTATCAAAACAACTTATACATATATTCTATATATGTAATCATATATAGCAGTATAACACTGCAGAGAAATCCCCTCCCCAGTTAACCCTCAAAACAACGAAGACACACGATTTAATTATTAAAATGCCGAAAAAAAAATGCAGCACGAACAACAACTGAAATTCGATCATTTTCCGAAATGTTGAATATTGCTGTACATGCATTTAATTTATTGACCTCCACCTCCTCCCTTGTGCCGCTCATTCAGAATTCTTTCCCCAACGTACCTGCATCACAAAATTTAAAAATATATATATAAAAATGGTTAAAAGGTTCCATTTTGTACGTGAGATGGTATTAGATTTAATTCAAGTAGGCATTCGCAAGACAAAAGACGCAATATCTTGCCGGAATATTTTCCGGCAATACTGTTTGAAAAGTTTGTGTAGAAATATGCATACATAGTTACATACCTTCGAAGCATCATGACGGTAGCTTGAGGATTAGTCCCCGGGGAGCTGTTAAACGTAGAACCGTCCACAACCCTTAGCGCATCCACTCCGATCACCCTATACTCGGCGTCCACCACCGCCCCAACTTGGCACCCTCCGTGGTAATGCCATATGGTCAACACCGTGTCCACGCAGAACTTCTCCAGGGAAAGGGCGGCGATGAGATGCCGCGGCCGCAGGTTCACCGGCATGGTCACAATGAGCGCTAGAAGACCTTGCACGGTCGCGTCGGGGTATCGGAACTTGGAAAAGGCTTCGGACATGACTAGTTTGGTTATGGCGGACATGCCTTCCACACACTTTCTCAGGTCATCCGGGTGCTGGAAGTAGTTGAAGACGACTGAGGGGGTGGTGTTGGGGTCCCGGTCTAGGAGGCGGAGGTGGCCGGAGGAGAGGGGGCCGTTGACTTTCTCCAGGATAATTCCTCCCCTGAGCATGGTTGAGCTGTGAAGAGAGGAGTTGAAGGTGGTGGAAGCATTGGCCGTGGCTCTTGCTTGTTCTCGAGTGAGATTGGTGGGCTGGGCAGCCTGCAAATGTGGCCCATTTGTTAGTTTTTCTTGTTGTTAGAGGATGGGCCCGCCCAGGAAAGTTTAGGGGCCTAGAAAGTTTTTTTATTTTTTCAAAGATTGAAAAATTAAGATATTCTTTTTTCAAGATGCTCTTAAAATGTGAAAATTTTTATGTTATTCTTGTTTAGTTATTAAGAAAAAAAATTAAATGGCTAAATATAAAATATATTAAAAAATTAATAGACTAAATTTTTGTTTTGAACCTAATTATATTTTCTTTTTTTAAATTCTATATTATAGTTAAATAAATTTGTATTCTTAATATACACTACTAAAAAATTATTTACATTCACAATTCGTTACAATCATGGTTTCATGGCGAGTAAAAAGAAGGTGATAGGAATCAGTAAATTACAATACCCTTCTAATTTATAAATGTCATGTAAGTCCAGGGTGGTCACAAGTTTGTAATAAATAATATCACTTTTATATAAATAAAAAAAATTTCGATGACACAATTCAATAAAGTGTATGAGGAAAGGTTACAAATATCCTTCTTTTGCAGCTACAATTTTGTATGTGCTCATAAAAAAAGAATTTCGTTTATTTTATTTTTGGGTCTCAAGGAAAAAAGGGACATAAAACATTAACATAAACATATATGAATTTTTCATTTTTATGAAAACCCAACTAATTAAGAACTTGTTGATCCATTTTAATCAATGAAACAAAAAAAAAAAGTTATCAAAATCATTAATCAAAACCAAAATCTACACCTTACCTTTGGATATTTGAAATGTGAACTTAAGTTTGAGTGGATTCCATGAAAATTTGATATAAATTTATATTAAATTTTATCAAACTCATACAAAAATAACTCAAAAAATTTAAATTTGGACTTTTACACATTTTTTTTTTTATGTTAATATTTTCCACATTAGTAGGATGCTCCCCTAGAGAGAGAGAGGTGGTTAAGAAGGAACCTCTTTAGCAAGTTAAGCTTGAGGCGAAATGAGGTTAAGAAGGAACCTTACGAGGAAAAATGTGAGGTTTAAATGGACTGATGACTGTGAGCAAAGCTTTCAAGAATTGAAGTAGAGGTTGGTGACTGCCCTAATGTTGGTTATCCCATCAGGGGAGGATGGGTTTGTGATATACAGTGATGCGTTCCTGAAGTGACTTGGATGCGTATTGATGCAGTACGGTAGGGTTATTGCATATGCTTCTAGACAACTTAAAGAATATGAGAAGAATTACCCTATGCATGATTTAGAGTTAGTTGTAGTGGTGTATGCTTTTAAAATTTGGAGACATTATTTGTATGGTAGAAAATGCGAAATCTTCACAGATCACAAGAGTTTGAAATATTTCTTTACTCAAAGAGAACTAAATATGAGATAAAAAAGGTGACTAGAACTTATTAAAGATTATGACTGCACTATCAGTTACTACCGAGGGAAAACAAATGTGGTAGTAGATGCTCTGAGTAGAAAATCAGTGGGACCAGCACTGGCAGCTATGGAGGTTCAGCATCCGATCCGGATGGATTTGGAGAGACTTAGCATAGAATTAGTAGAGGATAGTCCTCAGGCATACAGCCTACATTATACGAGAAAATTAAAGCAGCTCAGGGTGAGGACGCAGAGTTGGCAGAGGTTATGGCTAGAGTGCGGGATGGTCAGGGAGAAGAGTTTAGCATATTAGATGACGGAGCCCTTCAGTTCCGTACTAGGCTATGTGTTCCTGCGGGTACTGAGATTAGGATAACTATATTGGAGTAGGCTTATTGATCCCTATACACCGTACATCCAGGTAGTACTAAAATGTATCGGGATCTGCGAGAATACTTTTGATGAAGTGGAATAAAGAGGGAGATAACCGAGTTTGTACAGCAGTGCTTGACGTGTCAGCATGTTAAGGCTAAGCATTAGAGACTAGCAGGACAATTGCAGCCACTCTTCATTCCATAGTGGAAATAGGATCACGTTTCTATGGATTTTGTTACCGGCTACCACCAATACGATAGGGATTGAATGCAATTTAGCAGACATATATATATTCAGGAGATAGTTCATGTCCATGGAGTACCAGTATCCATAGTCTCGGACCGAGATCCTTAGTTTACTTCGCAATTTTGGAAAAGTTTTCAGAAGGTTATGAGTACACAGTTAGCATTTAGTACTACTTTTCACCCCCAGACAGATGGTCAGACTAAGAGGACGATCCAAACATTAGAAGATATGCTTCGGGCATGCATGTTAGATTTTGGGGGCAGCTGAACTCAGTTTATGTCGTTGGTTGAATTTGCTTACAATAACAACTATCAAGCTAGTATCAGCATGACACCATACAAGACATTATATGGTAGGAGGTGTCGTTCACCTCTTTTCTGGGATAAGGTAGGCAAGAGGCGAGTTTTGGATCCAGAGATTGTTCAGCAAGCGTATAAAAAGGTCCAACTAATTAAAGAAAGAATCAGTATTACACGGAGTTGGTAGAAAATCTACGCAGACACTCGTTGTCGAGAATTAGAGGTTGATGTGGGAGATCGAGTATTCTTAAAAGTAGCTCCTCTAAGAGGAGTTATGAGGTTTGGAAAGAAGGGCAAGTTGAGTCCTAGGTATATTGGCCCTTTTGAGATATTAGAAAGAATAGGGTCAGTTCCCTATAGGCTAGCTCTGCCGCCAGTTTTGTCCATAATACATGATGTGTTTCATGTTGCTATGTTGAGGAAATACGTCTCAGATCCATCCCACATAATTAGTTATGCAGAGATAGAACTTAAGGATTCATTAGCTTATGAAGAAGCACCAGTACAGATATTTGACAAAAAAACACAAGAATTGCGCACTAAAGAAATCCAGCTCGTAAAATTTTGGTGGAAGAATCATTCTATAGAGGAAGTTTCTTGAGAGCTCGAGGAGTAGATGAGACAAAAATACCCGCGGTTGTTCCAAGAGATTTAGTGGTAATAGGCAAAGTATAAGTAGTTAGATAAAGTTTCTTTTGCAGGTACATGTATTGAATTAGTTAGTAGGTATTTTTTTAGTTTTTATATGTGTAATCTCTCAAAACTAAGAATGTAACCACGGTATTCCTCCTCCATAAGTGAGGGTAAGTAATAAAATAAGTAGACCATTTTCCTCTTGGGATGATAGATTATATGGATGATGTTCAACACAAATAGTAAATTTCAAGGACGAAATTTTATAAGGAGGGGAGAATGTAATAATCCAAAAAATTCTTCCAGGCCTCGTCGACGAACACAGGGGTTTCGCCGATGAGGGTTTTTCAGGATCTCTTTGACGAGACCCATCTGGTCAACGAGAAGATACCAAGAGAGGGTTTTTGGAAGTCTGAAATTCATCGATGAGGGTACAGGTTCGTCAACGAATTTTCTACAAGACTCGTCGATGAGATGATGTGTCTCATCGACGAAGTCGACCCTATAAATAGTTGAAACTCAGATTTTTTAATAGGAAATCTCTTGAGAAACTTTCTTTCTCTCTCTCTAAAGCATCTTCCTCTCCTTCTCTCTTCGATCCTGGCTCCATTTCTCGCTAGATTGAAGATCTGAGGCCACCATGACGTTCCTGGCGAAGTTTTCTACTAGTCTGTCGGAGCTGATCGTTGGTGGATATGGTTTGAAATTCATCTCAATCTCAGGGTAAGGTATTTTATCTAGTTTTTACCTTTCCCACAGTTATAGGAAATGTAGTATGCATTGAAATATTGATATTTTGTTCTGGGAGATGATATTTTCAGGATGTTGAATAGGGAACCCTACGGGTATAGGGCCAGAGTACAGTAGGGGTTTTCCAGAGTTTAGGTAAGAGATATATGCTATGCTAGCGATTTTTGATTTTATAACAGAAAACTATGAATGTGTATTTACAAGCATGCAGATTAGATTACTTTTCTAGAACATTATGAATATTATTTTTACAACAGAATTACAGAAACTGAGCATAAGACTTTGTTTACTCAAATGTGTGACATGAGTTTATTACAATATAGTATGTAGATTTTTCAGTATTACAGATATTCAGTTATACAGATTATTAGCAATGAATGAGACTTATAATATTTCTCAAAATAATATGATTTCTAAACCATAACACTCAGACAGTTTATATAGACAAATTATACAATTATAGCATCAAGATGCTACAGTTACGTTATTCAGAAATTATAGATTTTATATATAGATATTACAGACAAATAGTACAGATATTATAGATAGATAGTACAAATATTATAGACATATATTACAGATATTATAGATAGAAATTACAGATATTACAAATAGAAATTACAAATATTTCAGATCTATAGTGTTATGATTGTTTTGAAATCATGTTAAAAGCAGAAAGATAATTATATATTTATATATGTATACAGTATTACACAGATTCAGATCCCTGTGGATATTACAGACAGAGATATAAAGCAGAGCATGGTACCGTTGCTATTTCAGACACGTACAATCACATAACTTAGATAGCATGTGGATTCCGTCTAACCGTGCGAGGAGAGATTGAAGTCTCCCCAGTATGTTGGGTTGAGGTAGCCGATTAGATGATGATAGAGGTTAGAGATGGCTCGAAGTGATTGCAGTGGGTTAGATTGATACAGATTGGTGAATGTTTCAGATATAATTTGACTTGCCTGGTAGGCCAACCAAAGTAAGTCCAGCCTATGGGCCGCACAATCCTATCATGAGGGGATATATCATGATATACAGATCTCAGGATATAGCAGAAGTTCCTATGTACAGATATATCACACAACAATAATTTATACTATTATATTAGTAGTATGTTCAGATAGCAAACTCAGAGACACAGATATGCCTTAAATTACATTACATATATTTTGTACAGTTTATCAACTTACTTAGATTACAGTATCAGTATAATTTTAGTATTTTAAATCTGTAACTCAGCTGTCACACACACTAGTAATAGCATATTTTTACTTACTAAGCGTCGTCTCATCCTAGTGACTTACTATTTTTTAGCAGATCCAAGTAGGCGAGCAGATCAGGCTCGTAGATAGAGATTATCTGGCACTAGCCATATAGGAAGGGTAGGTGTAGACCTAGAAAAGCGGATCGGGTCAGTTTATTCGTGGCGGATAAGGCGGATTATCGGGTGAAAGAATCATTATCCATATTCGACTCGTTTAAGTGGCGGATTAGGCGGTTTCGGGTCGGATAATTCATGGCAGATGGGCGGATAATCCACCATTATCAAATATAATTTTATGAATAATTTATTTTTTTGTCATAATAATTTAAGTTGTATACTTGTATACGATAACTTGCGATTAGTTTGTGTATTAAATTTTTTAGTAATTATATCAATCATTTAATCATTTATACTAATTAACAACTTCTGATTCATGCAAGTAAAACTATAAGTAATAAAACATAATAAATTAGTCACAATCCAACTCAAAGGAGAAACTCAAACCATGCGACTCATGTGAGTCTAAAATCTAAACATTATAACTATTCTTAAAGCATGTGAGTTTCTTTAAACACAACTATTTTCAAATTTTGTGAATCTCTCAAAATAAAACAATCAACAAACTAAAAAAATATCAATCCATCCTTCAAATAACTTCAAAATCATTTGAATGCCTTGAATTAATTGAAATGCTTTCATTTGTGACATCAAAGGTTTCATCTTCTTCTCCTCGTGTGCCTATCATGAAAGAATTCAAAATATAATTTAAGTTATGAATTGAATAACATAAATTGAACTTATTAATTAGCATCTCAAAAGTTACAAGTTATCAAACTGGAAAAAATATTTACAAATAATTTATTCAACACTACAAGTTAAAACAACAAATAAACAATAATTTATTGACTACATAATTTTTGAAAATAAATAGAAGCACTAGCTGCGCAGCCTATGCTAGTGTAGTAATATTCAAATAAAGTCAAATAGAGCAAGATGATAGTCTAGATAAGGTACGACCTACTCTTTCAGCTTGACTGAGACATTTTTTTCCCAAATTCTTGTAATGCACTACAAAAAATTAAGAAATGGGATTAAATATTTTCTTTGCCCAGCAAAGGATTAAATTCATCTTGAAACAAAAACAATGCTACTATGCAGGCCTATAGCAATAGCAATGCAGAGATGTCAAAGTATTTAAAATGACAAATAAATATCTATTTTGAAGAAATACAATTAATACATTGATAAATTTTTTAATGTTTTAAAAAAATATAAGGATAATAATGAAATTAAATAATTTGTTAGAGAAAAAGCTAGCTTTTAACTTTTGAAAAGTATCAAATTTGGAAGAAGATAAACATTTATTTAAAATGTTAACTTAAATATAGATGTGAACAAGGATCAATCAATTGAATTCCAAAAGAATTAAGATATGGAAATTCATACTTCATAGAAATATAGAATTGTATTTAAAGAAAAAAAAATCCCTCAAAGAGAAAGATTAAAAAAATAAGAATCACCACATTTGCAAAGCTTATCAGTTTATAGCAGGAAACCTCCATTGCCAATCAAATCATCAACTAACACTAAGAAGGGAAAAAGTAACCATTGAGAGGAAGAACTCAATTATTCATCTGAAAACCTTGAAGAATCAGCAGCTGATCTCTGTGTCCTGTATATTTTCGAAAACTAAAAATTCAATAAAAGCAAAAGCAATTCTTGAGAGATCGAACAGAACTAAATTTTTCGTGCCAGGGATTCAGAAGAAAAGACAATAATAAGCTTACAGAGATTGGACAAGGCGATTTGGCGAGGGCTGTGGGGTACTATGGTGAGCAAGTGAATGCCTGTAGGAAGCATTAGGGCTTTACTGTTGTGAGAATCTGCCATTTTTTCGAATTAAACTCTACTGTCAAAAAAATTACATGCACAAAAAGATTTATCCTTTTATATTATATATTATATATCTATGTATTTATCCAGCTCTTTTGTATAGACTAAGATCTAAAGAGCAGGCCCCAAACTGCAACCCTCTCCTATGACTTCTCCTCCAGCTGAAAACCTTGAAGAATCAGGAGCACAACATAATATCTCGTGCGGAATAAAATTAATTTAAAGATTAAAAGTTAACGCAGCATAAAATTGCACTAAATAACAAGAAGCTAGTTCGAAGGGTGGTGAAATCACGAAGCCAACTTGCTGCAAAATCATTAATTAGATTGCACTAAAATTAATCTAATGTCAACTTGCTGCAAAATCATAAACATGAACAAACAAAAAGTGCCAACTTGTTGCAAAATCATAAACTTGCAGCTGGTTCGAAGGGTGACGAACTCACGAAGCTCCTGACGAACTCACGAAAGGGCCTGTTGGTTCGAACTTGAAAGTGTTGAAGAAGAACTCACGAAGCTTCTGTTGATGTGAAGGATCGAAGAGACTCGTGAAGGGTCGGAGGGTAGAGTGTAAAAATCCCAAAAAGAGATATAAAAAATTAGTGGATTGATTTCCAAAAAAATAAATAAATAAATAAATAAATAAAATAAAATAAAATAAAATAATTAAAGAATTAAAGAATAAAAAAAATTTTTAAAAAATTAATTAATTCATTAATCAGATTTAAAAAGAAAAAGAAAAAAAAAGAAAAAAAATTAATTAAAATTTATTTTTATTTATTAATAAAATATATTATTATTAATATTAATTAAATATATTATTATTATTATTATTATTATTATTATTATTATTATTATTATTATCCTCCTGAAGCTTCAGCAAGCTTCAGGAGATTCAAGTTACTTTTCTTTTTCTTCTTCTTCTTCTTCTTCTTCTTCTTCTTCTTTATTTATTTATTTATCTTTTTTACCTGCAACTCTCAGAACTCTCTCTCTCTCCTCACGTTCTCTCTCCCTCTCTCCTCGATTTCGTGACGGATTTTCGTCCGATCGAAAATTCGAAGATACCACTGGACTCCATTCGCTACTGCTGTCATTTCTACCGAAGTGGATCGGTGGTAGGAGTGCGGCGTAAGCGTATTCCCTGGGGTAAGTCATTTTTCCTTTTTTCTTTAATTTCTTGCACAATATAAGCCCAATTGACGAACGGACACCACCACGAGAATCTAGAGATGATTCTCTACAAGTCTAGTGGGACGAAATTCTCGTGGGGGTGTCGGGCCAAAACTCCAAATTTGGGATGCGGCGATTATTAAGGGGCTTATTTTTAATTAATTAGTATTAATTTAGAAATTCTAAAATATTAACATCTAGGACTGAAGTAGGATTTCTGAAATTTAGGACTTAGGTGAGTGCCGCGGGTGTATTTTTGGGACCCGCGGGCAAAATTTGAAAAATTAAGTATGGATATTAAATAATAGTTTAAATATTAATTTGAGGTATATGGAGCCTAAGGAAGGCTAGATGAGTATTATTTTGGAGAAATAGATTATTTAATCTGGGGAAAATGTAAATTGCAGGAATTAGATTTCGGGCGCCAAGGGCGTGAAATTTTGGGTCCTAAGGAATTTCTCAATAGCCAGGTAAGGGAATAAACTAAAGCAGTAATTTTCCATACAAATTATTATTGATTATGAGTAAATTTATTTTCAGAAAAGCATCTGTTATATTGTGTATTACGAATGAAATGTACGATTGGGAAAATACTGCTATGATGATTAAAATGTATATGTATGTATGAGATGTAAGTAATTCACGATTTTAGAATATGAAGTATGACTTTTAACAGCATATGTGTGGCATGAATATTATTTTATGTGAAATGTATTATGATGTGAAAGATTTTACGAACAAAACATGATTTCAGGTATTATGAAAATATAAGTTATGTTGTGATGGTTTTGACGATTATGTGATAAATGATGTATTTTCAGTATATATATACCTGAAACAATTTTGGCGCGAGGCCATATATTTATGTTATCGGCACGAGGCCGTATTTATGTTATTGGCGCGAGGCCATGTATTTATGTTATCGGCACGAGGCCGTATTTATGCTATCGGCACGAGGCCGTATTTATATTATTGGCGCGAAGCCATATTTATTATGATTTTGGCGCGAGACCATATGTATGATTTCGGCGCAAGGCCGTATCTATGTTTTCGGCACGAGGCCGTAATGATGTTATGTATGATCATGTATTATATGTTTTCACAACCAGGATGTTAGTTTAGTTCAGACCTGGAGCTCGGTACCGTAGCTATGGGTTCATTTTGGCACGAGGCCTTATTAGTGCTACCGTCCCACGAGGGGATGGGAGATGGATAGTCGATGTGGCTTTCAGTAGAGTGTGGACGTCCACCTGGTAGTCTGGACCAGTGTGTGGCGGGCTCATCGTACTTACAGACATATTTGATTCGGCAGTGGTCGGCCAGCCATTATCGGGTCTCGCCTTCGGGCTGCACAACCCTTCATGGGGGGTAATACATGACACCAGCTAGCTAGTCATCCTGGGTTTGTTTTCAGTACTACAGTTATAACAGATGATTTTATGTATGATATTATTTACTAACAGATGTGAAAACATATGTTTACCCAGTATGATATGATTATGTTTATAGAATTCTGAAATATACTGTATACGTACAAATGCATTAAATATTCATTTGCCACACAGCTGTATTTAGTTTATTTTCCCTTACTGAGAAGTGTCTCACCCCCAAACTTAATTAATTTTTCAGGAGCTCCTGAGAGACTGGCGGGTCAGGGCCGCCGTTGAGCTAGTGAGATTACCCTGTGAGAAGGGTAAGATTTTGTAATAGCGTCAGAGTTATTTTGTGTTTAACCCTAGAGATATTTGGATGTATGTGAGGATGTATAAAATGCTCTAGTATTATGTTTTATAATTGGATGTTTGAGATTTTATTTTTACTGCTGCTAGGTTTTCCGCTGTGTTTGACAGGTGTCCCTGCTACCCACGGGTTCGGGTTAACCATTTTTATTTAATATGTGATATTTTATGTTAAGAAATTGAGGGACGTTACACAGAGGGCTTCGAATGGTCGAAGAAGAAAGGTCTCCCCGACTCTCCCGTCTCCTGTGTAGCCGCTGGCTGGCTCTCTTTCTCTGAGTTTCTGTTGGCTCAAAATATCAAATGATGAGGGAGGGTTAGGGCTCTTTTCGAATGGGAATGGGGTTGGCATTAGGTCTAGCCTGGGGGCTGGGAGTGGGAGGGGCTGAGAGGGCATACGGGGCGTGTGGTAATGTGGGCACTTTTGGCTTTGGGTAGTGGGCTGGCTGGGCAATGGGGCTGTCAGGTTGGGCTGGTTATAGCGGGCTTTTATGGGTTAATAATGTAAGCGGGTTGGCGGATATCCACCAAATAAACCCAACCCGACCCGCTAAAGGGGCGGATATGAAAATGAAAACTCATATTCGACTCATTTAACAAACGGATGATTATGAGTCGGTTAAAACAGGTCGGATACGGTTTGAATTAACGGATTTTTATCCATTTTTCCAAGTCCAGGTAAGTGTATTTTGATGACAGTGGTTCAGGGTAGGTCCCAAGTTTTTAACATGGTCACTGGGTATTTTGTTTTGTAAATATACTACAGAATGTTATAGTTTTTCTGGTATTGTATATAGTAGTTCCAAGTTTTATTCCCCTGCTTAGTTATGTATGACGTACAGAGTTTTATCAGTGCTCCCATGAGCTGGAGTTTACCAGTAATATTTCAGATAGATGGCATTTATGATATACAGAAAGGAAAAAAAAATGTAAAAGAAGTAGCAGGTCGTTACAATGAGTTTGTACTATGTTTGCACCGGTTGAACGTTGTGGGGCTTAAGCTACATCAGGTTACCAGGGGCGTTGTGTTGTGCGGTCGGCTTAGGCCGAAGAGTGTGACGACACTAGACCGCGATGTTTTGTGAGATGTATACTCGAACTGTTTGTGAAAATACTGGAATTGTGAAATGTTTATGTTTTACTATTGAAATAACACTCATGTGTCACACACTGATATAACTTGTTTCTCCTTTACTGAGAGGTGTCTCACCCCTATCATACAAATATTTTCCAAATCCTTCGAGTAGCCACACTAGCGTCCTAACTTTTCGGGAGCGTGGTTGTTGGTTAGCTGTCTAAGTACTTGCATAAGTATTGTACTATGGCTGGGTTGTCGTTTTGGGTTTTGTGGATACCCGGGGATTTTGTTTTGTATTATGGGACTAGATCCTGATGTTGTATAGACTCTGGTATGGTTTTATGAATGTTATAGGTTGAATTCTCTGTTGCATATATATTGTGTGTTGATGACTAGGGTATACGTGAACTCTACAAGGTCGGACTCTTATATTGTGTAGTATCATGGATGTTGTATGATACAGGGACAAGTTAGGTTACTAAATCACATCTTGGGTCCCATTTCTGGGTTTGGGATGCAACACTCCCACTGTTCGAGTTTTTATATAGAGAGAGATGAGAAGGAGAGAGAGCTTTCCTTTATTTCAATTAACTTAAGAGTACTAGCATGAGAGAGAGAGAGAGAGGAAGAGAGAGAGAGAGAGAGAGAGAGAGAGAGAGAGAGAGAGAGAGAGAGAGAGGGCCATAAAAGAAGAGAGTTGCAGCAATCAATTCAGATCCCAATTATTAAAAAAATTGTGAGATCAATTACTACACAAAAACCTCCCAATTAATCTCTGACAATCAATTTAGATCCCAATTACTACAAAATTTGTGAGATCAATTACGACCCAAAAACCAATCTTATCTCCTCAAAATGCTCCAACCCAATTTAATTCTCCCTTTTCTCTGTAATCCTTCATTCCTTTGCTTCTTTCTCAATCGGAGACAATCTACAGTAGCTAGTTAGCTCTAGCTAGCTACTGCCATCAACTCTCTCTCCCTCTCTCTCAAGTCTCAAAGGAAAACAGTTTGAGGCTACCATGGCCGATTCCTAGCTAGCTTCTCTCAAAGAAATAAGAAATCAGGGCTACAGGTTGAATAATTTGCAAAAATAAAAGGTCCTATTTAATTTAACCAAGTGCTTATTCAAACATAGAGAAACGAAGAACAGGTACCTATCTTCACTGAATTCCTCTGGCAGCTTTATGACTCTAGCTCCAGGACTTTTGCACTGTTCCCTTTCTTCAATTTTGTTTCTTTTGCTTTTCTTTTTCTCTCCTTTATCTCTGTTTGCTCTTGTTATCCCTCAATGGTCTCTCTAAGTTCCCTAATTTTTCTGTCTTTCAATCTTTTCCAGCCCCTTTATGTCAATACCCAGCGTCTTCATCATTTTGAATTTCAACTCCTATTTCTAGGCAAGTTGGCATCGAAACCAGGTCCATGGAAAAATATAGAAGGTGGTTGGTCATAGCAGCCAACCACTTTGGAAAATGGTGCATGGAGAAGGGGAAGGCATGCATGCCTTGGCAGTTATGGTGAACATTTATGGGAGAGGTTGTCAGCTCCAAATAGAGGCCTTCAAATTGGGCCTTGTTACATTTAGCCCAAATTGGGCTTCAATGCAAAACTTAGGCCAACAATTGGCCCAAACTTTTCAAAATAAGCCTATAAGGGCCGCCACTTCAAAATGAAGCCCAAAGTAGGCCCCAAATCACCAACTAACCCTAATTGGGCGACAATATAAACAATGGGCCCAAGATAGCTTTAAAATCACAAAATTGGCCCAAAATGGTTGGACATATGAAATTAACATTGAAGTTTTCCCCTTGTGTATGTAGGTAATGAAGAAGGCCCAATAATAGAAGCCTAAGAATGAAGATCCACTTTCAATTTGTATTTTGTTTGAAAATTGTACTTGTGATGCACACATATGAATGAATGTAAAACAATTTGTACCATAAGACCTATGAATGAAATCAAAATTTTAGGCAAGATTGAAAGAATCAAAACGAGATATCCGATTAGGTAAAGACTTTAAATGACATCCCACAACTAAATGGCTAAAAAGAAGTAAAAAATTAAGGACAAGATTAAAACCCCTACAAGTTTTGCAATATAATGGTCGGACAAAATAAGGTGCTATAATTGTTAAGGAGAAGGGGATGAATCAAGCTATACAAACAAAACACACACAGAATCACGAACACAAAAGAAAAATGTGGTTCGGCCAAACTTGGCCTATGTCCATGGGAGAGAGGGAAACACATTGTATGATCAATAAGAGAGATACAAAAGAGGAGAAGTAACACAACTCAACTCAACTCTCGGAACTAATCTTTCTGCCACACACACTTGGCTCATTCTGTTATGCTCTCTGTATATTTTTACACACACTCACACCCAACTAAATTTAGCTTTTATAAAAATTAAAATGTTCTCTATTTCGGTATGTACATTAAAGTTTTACTTTTTATATTGATATGGAGAACTAAAATAGTAATATTTGATTATATATAAGAAAATGACTAATTATATATGGTACTATTCATCAATTATTGAAATATTTTTGTAATCTTAATGGCAATTAGTATGGGTTTTGATATCTCCTTATTGCTCCAACTCTATATATAAGTGCAAGGGTCATTTTCATACTCCCAATTCATTTTAGAGTGTAAAAAGGAAGCAAGAGAGGAAAGCCAGAATGATCTTTACTGCATTCTTGAAGTTTTTAACTTCAATCGTCGATGGTTCCATGCTTCTGGGAGACTTCAACAAGAAAAACTTTTACTTGAAGTTGAAGGATGAGAAGAAAAAGAAGATGGTCTTTGCTTGTGGCGACTCACCATAGATCACCAAGATCATTCAATGATACAACAATATCAAAATACAGAGTGTTCAAACTTCTTCTTTTTCTTTTCCTTTTTTTTAATCTATCGAAAGCTCATAGTAACTCATTTCTCATTCCATATTTCTTCACACCCACCCCCCTTCTGGGTTTATGTATTAGAAATTAAGAGTATTTGCATCTCAAATTAATTGTATTTATGTTTCTAGTATAATTTCTTATTCCATAGACCGTATGATGTTATTTTTATTCCTGGTTTAATTTGGTATAATTATTTTTAATTTTTTAGAGGAATGGAATACATATAATGTTTGAGAGTATGAATTTCGAATCTTGAATTTGAATTTGTATGGATTTGAATGGAATTTTTTATAATTTTGTATTATTATTATTATTATTATTATTATTATTGTCTAAATTTACATAAAATTAAATTTAAGATTTAAAATCTATGCACCCAATACAAAAAATGGAAATTAGGCAAAGAATTAGTCAAATTGAGTCGCCATTGATTGCTTCAATTCCATTCTTGTTATTTAATGGGGGGTTTTGTTCTTTGTACGCTTTGTGCAACAATATACATCTATTGCCTTATTGTTTCTCTTCGGAAATGCTCTTAAAATAAGTAATTTCAAGAGTGTTTTTAACATCATATTACGTACTTTTATCATGTCCGAATTGTAAATAGAATGGAATAACAGTGAAATAGAATAAGTATTTTATTGGAGAACGAGACTCTATTCCTTCTAATTTGATCAAAACTAATTACCTTATGATAAAAAAAAAAAAAAAGTATGTAAAAAAAATACTTTATTTTAACATAAAATTCAAATTCACGATAACCCATATGCATTAAATTTTATGTGCCCCAAAATTGTCAAAACACAACTGATCATGCAAATTTTAAGAATCCCAAACTTACCCAGATATGCATGATCACAATTTTCCAGTTAGACTAAATTGCAACTCTTGGCAATTCACAGGCGATCAACTTTCGGATGCATGTCCATCTTAAATCATACATAAATTATTAATGTACATTTATTTTTCCAGCAATTACTCAAAAATTGCCAAACTTAATATATTTTTTATTTCAATTGCACCAACTATATATTGTATATATGTAATTATATATAGCAGTTGAATTAAATCTACACTGCAGAGAATTCTTCTCCTCAACCCTCAAAACAGCAAAGGCACACAATCCCTTCTTCTACATGAAAAATGATTAAGATTCTGAAAAATGCATATTGAGCGATGTCTACAGTTAGACAATGCTCGAAATTCATTTTCAAATATGGTGAATACTGTTCTAAATTTAATGGCTTCCTCCCTTAATCCGCTCATTCACATATCTGCATCACAAAATTTAAATGGTAAAAAAAGTTACGTTCAACATTTCACAACAAATTATGTACAAATTGAAACATTAATAATAATACACTATAAGGCTCACTCGGCCAGCTCAAGTGGTAAGGATAACTTGTAATTTTGGTGACCCAAAGGTTATGGGTTTAATTCCTCCTTGAGACATCATGTCGGTGAATTACTAAGGGTGCGTCAATGGACGTGTCACTTTCACCTCCTAGATTTGGTGTCGCATCATAGTGTCCAAAATGAAGTAATAATGGCATGAGCCCTATAATAATAATATATGTGTATATGTGTATGTATGCATGGATAAATCTGTTAGGAACTTGTGAACAACCAGAAAGATGTGACACCAGAAATTTAATGTGGTTCAGTCAATATCGACCTACGTCCACGGAACACACATCACAAATTCACTATTCGCAAGAAAATTACAACTCTCTCTTCCTCTCACTCTCTTCCTCCTCTCTTTCTACTCTCTACTCTCTGAGCTTCTCTTCGCTTGTGTATTACATTCCTCAGCTCTCTATTTATAGGAATGATATTTAAATCACAATTAAATACATTAAATAACATATTTGGGAGGTTTACAATCATGAGATAAATGGAGATAAATGGTGGATAAATGTCCAGCTTGCAACTCTCCTCACGCGTGTCTCCAGCTCAGTTGCTTTATCTCCTTACGTGTGTCTCCAACTCAGCGTCTCTTGGCTCCAGCAACAACAATCACCCACTTGGAAACGGAGTCGCCTCCTCAACCAGTATCATGAATAAATGATGCGCTCAAAATATGTCTTCAGGCATGAAGACCAACTGAAATTGAACACAACTTCAGTTTCTCTGTAGTCACAACCTTCTTGTCTGCTCGATTCCTGTGGACTAATTTGATGGCTGTCAGCTTCATAACTGGTGCAAAGATGTGGTGTAGTCAATCCCTTCCTTCTATTCGAAGCCTTTGACTACCAACCGAGGCTTGTACCTTCTGGAGCGGTCATGCTTTTCTTTGATTCTATACACCAACTTGTTGTGAAGGCCTTTGGGTAGCTTAGACGTTCTACTGGAGGTGAGGGACTTCATCTCATCCTTTATCGCAAGCTCCCACTTGCTCGTATCTACCACCTTACATGCTTCATCATAGCATTCGGGCTCTCCTCCATCTGTAGGAAGTAAGTAATCAATATACCTTTTGTTTGGTACATGAGACCGAGTAGATCTCCTAAGCTCCGGAACTGAAGTAGGAGGTGGTGGTGCAACGATTTGCTCCATTAGTTCCTCCACCTGAGGATTCTCGGCATTATGTTGTTGTGTCCCGACACATTCTGAGTGGACTAGTTCTAGTCTCTTCTTCTTTTGGGCACGGGTGTTTATCTAGAAATTGACCATCTTCTGTTTTTCGACTATACAATCCTCACACATGTCAATCTACACTAACTGTAGACCACTCACTTTTCCCTTTGAGTGCATCACCCTAAGTTCCTTCTCGCCCGTGTGACTGAGTCGTTGGTGCCAGATATTGCTGTTGTCATTTCTTGCAGCAACTAAAATAGACATGGAGACATTGGAGGTTAGAAAAAGTGTTCCGCTTTTCTTACCTCGCGCAATCGTTAGTACACCCTTTAAAACTTTCCATTCATCGCTAATGAATTTCGTCGTGTATCCCTCATCTGCCAGCTGACCAACTGAGATCAAATTCTTTCTCAAGTCTGGAATGTATCTGATATCCTTCAGCTTCCATACTAATCCGTTTATATTGATCTTCACGACTCCCTTGCCGGTTATGTCACAAGGTTGATCGTTGCCAAGGTACACCTTACCAAAATTACTTGGTGTGTACTCCTCTAAGCAATCTCTGCAGCAAGTGGCATGAAATGAGGCTCTGGAGTCTAAGACCCAAGACTCCTGCTTGCTCTCCAAAGAGCATATCAACAACTCATCATTTTCAGAAGCAATATTTGCTTCTGTCTTTGCCCTCATCTCATATTCTTTCTTCTGACTTCTACACTGGTTCTTGTAATGACCAGTTTTTCCACAGTTCCAGCATTCAATAACTTTTGTGCTCTGAGAACTTGTGTCTTGAGTACCTCTGGGATTTCTAGATTTAGACCACTTGGGCCTAGATCTGCCGCGGTTGTTTGATCACCCATGCTTGTTTCCTCTGCCTCGAATCTCCATGTTCAAGGCTAAACTCGAAGTGGATTCATGGTTCGACTGCATTCTGATTTCCTCTGTCAAAATCATGCCGACGACCTCATCGTATACAAGCTTCGATTTTCCTGCGGAGCTACTGATGGCAGTAATAACACCATTCCAACTTTCAGGTAACTAACTGAGAATCAGTAGGGCACGAATCTCATTATCAAACGTTATCCCGACTGAGGCGAGTCGATCCACAACTCGTTGAAATTATTTAAATGTCTGCTAAAACTTTCACCTGTAAACATGCTCATCATAAATAGTCTTTTCATGAGATGTACCTTATTTGCAGCTAAAGGCTGCTCGTATATATTAGAGAGCGCATCCATCAGAGATATGGTGGATGTTATATGCTTGATATTGAACGCCACATGCAGATTTTGACAACGTCATTTTGATGGCTCCAAGAGCTTTTTGATCAAGCAAATCTCACTCGTTCTCGTTCATGGATGCTGGCTTACCCTTCAACGATAAGTGCAATTCCATCCTAAACAAATAATCTTCTATCTGCATCTTCCAGAAACTGAAATTGTTGCCATTGAACATTTCGATTTTTGAGCTCTTTTCGTTTGACATCTCGAAATGCTGATCTAGAGATGGAATTGGATCAAATGGATAGAATGGTTGGATTCGGAACGATTGAAAGCCCTAGAAATGGTTCAAGTCGCTCGAAAAACGGACCCAAAATGACTCCGAAAAGCTCAGTCAAAGTTAGGTCAAAGTTGGTCAACTCTACTGACGTGGCACGCTAACTTGACACTGCTAACATGGTAGTGGGGTCCACCTGCTGACATGGCAGTGAGGTCCACCTACTGATGTGGCGGCTGACGTGGCACCCCGCTGACATGGCAGTGGCGTGGCGCCCCGGGTCTGGATCGATTCAAGTCGGATACGGATCCGCGGACCGGGTTCCGAGTTGATCCAATCTGAGAGAGGCTCTAGGTCGGGTTGAGGCAGTCCTGGAGAGGAAGATGCGTGCAACGCGTGCGGCGCATGAGCAGCTGGTCATCGGGGCGTGATCGGCACGTGTTGAAGCGTCTTGCTCTAGCGAGGCATGTGAGGGCGCGTGTGGCTTCGTCCTAGCTCTTTTCGAGCTTCGGATTGCATGGTTGGCTTTGTCTCGACAAGCTAATTGTGATGGTGGCCTCAAAACTCAATTTCGAGCCACTGGACAGGGCTCTGATTTTGGGATCACTTCCGATCCGGCTTTCCTGCTCCAACATGGCTCTGATAGCACTTGTTAGGAACCTGTGAGCAATCAAAAAGATGTGACACTAGAAATTTAACATGGTTTGGTTACTATCGACCTACGTCAATGGAATACACACCACAAATTCACTATTCGCTGGAAAATTACAACTCCCTCTTCCTCTCACTCTCTTCCTCATCTCTTTCTACTCTCTGCTCTCTGAGCTTCTCTTCTCTTGTGTATATTACATTCCTCAGCTCTCTATTTATAGGGATGATATTTAAATCACAATTAAATACATTAAATAACATATTTGGGAAGTTTACAATCATGAGATAAATGGAGATAAATGGTGGATAAATGTCTAGCTTGCAACTCTACTCACGTGTGTCTCCAGCTCAACTGCTTTATCTCCTCACACGTGTCTCCAGCTCTACGTCTCTTGGCTCTAGCAACAACAAAATCATAAATATATTCCTTCCTTCTGAGCATCATAATAGTAGCTTGAGGATTAGTTCCAGGGGAGCTATTAAACATGGAACCGTCCACAACCCTTAGCACATCCACTTTGATCACCCTATACTCAGTGTCCACCACCGCCCCAACTTGGCACCCTGTGTGGTAATGCCATATGGTCATCACCGTGTCCACGTAGAACTTCTAAACAAAAAGGGCGGCGGTGAGATGCTGCAACCATAGGTTCACTGGCATGGCCACAATGAGCGCTAGAAGGCCTTGCATGGTCGTCTCGGGGTATCAGAACTTGGAAGAGGCTTCGGACATGACTAGTTTGGTTATGGTGGACTTGCCTTCCACACACTTTCTCAAGTCATTCGGGTGCTGGAAGTAGTTGAAGACGACCAAGGGAGTGGTGTTGGGGTTCCAGTTTCTGAGGCGGAGGTGACCAGAGGAGAGGGGCCCGATGAGTTTCTCCAATATGATCCCTTCCCTGAGCATGGTGGAGCTTTGAAGAGAGGAGTTGAAGGTGGTGGAAGCATTGGTCGTGGCTGTGGTTCTTGCTTGCTCTTGAGGGAGATTGGTGGGCTGGGCATCCTGCAAATGTGGCCCATTTGTTAGTTTTTCTTGTTGTTGGTGGATTGACTGGCCCAAGAAAGTTTATGGGCTTAGAAAGTTTTATTCGAGTGCTGTGATTTGTGGGCTTAACGTAGCTTCCATGCACTTCAATTTCTCTAGGCTGCTCGAAGTAAAGGTTGGGCGGTTTTCATTTTTTAGTGTCAAATACAACGAGAATTATTTAGCTCATCATGAAAGATTGAAAAATTAAGATATTATTTTTTCAAGATGTTAAAATGTGAAAATTTTTATGTTATTCTTGTTTAGTTATTAAGAAAAAAATTAAATGGTTAAATATAAATTATATTAAAAAATTAATACACTAAATTTTTGTTTTACACCTAATTAATTTTTCTTTCTAAATTCTATATTATATTTATATAAAATTTTATTCTTAATACACACTACCAAATACGAGAAAGATAAGAAAACTTTTTACATTCACAATTCGTAACAATCACAGGTTACATGACGTGTAAAAGGAAGGGTGATAGGGGTCAGTAAATTGCACCCTTCTAATTTGTACATGTCATGTAGGTCTGTCATGGTCACACAAGTTTATAATGAATAATGACACTAAATTTTATTTTTTATATCAAAAAATTTGATGACACAATTCAATAAAAACAAGTGTGTAAGTGTAGACTACAATTATTCTTCTTTTGACACTACAATTTTTATTTTTATAAAAACCCAACTAATTAAGAACTCGTTGATCCATTTTAATCAATAAAACAATTTTTTTTATCAAAATCATTAATCAAAACAAAAATCTACACCTTACGATTAGATATTTGAACTTCAATCCTAAATTTGAGTGGATTCCAAGAAAATTCAATATAAATTTAATTGAATATTTGTACTTTGTGTGCTTTGTGTGAAAAATATATCTATTATATTTGTTATTGCCTTAGATAGAGTGTGGAGATGGGATGACCGATTGTGTTGGGAAGGGTAGTGTCCCCATGGAGTCTAGACCAGTGTGGAAGCAGTCAATCGTACCTATAGACAGTAGAATGTAGTTGATTTAGCTCTGGTAGGCCAACTAGAGTTAAGGCTAGCCTTCGATCCACAAAACCTGTCAAGGGACGGAAGCATGACTACGATCTTCGATCGGTATAGAGAGTTCTAAACACATAATTGTTATTTTAACCATGGTTAATATGGAAAACGGCAGAATATGAGAACAACGGATATGGAAATTGGCAAAGGGATATGATATGAACAAGAATGATATGGAAATGGATTATAAGAAATATGAAATATGAATATGAATTTAATGAATGAAACAGAAATAACAGATATAAAGTAAAAAAAGAAATGTATTATATATGGTATTATTACATGTATTTGGGGCAGGGTGTACTCTCCGTCCGAGGGCTTGTTGAAAAAGGCAAATGCCCTGACAGGTATCAGATGTAGATGTAGGTTACGTAACGTGTTAGGGTAGAGAGAAGCTACTTGTATGGACGGGTAATCTTCCCTATTCTCGAGAACTTCTGCCGGTAAACTTTTGCATAAATGTGTAAGTATGAGATAAACTAATCAGCTAAGGGCTTACTGAATAAGGTAAGTGTCCTAATATACTTCAGTGGTGACCATAAGTTGCTTAAAGTATCAGAGCAGAGGGGTACTACTTATATGACCAGGTAATCACCCCAATCCTTTGGAACTCTGGTTGGTAAAATACCTAACATGTGTTTGAGTAGGAACTGAGAATGTTTTTTTTTTTTTTTTTTTATGATTATGGTTTCATGTGAAAATAATGAATATGTATGTATATTATACACAAATCTCATGTTGGTCACACACTGCTTTAATGTATTCCGTCCTTATTGAGATGTGTATCACCCAATAGTGGAATTTCATCTTTTCAGGATCTCCACGGGATCGAGCTTAGAGGGCTCGGGGTTTTCGTAGCATTTTTGTAGAAAGAAAGGGTATAAACTTTGATTATGTTTTTGGGTTGTAATATATTTATATTTTCATAGATGTATTTGAATGTTTGTAAATATTGGATGTTGGGTTATGTTTTTAAGATGTATATAGATGTAGAAACTCTGATATATTTTTATTGAGAATATGTTATTATTTCCGCTGCATAATTGATATAGAGTCAGGTATTATGATATCAAATATAGGTTAGACATATCAGAGATATATTTCGTATAACACTCCGAACCTTAGTTTCGATTTCGGGGCGTTGCAACCTTACTCATTACATGTCCATGTGCATAGAAATATAGTAATCCTATGAATTTTGAGTTGTATTAGATTTAGATAAAATGTAATATAAAATTATATTAAATTTTTTTTTTAAATCCATCCAAATTCAATTTGAATGTCTGAAATCCATGCTCCCAAATACAACATAAGGAGCTTATCATGGAGCGTCTATTTGCACTTCTCTATCTAAGGATACTATAAGAAAAACTCATCCTATGGGATGATTCCCTATCTATTATTAATAGAGTTTGCAATATGCTTCCAAAAAAAAAAAAAAACCATGCTCATTCCTTCCGCTACTTTACATAAAATAAGGGCATTGCATACAAATTACAGCATACCAATCTCGCTTCTCTTTATTTTTTTATTTTTAATTTTATTCCAAGGCTTCATCCGAATCAATTAGATTTAGATCAATCTATATGCATAATCTATAGATTTGTTAGGTATCATTTTTATTTTTTGTTTTTAAATTACAGTAAAGAAATTAAAGATAACAATGCATTTATATATGTTACTAAGTTTCTCTTTGATTTTCAATTTTTTTTCACATTTTGTTGGTGGTGCTTAATTAATTTTGCAATTTTGTTTGCTTAATTATTAAGGAAAAATCTTCCCCAATTTACATGCCTCAACAAGACCCAACTAAATTTAATTTTTATAAAAATTAAAATGTTCTCTATTTCGATATGTACATTAAAGTTTTACTTTTTATATCGATGTGGAGATCGAAAATAGTAATATTTGATTATATATAAGAATATGACTAATTATATATGGTACTATTCATTAATTATAGAAATATTTTTGTAACCTTAATGGTAATTAATATGGTTTTAATATCTCCTTATTGCTCCAACTCTATATATAAGTGCAAGCAAGGGTCGTATTCATACTCCCAATTCATTTTAAAGAGTAAAAAGGAAGCAAGAGAGGAAAGCGAAAATGATTTTCACTGCATTCTTGAAGTTTTTAACTTCAATCGTCGATGGTTCCATGCTTCTGGGAGACTTCAACAACAAAAACTTTTGCTTGAAGTTGGAAGATGAGAAGAAGAAGAAAATGGTCTTTGCTTGTGGCGAGTCACCATAGATCACCAAGATTGTTCAACAATACGTTAATTTATTTCTCATTCTATATTCCTTCGTAGCCATCTTTCAATACTAAAATAGTGAGGCTTTTTATTGGGATATACCCATAAAAGACACAGGTTTATGTATTAGAAAGTAAGAATATTTATATCTTAAAAATTCTATCTATGTTTCTAATATAATTTTAGTTATAATGTGATGTTCTTATTTCATGATTGTCTATACTAAGGCTATTTCTTTTTTAATTTAATATAATTTTAGTTATAATGTGATGTTCTTATTTCATGATTGTCTATACTAAGGCTTTCTATTTCTTTTTTAAATTGGTAAATAATAATTTTTAATTTTTTAGATGAAAAGAACATAGGCATCATTTGAGCCTGGATTTTGGGTCTTGAATTTGTGTAAATTTGAATGAAATTCAATACAATTTTATATTACTTTTTATCCAAATCTACACAAAATTAAAGTATGAAATCCAAACTCCCAAATGCAAAAATAAAACATTAGGTAGGGAATTAATGGGGGGTTTTTGTGCAACAATATACATCTATTACCTTATTATTTTGTATATTATATGGATGATCCAATCCACTAGGACCATGATTGGGAATTGTTTGATCGTTTTTCTTTGAAAAAGATGTGAAACTTTCTCTCCAAGATGCACTTAAATTAGGTAAGTTTTAGAGTTCTTTTCACGTGTTGTATACTTTTATCAAACATGTTTGGAGTGTAAATAGAATGGAATAGATTTTATTGGAGAAAGAGACTATGTTCTTTCTAATTTCATCCATTCTTATCTAACAAGTATGCAATAAAAATACTTTATTTTAACATAAATTGCAAATTCACGAACCCATATGTATTAAATCTCTAGAATCTGCTACTTCTTCCCTCCAGATATGCATGATCGCATTTTTCCAGCTAGACTAGATTGCAACTCTTGATAATTTACAGGCGATCACCTTTCAGATGCATGCCCATCTTAAATCATACATAAATTATTAATCTACATTTATTTTTCCAGCAATTACTCAAAAATTGCCAAACTTAATATATTTTTGATTTCAATTACACCAACTATATATTATATATATATATATATATATATATGTAATCATATATAGCAGTTCAATTAAGTATACATTGCACAAAATTCTTCTCCTCAACCCTCAAAACAACAAGGCACACGATCCCTTCTTATACATGAAAAATGATTAAGATCCCGAAAAAAGCATATTTGGCGATGTCTACAGCTAGACAATGCTCAGAATTCATTTTCAGAAATGGCAAACACTGTTCAAAATTTAATGGCTTCCTCCCTTAAGCCGCTCATTCAGAATTCTTTCCCCCAGATATCTGCATCACAAAATTTAAATAGTAAAAAAAGTTATATTCAACATTTCACAAGAAGTTATGTATAAATTTGAAACATTAATAATGATAAACTATATGTGTATACGTAAATGATAAATATAATAAGTTTTCTGTTTTATTTTTCTGTTATATATTAGTTTGTATTTAGGGTTAGTAGAATTACGATTTTGTCCCTAAATGTTTGTATATATACCCACTTGTATTGTTTACTGAATACATATGAATGAAAATTATTTTCATTTCTTGATATGGTATCAGAGTAGAAGTGTGGCAGGAGTCTGTACGCTTTTTGATTCTTCTTCGATTCTCCATTTTCCTTTTTTCTCTTTTTGATCATGGCGAAAAATTCTTTTGTTCGTGAAAATCTACCTGCAAGTTCTACTACGAATGTCGAATATGATCCACGCAGCCCTTATTTTCTCACCAATGTCAATCATCCTGGAGTTCTATTGGTGAATGAGAAATTGAGCAACAACAACTACCATTCATGGTCTCGATCGATGTTTCTGTCTCTGAAGGCACGCAATAAGCTTAGTTTTATTGACGGATCACTTTCTGTTCCAGCCAAGGATGATCCTCTGTTTTCTTCTTGGAGCAAATGTGATACTGTCGTGCTGTCTTGGCTTCTTAATTCTTTGTCTTCAAAGATTGCTCAGAGTGTTATATATGTTGATTCTTTAGAGCAATGTGTCTTGAGCTCAAAGAACGATTCTCGCAAGGCAATGGACCTCGTATTTTTGAGTTACAATCTGCTATTTCTACCCTGCACCAAAATCAAAGTGATGTGAACACTTATTTTACAGAGTTAAAGGTGTTATAAGATGAACTTCTGAATTATTAGCCTTTGCTAGTTTGTTATTGTCATGGATGCACATGCAATTTATCTTCGTTTCTTGCTCAATATCATCATCAGTCCTATCTTATGACATTTCTCATAGGGGCTTAATGATTTTTTTGATAATGTGAGAAGCCTGATTTTGATGATAGATCTTTTGCCTTCTATTAATAAAGCTTTTTCTCTTGTTATAGAAGAAGAGAGACAATGAGGCATTAGTCATCGCAATCCTTTTGTTTCTGTTGAATCAGTTGCCTTAGTAACAAAATCTGAGACTTCTTTTAAGAATTTTAAAGGAAATACTCGCTCAAGATTAATCTGTAATCATTGTGGCATTGCTGGACACATTGTTGATAAGTGTTACAAGTTACATGGTTATCCTCCTAACTATAAATTTAAAGACAGAACCAAGGCTGGATCTACTTCTGTAAATTCAGCTTAACAAGTTTCTGTTGCTGATGATAAGTCATCTCTCACCACAGATCAATATCAACAATTGTTAGTTCACCTCACGCCACAAGCATCCTCCACTCATATTCCTTCAGCTAATATGGCTTTGCTACCAAATTTCTCAGGTAATATCACTTCATTTTATCTTGCTGCACATTCTTTAACTCCATTCACTTGAATAATTGATAGTGGTGCTTTATACCACATGATTTATTCTCCAAGTTTATATACTAATCCACCAACATCAGTTTCATATTCAGTAAAATTACCAAATGATACTTGTGCTAATGTCACACATATTGGTGACATTGTTCTCAGTCCTACTATCCTCCTGAAAAATGTGCTTTGTGTTCCTTCTTTTTCTTTCAATTTGATTTCAGTCAGCAAGCTTACTTCTACTTTAAACTGTCGCTTAATTGTTCAAGTCAATAAGTGTTTAATGCAGGACCTTATAATATGGAAGATGATTGAAACTGGTGAATTGCAAGATGGCCTATACAAATTAACTTCTTCAAATTCTTCTTCTGCTTTGCATAATAAATCTTCTATTACTTGTGTTTTTGTTCAGTCAAATGAAGCATTGTGGCATTTTAGATTAGGACATCCTTGTTTTTCTAGGTTACAACTTTTGAATAAAGATATTCCTCATTTGTCTTTTGAATATGTTACATGTACTACATGTCCTATTGCTAAACAAAAACGGTTGCCCTTTCCTATTAGCAATAATAAATCTAATATTCCCTTTCATTTGGTTCATTATGATATATGGGGACCTATGTCAATTCCTACAAAGGAAGGTTTCATGTATTTCCTTTCTATAGCGAATGATTTTTCTAGAGCTACTTGGATTTTTTTAATGAAATCAAAATCAGAAGCTGGTACTTTGTTACAATTTTTTTTTTTATATAAAAACTCAGGTTTCTGCAAAAATTAAGATTGTCAGGTTTGATAATGGACCTGAATTTGCTTTAAAATCATTCTTTGCTTCCAAAGGGGTCTTTCATCAATTGAGTTGTGTTGCTACTCCACAACAAAATTCTGTTGTGGAAAGAAAACACCAATATATTCTTAATGTGGCATGATCTTTGCTTTTTCATACTAAGGTTCCTCTATGTTTTTGGAGGGATAGTGTTCTTACAGCTGTTTATCTTATCAACAGAACTCCAAGTCCTGTTCTTCTTAATAAGAGTCCTTTTGAACTCTTATATCATAAACCTCCTTCTTATTCTCATCTTTGAGTATTTGGATGCTTGTGTTTTGGTTCTACTTCTCATAATATAACCAAGTTCTCTCGTAGACCTCTAAAATCAAAGTTTCTTGGATATCCTTATGGTTTTAAAGGCTCTAAATTGCTCAATTTAGAAACTCAGGTTTCCTACATTTCTAGAGATGTGGTATTTTATGAAAATATTTTTCCTTTTGAAAAGTCTTCCTCCATATCTATTCCTTCTTCAGATATTTCTTTTTTCTCCATCTTTTTCTTTTGTTTCTTTACCCACGATAGCTCCAGATTCTAAATTTTCAAATTCACATGCCTCATATATTTCTCTTTCATCACCTGCTCCAGCTTTTGATTTGCATCCTACTTCATCTACATCTGATTCAGTTCTACATTCAGACCATCCTTCAGCTTTCCTTCCTCAAGTTGATCCTCCTAGAAGATCAGCTCATGTAAGACATCCTCCTCCATATCTTCAATCTTATCACTGTTAGCAGGCCATGTTACATTCTCCTAGTTTTTCTTCTTTACAGGATGCTGGGTTTTCTTTTCAGAATACTTCTCATCCTCTTCATTCTTATCTTTCTTATGACAAATTATTTGATTCTCATAACCATTTTGTCCTAACCACTTCCATTCTTTTTGAGCCAAATACTTTTTATTAAGCTATTTCTTATCCTGAATGGAGGACTACTATGCAAGAGAAATTTTTAGCCTTGGAACAGAATCATACATGAGACTTAGTTTCTTTGCTTGCTGGAAAACATCATGTTGGTTGCAAATGGGTTTATAAATTGAAGTTAAATTCAGATGGCAATGTTGAAAGATGTAAGGCTCACCTGGTTGCTAAAGGGTACACTCAATTGGAGGGTTTTGATTATCATGAGACTTTTAGTCCTATAGCTAAACTTACAACAGTTCGTCTTTTTCTATCCATTGCTACTGTCAAGAACTGGAAAATTATTCAAATGGATGTGAATAATGCTTTTCTACATGGTGATCTTCATGAAGAGGTTTATATGGCATTGCCACCTGGTTTTGACAGCAAGGGGGAGACTAATATGGTTTGTAAACTTAGAAAGTCCTTGTATGGTTTAAAACAAGCCTCACGACAATGGTTTGCAAAATTCTCTACTACTTTGACAGTTGCTGGTTTTACTTAATCAAAATCAGATTATTCCCGTTTCTCTAAGGTTGAAGGAGCATCTATCATCATGCTTTTAGTATATGTTGATGATATTTTAATTTCTAGCAATGATATTAATGCTATGGATTCTTTGAAGAATTATTTGAATACTCATTTCAAGCTGAAAGTTTTAGGTCCTTTGAAATATTTCTTGGGACTCGAAGCTGCTAGGTCTTCTAAAGGGATTCACTTGTGTCAAAGGAAGTTTTCATTAGAAATTATTGAGGATTGTGGCTTGCTTGGCTGTAAACCAGCTAATACACCAATGATTCAAAATCTGTCTCTCAATTCTAGTGATGGTGATGAACAAGAAGATCCTTCTCAATATAGACGGTTAGTTGGAAGGTTGATATACTTGACTATAACAAGGCTAGACATTACTTTTGCTATTCAAAGGCTAAGTCAATTTATGAGTAAACCTAGAACACCTCATATGGCTGCAGCTCATAGAGTAGTACAATATATCAAAGGTACGGTGGGATTGGGCTTGTTTTTCTCTGCCGTTTCAAATAATTTTCAGTTGAAAATTTATACAGATTCAGATTGGGCAGCTTGTCTGATACTAGGAGATCTGTTACTGGTTTTGCTATTTTTCTAGGTGATAATTTGATTAGTTGGAAGTCCAAGAAACAATGTACCATTTCTAGATCTTCAGCTGAATCAGAATATAGCGCTATGGCAGCGGCTTTTTGTGAAGTTAATTGGTTGAAAATTTTACTTTCAGATTTTGGTATTACATCTCATCATTCGACTTAGATGTATTGCGATAGTCGAGCTGTGATTCATATTTCTTCCAATTTGGTATATCATGAAAGAACTAAACATATCGAATTGGATTGTCACATTGTAAGGGAGAAATTACAAGAGGGAGTTATCAAGCTATTTCATGTAAAACAAATGATCAGATAGTAGATACTCTAACCAAGGCCCTTGGGTTATATCAATTTAATCATTTTATTGGCAAGATGGGACTAATGAATGTATATAGTCCATCTTGAGGGGGAGTAATAAGTTTTCTGTTTTATTTTTTTGTTATATTAGTTTGTATTTAGGGTCAGTAGAATTATGATTTTGTCCCTAAATGTTTGTTTATACCCACCTGTACTGTTTACTTAATACATACGAACGAAAATTATTTTCATTTCTTGATAAAATATATACCTTTCAAGCATCATAACAATAGCTTGAGGATTAGTTCTCGAGGAGTCATTAAACGTGGAACCATCCATAACCCCTAGGGCATCCACTCCGATCACCCTATACTTGGCGTCCACCACCGCCCCAACTTGGCACCCCTCCGTGGTAATGCCATATGGTCATCACCGTGTCCATGCAGAACTTCTCCAAAAAAAGGGCGGCGATGAAACGCCGCGACTATAGATTCACTGCCATGGCCACAATGAGTGCTAGAAGGCCTTGCACAGTCGGGTATCGGAACTTGGAAGAGGCTTCAGACATGACTAGTTTGGTTATGGTGGACCTGCTTTCCACACACTTTCTCAGGTCATCTGGGTGCTAGAAGTAGTTGAAGACGACCAAGGGGGTGTTGGAGCTTACAAGATGACCTGGAGCAAGATCAAGAACCAAAAAAAAATACATAAAGCTATTATAACTAATATGTGTAGTTAGATTAGTTGTTTAATGGTTGTTATTGTATCCTTACATAAGAAGCCTGCTTGTATACTCTACATTTGATTCAGGTTTTCAATGAATAGAAGAAAGATGATTCTTCTTCTTGCTTTTATCTTTGTTTTCAAAGGCTTTCCTGCATTTTACATGGTATCGAAGCTATTAGCTTCCGACAGACACACTGATTGAACTTCACAGGGAAATGCTTATTGAAGAAGCATAGTCATCTTCAAATTTTGAATTTCAACTGCAGACAAAGCTATGGTTGATCAAGGGAGTTTCAAATTTCAGAAATTAATTGATTCAATTTTTGTTGTTCTCTTAATTTTTTTTTTCTTTCCTCTCTTTACTGTTCCATTTCAATGGTGGAACGTGAATCTTCTATGCATTTTGCTTCTATGGCAAATGCTGATGAATCTTCAAGAAATCCTTCGAATGATTCTTCAAGTGTCTATTACTTGCATCCATCGGATAACCTTGGAGCTCTTCTAGTCTCTGAAATCTTGACTGGTGCAAATTATGTTGTGTGGAGTAGATCTATCTCCATTGCTCTTACAGTTAAGAATAAAATCGCATTTATAGATGGTACTTTGCCTCAATCCAATTCTGGTGATTCTCAGATTCAAATTGCCTGGTTGAGAGCAAATAATCTCGTTTTATCTTGGCTAATGAATTCAATAGCAAAATAAATTCGTGGAAGTCTGTTGTACATCGCAGCTGCGTGTGATGTTTGGGAAGAACTCAAAACAAGGTACCTTCGAAGTGATGGTCCAAGAGTCTTTATCCTAGAAAAATCTCTCAGTTTGATTTCTCAAGGAGCAAGATCATCACTGAATACTTCAATGAATTCAAGACACTCTAGGATGAATATATCAGCTACAAACCAATTCCAAGCTACAGATGTGGAATTCTTGATAGATGTTCTTGTAATCTTTTAAAGAATTTTACAGATAGGCAGCAATAAGATTATGTGATGAAGTTTCTCATTGGTTTACATGATTCTTACTCTATGATGCGAAGTCAATTACTTCTCCAATCACCTTTGCCTTCTAAGATTATGTGAGCAAAGTTTTTTCTTTGTTACTGCAAGAAGAAAGTCAAAGATCATTGTTTAATGCTGTTGGTTTTTCCATGGATTCTCATGCTATGATTGTTGCACAAACACAGAAGTCTGTTACTACTAATGGTACTCGCTTCAAAAAATCAAAAGCCAGAGGAAATATTATTTGTTCCCATTGTGGATATACTGGTCACCTTGTAGATAAATGTTTCCATTTGATTGGATTTCCACCTGGATGGAAAGGTCCATGAGGCAAGAAAATTATTACTCCTCAAAATGGAAATACAAATACAAATTTGTTCAATGCAAATGTTGCTTCTTCTTTGGAATTAAATTCAAGCATCTCAAATATATTTTCTCAAGAGCAAATTCAAAACTTCTTGTCCCTTGCAAATAGCCTTTCTAATACAAACATAACATCCACAGCAAATACTGCCTCTACATCAGGTATCATTTCATGTCATGTTGTTTAAGCTAACAAAAATGATTCTCCATGGATTCTTGATGCAGGAGCTACAGATCATATGATTTGGTCTCCCCATTTTTTCACTTCAATTCATCTACCAAAACAATCATCTACAGTCCATTTACCAAATGGTCAATCTACTCTCGTTATTTTCACTATACATTTTTCAGCCGATATTATCTTACATAATACTCTTTACATTCCTTCATTTAGTGTTAATCTCATATCTGCTTCAAAACTTACTAAAGAAAATTTTATTGGTTTGTTATCCAAATGTATTTTGCAGAACCTAATCAGCTGGAAGATGATTGGTCTTGGTGAAGTGAAATCTGGCCTATATCACCTATAATAATCTCCTGTTCTAGCAAGGAATAAATCTGATCTCAAGTGTATATCTTCTGTTTCTTCAGCAAATAATTGTACTACCAATGCTGATATTTGGCATTTTCATCTAGGACATATTCCCTCTACCAGAAATAAAATTTATTAGTGATATAAATCCCAATGTATCAACAAATCCAATTCATATACGTGAAGTTTGTCCTTTAGCCATACAAAAGAGGCTTGTATTTCCTGTATCAAGTAGCTATTCAAATAAAGCTTTTCAATTAGTTTATTGTGATATTTGGGGTCTTTTCTCACTTGTTTCATATTCTAGTTTTCATTATTTTCTCACTATTGTAGATGATTATACAAGATTTACTTGGTTTTATCTCATGAAAACCAAAACAGAAACTCGTACCATTCTCACAAAATTTGTTTCTTATGTTCATACTCAATTCAACACATTGATTCAAACTCTTAGAACTGATAATGGCCAAGAGTTTAACATGCCTGATTTCTACAATAGTTATGGCATAATACATCAATTATCTTGTGTTGAAACACCCCAAAAAAATGGCAGAGTTGAAAGAAAACATCAACACCTACTTAATGTGGCTAAAGCTTTGCTTTTTCAATCCAAATTGCCACTTTCTTATTGAACAGATTGTGCGCTAACAGCAACACATCTCATAAATAGAACCCATTCTTCTATTCTCCAAAATCAAACACCATACTTTCCTTCTATTCTCCAGCTTATAACTATCTAAAAGTTTTAGGGTGTTTGTGTTTTGCTAGCACACTCACTGCTCATAGAGGAAAATTCAAACCAAGAGCTTCAAAATGTATTTTTCTGGGTTATCCATCAAATGTCAAAGGGTATAAACTTTTGGATCTTGTTACTCTCAAAACCATTATTTCCAGAAATATAGTTTTTCATGAATCCATATTTCCTTCCATACCAGACACAATTCATACACCTTTTGTTTTTCCTAATTTTCCTCAATATTTTGATTCTTCGAAGTCCACTCATTCATCAATTTCTATTACACATACTCCCCAATCTGAGAACACTTCCATTGAACACACTCATATTTACACTCTCAGAAGATCTCAAAGGATCAGAAATCTTCCTGCATTCTTAAAGAATTTTTATTATGGTAATATGGCTTAAACACTTTCAGCTTCTCAATCATCTCTCAACTGTAACTCAGCTTCTAATAAAGGTAACCCTCATTCTATTCTTCATTATCTTTCTACTTCTCAGTTCTCCCCTAAATATTAAACATTTGTTGCTGTTGTTACTTCCACTTTCAAACCTCACACATTCAAACAGGCTATTGCTCATCCTCAATGGCAAAATGCCATGGCAGAAGAACTAAAAGCTCTTGAATTAAACAATACTTGGGATCTAGCCATTTTACCCTCCAATAAGATTGTAATAGGTTGTAAATGGGTTTATCGTGTCAAGTTCAACGCTGATGGCACAATTGCAAGGCATAAAGCCAGACTAGTGGCCAAAGGCTATACTCAACAAGAAGGGTTAGATTTTAATTATACATACTCTCTTGTTGCTAAAATGACAACTATGCAAACATTACTTGCGGTTGCTGCCATAAAACACCGGCATTTACATCAATTAGATGCAAATAAAGGCTTCTTACATGGAGATCTTAATGAAGAAGTATATATGCAATTATCACTAGGCTACTCTTCAGCAAATGACCCTCATGTATGCAAACTCAAAAAGAGTATCTATGGATTAAAACAAGCATCACGACAATGGTTTTCCAAGTTATCCACCTCCTTGATGCAATTTGGTTTTACTCAGGGCAAATTAGATTCTTCTCTCTTTATCAAAACAACCCCCTCAGCTTTTATAGCTTTACTCATTTTTGTTGATGATGTTATTCTTGCTTCTAACAGTATTGCTCAGATTAATGAAGTCAATAAATTTCTCTATGATTCTTTCACAATCAAGGATCTTGGTGAATTAAAATACATCTTGGGTTTGGAAATAGCTAGATCAGCTAAAGGCATTGCCATATCTCAGCAAAAATATGCCTTGGATATTCTCTAAGACAGTGGTTTCTCTGGTTGTAAACCAGCAAATTTTCCCATGGAATCTCCTCTGCAACTCAGCACAACAGATCTCGCAAATTTTCCCATGGAATCTCCTCTGCAACTCAGCACAACAGATCTCTCTCCTCCCTTACCTGATCCTACATCATTTCGAAGGCTCATAGGTCGATTGTTGTACTTAACTATAACTCGGCCTGATATTACTTATTATGTTCAAGCATTAAATCAATTTATAGCTAATCCAAGTACACTTCATCTTCGAGCTGCTGAAAGGGTTCTCAGATACATTAAATCTACACTAGATTAGGGTATTTTTATGTCTGCAAACTCATCTCTTCATCTCAAGGCATACTCAGATAGTGATTGGGGTGGTTGCTTGGATACTCGCCAAAGTGTGACTGGGTTTACAGTTTTTATTGGGGATTCTTTTATTTCCTGGAAATCAAAGAAGCAGTCCACTATCAGTAGATCATTTGCTGAGTCCAAGTACAAAGCTTTAGCCACAACTACATGTGAAATTCAAAGGCTTCTTTATCTGTTGGCTGATTTACAAATTTCTCATTTTCAAGCTGCCTTATTATATACAGATAGCAAACCAGCCTCTAAAATTGCTTATAATCTTGTACACCATGAAAGGACTAAGCATATTCAACTGAATTGCCACTTAGTTTGAGAAAAATTGCAAGCAAACCTCATTACTAAAATTCATATTCCTTCTAAGCACCAACTAGCTGATATATTAACCAAGTCTCTTGGTTCAATTCATTTTCATCATCTTATTCACAAGATGGGAATGATTAATATCCATTCTCATCTTAAAAGGGGGGGGGGGGGTGTTGGAGCTTACAAGATGACCTGGAGTAAGATCAAGAACCAAACAAAATACATAAAGCTGTTATAACTAATATGTGTAGTTAGATTAGTTGTTCAATGGTTGTTATTGTATTCTTATATAAGAAGCCTGCTTGTATACTATACATTTGATTCAGTTTTTCAATGAATAGAAGAAAGATGATTCTTCTTCTTGCTTTTATCTTTGTTTTCAAAGGCTTTGTTGCATTTTACTGGGGGTGGTGTTGGGATTCCGGTTTCCGAGGCGGAGCTGGCCAAAGGAGAGGGGCCCGTTGATTTTCTCCAGTATGATTCCTCCCCTGAGCATGGTGGAGCTTTGAAGAGAGGAGTTGAAGGTGATGGAAGCATTGGTCGTGGCTATGGTTCTTGCTTACTCTTGAGGGAGATTGGTGGACTGGGCAGCCTGCAAATGTGGCCCATTTCTAAGATTTCTTGTTGTTGGAGGATCGGTCAGCCCAGGAAAGTTTATGGGCCTAGAAAGTTTTATACGAGTGCTATGATTGGTGGGCTTAACCCAACTTCCATGCACTACAGTTTCTCCAGGCTCCTCGAAGTAAAGGTTGGGTGGTTTTCATTTTTCAGTGTCAAATACAACGAGAGTTATTTATCTCATCATGAAAGATTGAAAAATTAAGATTTTTTTTTTTTTTTCAAGATGCTGTTAAAATGTGAAAAATTTTACGTTATTCTTGTTTAGTAATTAAGAAAAAAATTAAATGGTTAAATATAAATTATATTAAAAAAATTAATAAACTAAAATTTTGTTTTACACCTAATCAATTTTTCTCTTTCTAAATTCTATATTATATTTATTAAAATTTTTATTCTTAATACACACTACTAAATATGAGAAAGATAAAAAAGAATTTACATTCACAATTCGTAACAATCACATGTTACATGGCGAGTAAAAGGAAGGGTGATAGGGGTCAGTAAATTGCACCCTTCTAATTTGCACATGTTATGTAGATATATCGTCGTTACAAGTTTGTAATGAATAATAACACTTAATTTGTTGTTTTTCTTGCACATGCAAATGATATGCCTTTTCTTCCAATTTATTATTTACTATTGTATGTCTTTTCGATGGATGAGTACCTCATGTCAAGTCTTTTTCCAAGAAAATTTGAACTATATAAGGATGATGTAGTCAACTTACCATCTACTTCTATCATGTTTGATTTGTGAAATGATCAACTGGTATAGTAATGAAATCAAAATTCTAATAGAAATTAGTATGACAAAGTCAAGACATAAATTTGGTTCCATTTGTCAAATATTTTAATTCCATTAATCTTATGTGTCAAACATCTAGTACTTTATTTTAACAACAAATTCAAATTATCTTAATGGAATAGTTTCTACATTTTTTTTGTTTTTTGGATTGAAGATTCAAGTTTTGTGTACTCCTTGATTTGATTAATGCAGTTTGTTAAAGCTTGATGTATATTATTGTTACTCAATCTAACAATTTAAACTTTTAAATAAAGTGATAGTTGGACATGGTATGAAGGCTGAGCACTTTTCAATCCGTCAAACTTTATTTTTAATCAGATTCTATATATGTAATCATATATAGCAGTTCAGTTAAATAAGACTGCAGAGAAATCCCCTCCACAGTTAACCCTGAAAACAACGAAGACACACGATTTAATTATTAAAATGTCTAAAAAAAAAATGCAGCACGAACAACAACTGAAATTCGATCATTTTCCGAAATGTTGAATATTGCTGTACGTGCATTTAATTTATTGTCCTCCACCTCCTCCCTTGAGCCGCTCATTCAGAATTCTTTCCCCCACATACCTGTGATTTGTACGTGAGGTGGCATTAGATTTAATTCAAGTAGGCATTCATAAGACAAAAAACGCAATATCTTGCCGGAATATTTTCCGGCGATACCGTTAGAAAAGTTTGTGTAGAAATATGTATACATAGTTACATACCTTCCAAGCATCATAACGGTAGCTTGAGGATTAGTCCCCGGGGAGCTGTTAAACGTAGAACCGTCCACAACCCGTAGCGCATCCACTCCGATCACCCTATACTCGGCGTCCACCACCGCCCCAACTTGGCACCCTCCGTGGTAATGCCATATGGTCAACACCGTGTCCACGCAGAACTTCTCCAGGGAAAGGGCGGCGGTGAGACGCCGTGGCCGCAGGTTCACCGGCATGGCCACAATGAGCGCTAGAAGGCTTTGCACGGTCGCGTCGGGGTATCGGAACTTGGAAAAGGCTTCGGACATGACTAGTTTGGTTATGGTGGACATGCCTTCCACACACTTTCTCAGGTCATCCGGGTGCTGGAAGTAGTTGAAGACGACCGAGGGGGTGGTGTTGGGGTCCCGGTCTCGGAGGCGGAGGTGGCCGGAGGAGAGGGGGCCGTTGATTTTCTCCACGATGATTCCTCCCCTGAGCATGGTTGAGCTCTGAAGAGAGGAGTTGAAGGTGGTGGAAGCATTGGCCGTGGCAGTGGTTCTTGCTTGTTCTTGAGGGAGATTGGTGGGCTGGGCAGGCTGCAAATGTGGCCCATTGTTTAGGTTGTTGGAGGATGGGCCCGCCTAGGAAAGTTTAGGAGCCTAGAAAGTTTTTTATTTTTTGAAAGATTGAAAAATTAAGATATTCTTTTTTCAAGATGTACTTAAAATGTGAAAATTTTTATGTTATTCTTGTTTAGTTATTAAGAGAAAAAAAAATTAAATGGCTAAATATAAAATATATTAAAAAATTAATAAACTAAATTTTTGTTTTGCACCTAATTAATTTTTCTTTTTCTAAATTCTATATTATAGTTAAATAAATTTGTATTCTTAATATACACTACAAAGAAAGATAAAAAATTCTTTACTTCACAATTCGTTATGTGGCGAGTAAAAAGAAGGAATCAGTAAATTACAGCATCCTTCAAATTTATAAATGTCATGTAGGTGCATGGTAGTTACAAGTTTGTAATGAATAGTATCACTTAATTTTATTTTTTATATAAAAAATTGGATGACACAATTCAATAAAGTGTAAAGTGTATGAGGATAGGTTACAAATATCCTTTTTTTGTAGCTACAATTTTGTATGTGCTCATAAGAAAAGGATTTTGCTTATTTTATTTTTGGGTCTCAAGGGAACAAAGGGACATAAAACATTAACATAAACATATAAGAATTTTTCATTTTTATGAAAACCCAACTAATTAAGTTGATCCATTTTAATCAATGAAAAAAAAAAAAAGGTTATCAAAATCATTAATCAAAACCAAAATCTACACCTTACCTTCGGATATTTGAAATTTGAACTTAAGTTTGAGTGGATTCCACGAAAATTTAATATAAATTTATATTAAATTTTATCAAATTCATACAAAAATAACTCAAAAAATTTAAATTTGGACTTTTAAACAATTTTTTTTTATTTTAATATTTTCCACATTAGCAGGACGTTCCCCTAGAGAGAGAGAGAGAGAGAGAGGGTTAAGAAGGAACCTCTTTAGCAAGTTGAGCTTGGGGCGAAATGGGGCCGAAACTGAGCCCACTAGCGGCTTCAATATAGCTATCGGACCGGGTAATGCCCACGGCCTGAAGGAGAGCAACTTCAACGGGCCGCGGAGAGGGAACGTAGATGGCATTCATCGGATTATCAGCCATCCTCTGCCCAACCATGGGCTGCTCCAATACCACTTCGATCCCATGGGCCTTTAGCTGATCGTTCGGCCCAATTCCACTCAGCATCAGCATCTGTGGGCTTCCCATCGCACCCGCAGATACAATGACCTCATTGTTGGGCCCATTGTTCAAGAACGCACCGTGCATCACTCCTAATGCGTCCTTGAACACCACGCCGTAGGCTCTTGGTCTTGGATTTCCTGCGCAGGGCATTCATCTCTTAGTAATTTTAGAAAAAAATTTTATCACATGTTTAGATAGAGACTAGGGAGGGAAAATCTTATGTTCCTCGAGGCGTCAAGTAGATCATTCTCGTCGAAATGGCTAACATTTTTATTTTCTTTGTTTACCATCCTCACCAATTGTTCTTAACAGGACCCTCTGAACCGTCGCGTGCAAATAAACAGCGATCCTTCCCGGATCAGCATACTCCAGCAAATCCGCTGCCGTGTGCCGATGGCCGTTCCGATCGAAGATGGATCCCCCAATCTTCGTCCCGTACAAATGCTCATAAGTGAACCCATTATCCGGCAACACCCCCACCTCCAGCAACCCGTCTTTCACCGCCGCCTGCCACTCCTTCACCTCCGGCTCGAACACCACCTTCCTTTCCACCCACCGGTACGCCTCCTCCACTCCCTGCGGGTCCCACCCTCCTCCGCCACGTACTCGGCGCTCGCCCGCGAGTAGAATCCCGCGTTCAGCGCGGTCCCGCCCCCGAGGACCCGGGCGCGCGAGTTGTACACGCCGTCCTCGGAGACGAAGGGCTGCGACGGCGAGGACGGCGAGACGTCGGCGAGGGAGGCGGCGAAAGAGCCCACGTTGTTGATGTTGGGGTTGCCGTAGGGAGAGCCTCCTCGCTCGAGGACTACCACTCTCGCGCCTTGGGAGAGAGTTGCGGCTAAAGCGCAGGCAGCGGTTCCGCCGCCGATGATGATGTAGTCGTAGTAGACTTTCGCCGGAGCTGATCTTGCGTCGTGGAGGAAGGAGTAGTTTGGAGCTGAAGAAGATGAAAAAATGATTAAAGAAGGTTGTGAACAAAGCGGTATTTAGTATGAACAGTTTCAAATTTAATTATTCTAAAAATCTTCTTCTGCTAGTTAAATTAAAACAATTGAAATACTAGTTAAAGTATTCAATGAATAAATTTCGGAAAATACTATTTGCATAACCAAAAAAAAAAAACTAATAACACTTCATCATTTTTTTATCCAATAAAACGAATTTGTCCTTTTTTTTTTATTTTTAATTTCACTTTTAAAGTAAAAAATAATGACTCAAAATGTTATTAATATATTAAAAAATAATGATAGTGCCCCATATTTATTAAATTTATGATCAATTAAAAGCACAAGTATGTTTTTCTTTTTTCCTTTTTTGAGTTGACTTAAACTTATATGGTCAGGAGTCCACGAAAATAAGGTTTTTTATTTACAATATTCACATTAAAACAATATTTTGTCACACTTTTTTTAATCTTATGCTTGCATATTTACTTTTCTAATGATGATTGTAAGCATTTTTACCCTTCCCTTACTCGCTTACGTATTTTTATAATCTTTTATTTATTTATTTATTTATTTTTTCCCATTCTAATAACTTCAAAAGGTATTTATGCTTTATTTTCTTTACTTTGTATGTGTGCATATTAATTAATCTTTGTGGTTGTTGGCTAGTGAGCATTTACGTGCATTCTTAGCCCATAAAAAATAAAAATGTTCATGTATGTGCATTTTTTTTTCCTTTTTATTTACCCTCACTTTAATTATCAAAAATTGATCCATGACCATAAAAATATAATATATTTTATAATAGATTTTAAATAAGTAATACAAATATTATGATAATTCCACTTGACAATTTTTTCCATATTAAAAAAATTAAATGATGAGTACTTATATACATAGTTAATCCAAAATTCAACTTAAACTTTTGAGTCAAGCTAGTTTCGCCCTAGGAACATTATATTTGGGTATTTGAAATTTGAATATTAGATTGAGATTGACATAATTATATTTATTTTTATCCAATTTATAGAAATTCAAATATATATGAAATTTGTAGTCATAATCACAACTTTTAACACCTTTTGCATTCATATTTCAAAGAAAATGTTTTTAGGCATTGATTTGGCACGAAGTTGGATTCCTATTAAAATTTTTATTTAGAATGTAATGCAAGATGATTAGTCAATTGGTTCATAATAAATATTTTTAATACCTAATAGCATTAAACAAAAAACCTTCACTCATGCAATATTATAGTTTGATTTAATTTTAGCTACATTTAATATATATTTCTTGAAATAATGTGATTTTATTATGCTAAAATTGAACGAAACAAATAAAAAAATATATATAATAAAATAAAAATTATATGGTAAATATGTAAAATAGTCAGCATTTCTTTACTTTCAATTAACTTGAAAGGTTCGCACTGGGGCCCTCCTCCCACGGTCCGAGCGGGCTGTGCTTTATTTCAATTAACTTGACAGTGCTGGCATGAGAGAGAGAGAGAGAGAGAGAGAGAGTGCATACCTTTGTCTGAGTAGCAAAAGCCATAAAAGAAGAGAGTTGCAGCAAGAGCAGCAGAAATAAATCTGCAGTACCCGCACACCCTCCCCATTAATCTCTGACGATCAATTCAGATCCCAACACTAAAACCACGTTAATTTCCAAGACCAATTCAACTCAGACCGAAAACCAACCTAATCTCCTCAAAATGCTCCAAACCCAGTTCCCCCTTTTTCTGTAATACTCACTTCTCGGGCACAGACTACTGCTGCGGCAGCTAGCTTATGCCATCTACTCTCTCTCTCTCTCTCCCTCTCTCTCTCTCTCTCTACCAGCTAGCTGATCTAGGCACTATGACCTCCAAGAAGGGAAGACAGCTGAGGCTGCCATGGATGATTCTTAGTTAGCTTGCTTCTCTCAACTATGGAGGGTTTAATTTATATATAGCGAACGGGGGGTACCATTTAATGCAAGCACGTGGAACACAAGGGGAAGTCAAGGCATTAAGTGCTAAGCAAACTGATCATACATATATATATATCTCTGCCTTCCTATTATGGTGTATATATATATATATATACACCATAATAGGAAGACAGAGATATATATCTGTCTTCCTATTATGGCTGCATATGGCTCTTCTTTATTAATGTGGATACATATATATATCTCTGTCTTCCTATTATGGTATATATATATATATCTGTCTTCCTATTATGGCTGCATATGGCTCTTTTTTATTAATGTGGAGAGCCACACTAGCGACTTGTCAATAACCACCGGTCCACTACACCCCGCCTCCTCCATTCCCTATTAATTGCCTTCATTTACAAGCAACCGTTTTGGATATACATCATCTCATCTAATTACCTTCTAGCTTGTACTTTTGTTGGGGTCGTAATTATATTGTAAATGCTTGTAATATTATATGGGATATGGAAAAGCTAGCTTTCTTAATTAAACCCTTGTCCTACATTTCAAGTTTAAGAGTGGTGTTTGTTCTAATTGAAGGGGTATATTTTTAAAATTAATTTTTCTAAATTAATCATAAAATTTCAAGTAAGATAACGTTGGAAATAATTCAAATACAACAATCATGTCTATTTGAAAAGATACATTCTCTGCGGAGTAGTATTAGTTTATATGGGTATAGTTATTAATTTTTTTTGAATTTAATAATAAAGTTTTTTTATAAGATGACTGTTGGAGATAATTGTTAACAACCATAATTAACTATCATTTTAAAATATAGTTTTAAATTCAAATATAAGAATTATGTCTATTTTGACGAGATATTGTTAGGACCCTGTGAGCAACCATAAAAATGTGACACCAGAAATTTAACATGGTGTAGTCAAGATCGACCTATGTCCACGGAGCACGCCACAATTCACTATTTGCTAGAAAAATACAACTCTCTTCTTCCTCTTAGTCTCTTCCTCCTCTCTTTTTTCTCTCTACTCTCTGAACTTCTCTTGTACTTTTTACAACATCCATAGCTCTCTATTTATAGGCCTTTGGATTCAATTACAAATAAATATAATAAATCACAAATGGGAAGTTACAATCAAGATAAATGGTTTCGGCTTGCAACGCGTTATTTATCTCCTCACACGTGTCTCCAGCTCAGCGTCTCATGGCTTCATCACAACAGATATAACTCTTAGAAGAATGGTGTTGGTTTAAAGTTTTATTTGTTTGGCAAAAGATAAGCTTTTTTATTACCACTAAGGGAAAGAAGCTAATAGTCCATTCAACCTCCATTCGTTGCATATATACACTTAAATAAATCTAACTTGTCCAAACAAAAGTAAAAAATAAGTAGTCTTTTGTTTCATTTTCAATCTTATATAATAACATATTCTACTATAACTTCTACCCTAGACAGTTAATCTTACTATTGTTGGTAGTCTATCAACAATAGATAACCAACTTATGAAAAAATATCTTGGGATATTTGTTTTTTTATCATGTTGAAACAATATCTAAAAGTTTGGTTTAAGTAGGCCTTAATTATTACTTGTGAGTTTTGCACTCTTAAGTTGAAGAACATTACTTGCTAAGTTTCTTTTTAAGTGACAAAATACGTATTCTCCTTGTCCCCTAAGCTTCTAAATATTCGAATATTCTTCATCTAATGCACTAAAAGTTAAAACATTCAAATAAATATTTCATGAAATGGAGAGCTTGCACACATTTATCCTGACAACCCAAGACTCAGGTTCCCAACCTAAGAGAGATGTCCATGCACTGTCAGTCACTAATGTTGACACCACAGAAGAAAAAGTAGTTAAAGAAGCAAGCAAAAGACAAACCCCCATCTCAAGAATGAGTTATGAAAAGGGAACAAAGAAAGAGCAGTTGCTAGCTTTGGAGGGAGCAAACATTTTTTATCCATCAGACACTGGTAACCCTGGCTTGGTGCCAAACTCGTTTCTCCCCCTGAAGATCAACATCCCAGAATTTGAGAAGTTTAGTGGGTCCGAATGCCCTTTAGCTCACTTGGGGATGTATTTCCAGAAGATAGCGGCACATGCTAACAGCGATGATTTTCTCACCTATTGTTTCCAATATAGTTTGATTGAGGAAGCTTTAAGCTGGTACAGTCGAGTAAAAAATCACACATAGAAGGATTTAGCTCGCACTTTTATCGCTTAGTACAACCATAATGCAGCTTTAACTTCAAAGAGTATGGAGGAGAAGACAAATGGGTACTCTTATCAAGGGGGAGATATGACAGCATAGGGTCACCCCTCAGTTAAAAATAGAAAAGCAGTTTATCCATGTGACAATCGTCTCAAAAATCCTCATGTTGACCATCTTCTCAGAAGTATACCTCAAAATGGTCTTGATTGGGCCATCACCAAAAAACAAATTGAAGGGGCAATCAATATTGGGAAAGCAAAGTGTGCAGAGATGAAGTTAAGACTTTCCAATTGAGCCAATAGAAAGAAAAACAAAGAAGCTCAGATGATCCAAGAACGACATTTTCAGGGGGGACAACGCTAGGGGCTTAGGAGCGATTTTGTTAACCAGATAGCGTATGCGGGCGTAGGGACCCAAATTGTTTCTTTTGAGCCCACACAAACCCAGAAAAATATTCAGACACGAGGAAGGGGTCCTAATAGGGTTGAACCAATTCTTACATCCTATTCAAAATTGTGACAACCCGAATAATAATGGGATTTAAGTAATAAGAGGAGGGGAATTGGAAACGGTAACAGAAGGAGGAAGTCGGCTTCGCGTTCGTCGACGACATTGCATTTTAGAAGGAAAAACAAAAAAAGGGATTATCAGGGCTTCGTCGACGAAGACTGAATTTCATCAACGAAGAAATACCGAGAGGGGTTCTGGTGCCTACTGAATTTCGTCGACGAAAACTGAATTTTGTCGACAAAATTAGTGAGAATTCGTCGACGAAGGATGCGGCTCGTTGACTAAATCCCTTGTCTATAAATATGAAAAATCCGATTTTTACTTCATTATTAAGCAAGCCTCGTCTCTCTCTCTCTCTCTCTCTCTCTCTCTCTCTCTCTCTCTCTCTCTCTCTTCGATTTTGGGCTAGTTTTACGCCGAATTGAAGATTTGAGGCTACCACGACACTCCTGGCGAAATTCTCTACGAGTTTGCCGGAACAGATCGTTGGGAAAATAAAGTTGGAAATCATCCCTAAGTTGAGGTAAGGCTTTTAAAGCCAAATTAGGCTTTATGGTAGTTATAGAAAATGATGTACGCATGAAAATACTGAGGTATAATACTAGGAATTTTCAATTTCAGGGTATTGAGCAAGAAATCCTATGGGGGGTTAGGTTAGAATATTTTAGGGGCTTTCTCAGTAGCCAGGTGTAGACACCCTATTTTTGCCCTGGCCAAATAGAATAAGAGATCCTTTCTCATTGTATTATTATAACTATTACCTTATTTTAATTATTATTATTATTATTATTATTGTTGTTGTTGTTGTTGTTGTTGTTGTTATTTATATTATTATTATTATTATTATTATTATTATTATTATTATTATTATTTATATTCACTATTATTATTATTATTAATTATTTTCCTATATTGATATAAGTAATTTATTATTATTACTATTATTTTATTATTATGATTATTAATTATTTTCCTATATTGTTATAAGTAATTTATTATTATTATTATTATTATTATTATTATTATTATTATTATTATCATAGTATTTTATTATTATTACCATTACCATTCTCATTACTACTATTAATATGTTATTATTATTATTTCTCTTATTATCGTTATTTTAAATATTATTTTATTATTATTACTTTACTATTATTTTTCTTATTATCCTTATTATTATTATTATTATTATTATTATTATTATTATTATTATTATTATTATTATTTTTAAATATCACTTCATTATTATTTTCGTACTATTATTATATTATTATTTTCAAATCTTGCATTATTACATTACTATTATTATTATTATTATTATTATTATTATTATTATTATTATTATTATTATTATTATTAAGATATTATTAGTTCCCATATTTATTATTACCATAAAAGTACCAAAAAGAAAAAGAAAAAAAGGATTTTAGGGTTTGGTTTAGCCTATAAAAGAAGAGAATAGGCCCAAAGGAAAAGGGGGCGGAGACACAAACAAACAAAAAGAAACCCTATCATGACTTTGCTTTCGTGCAGGCAGTCGCCCCCGGACCTTTAGCTTCCTTTTTCGTCATCTCCCCAGTCTCTCTTCCATAAGCTCCTTCAACCTCACCCTCTGCCTCTGTGCAGTTTTTTTTTTTTTAAGAAGGGCGGTACCTCCATTTATTTATTGATAACCCCTCACTTTTGGCGGATGAATACCATGGTTACAAGACAATCAATGGGAGATAACAAAACACAACACGTTAAAAATCTCCCAAAGAACAACATCAACATCCAGCCAAAAATCGGAATATAAAACCAAACAAAACAAAACAAAACAGGACCTACAAAACAAACCTCACACAACAAAACAAAACAAAATATAAACAACATAGGGCATAAGATAAAACCAAAAGGAAAACAGCTAAACATACCTCATATAAGCCGTACCCATCTTCTCCAATTTATACAAATCATTGCTAACTCTAGGGAGTTGACTACTATTTGTAAACAAACTATTCCTCCCTATAGCACCTTGTCGAGCCAAGGCATCTGCCACTTTGTTCCTTTCTCTATACCAATGATTTATCGAAAAATCTACTCCCTCCAAAAAACCAATAAATTGCTCTAAAAAATGCCACAAATACCACAAAGAGCACTTCCTTGCTCTTCTCCAATTAACTACAATATTTGAATCACATTCAATATCGATACAGGTATGTCCCAAATTTTTGCAAATCTTTATTCCCTCTAACACGGTTCTCAATTCAGCTTCATTATTTGAACAAGTACCAAAATATTTTGAAAAACCAATCACAAAAGAACCTGTATGGTCTCTAAGTATGCCACCACCACTCGCCAGCCCTGCCAGGCTGCTCCCATCTAAATTTAGTTTCAACCTTCCTTGCCTCGGTTTTAGCCATCTCACACTTTACATAGTTTTAATTCTTTTATTCACAATTTGCACTTCCAAATTCTGCAATATCCAAAAATTTGCATCCTTTAACTGAACCATTTCTGTCATGTTTTTACTCAAAACCCCCACCCAATACTTTATGGAGAGCCACACATCACTACTACTATCTAATTTTCTTCCATTCTAGCCATACATCTTCTTCTCCACAGCTTCCAAACTACTAAACAAGGAATCAAACCCATCAAAGAACCCAGTTGAGAGAACCTGGAAGTCCTATTAAACCACATTTGGACTCTTTCTTTCCAACTTTGTTGCCTAAGGAAAGGAACACCTACCTCCACCGAAACCTTTCTCCAAACCTCAGAAGTAAGGTCTCCCTTATTTAACAGATGATCCAAATGCTCTGATTACCTCATTTTACAACAATTACACGCTGAAACAAGTGAAACCCTCACCCTTCTCACCTTTTCATCAACACTTAGGCACTCAAAAGTAGCCTTCCATATACAGATAGAAATTTTCTTTGGTAGCCATTTGTTCTAAACCCATTTAGCCCAATCAAATTTTGGAGCTCTAACTCTGATAACATCCTATGCAGATTTTGTATTAAAACAACCATCCTTTTCGGGGAGCCATAACAGAATGTCCGAAAAATTTGTAAGATTTCCCACTTTTTCAATCACTTCATTCACTTTTCTAAACCCCAGAATCCTTTGCAAATTTTCCACATCCCATGCATTATTAATAACCAAATCTTTTAATTTGATATGAGATCAAGCACCATTTGGACAATCTGCAAACAAAGGTCTCGAATCTAGAAACTTATCATACCACAGATTTACATCTCCTTCTCTAACCTTCCACTTAGATGTACTTAACAGTTCAGGCATACCCTACAGAACTTTCCTCCAAAAGGAAGAATCTGATCCATGCGATCTGCAAAGAGTAATATGACCTCCTTTCACATATTTAGCTTTAAAAAATCTAGTCCATAAAGAATTTTGCGTTAATAAATTCCAACCAAACTTCATGAACAAAGACCATTGTACTTCTGAAATGTCCCTTACTCCTATGCCCCCCTCCTCCACCGGAACACACAATTTCTTTCAAGCTCTCCATTTCATTTTTTCTTTTCCATCCTTAAATCCCCAGAAAAAAGAAGCAAACATACCTTGAATCTTTTTAATCACCAGTTTCGGTACATTTAGAACAGCTAATAGATGCAATGACATACTTGAAAGCACATGTCTCAACAAAACAAGATGACCTCCTTGAGGCAATAGTTTACTTTTCTAGCCTTCAATTCTCTTACTAATTTTTTGGATTAAAGGGTCAAAATGACAGCCTTTCAATTTACCATCCACTATTGGCACTCCCAAATACGTAAAAGGAAATTTACCCTCAACAAAACCAGTCTCTTGAAGAATTTCTCCTTTCCTCTGAACACCCAACTTGTTTGAGAAAAAAATAGCTGATTTATCTTTATTCACCCTTTGGCCAGTCCAATTTTCATACTCTTTAATCACCCCCATTAATTGACTAAAAGATTTTTTTCCAGCATTAGCAAAAATAACAACATCATCCGCGTACATTAAATGTGATATAATCGGTGCACCACAAAGGTGTGCAAAAGGTAAAATCCGCTTCTCAGACAACTTTTTTTGAATTAATTTAGAAAGAATTTCTTCCATGATGATGAAAATATATGGCGACAATGGATCCCCTTGCCTTAAGCCCCTTTTAGACTTGAAAAAACCTCTATAAGTGTCATACATCATGACAGAAAATCATGGAGTGGAAATACAATTTTGAATCAACTTACAAAACCAATCTGGAAAACCAAGAGCCTGAAAAATCTAATCTACCACCTGCCACTCCACTTAATCATACGCTTTACTTATATCAAGCTTTAGCATTATATTACCTCCTCTCACCTGCCTATGTAATAATTTTGTCATCTCTTGAGTAAGCATTATATTTTCAAAAATACTCCTCCCTTTCACAAAAGCACCTTGTTCTAAAGATATTAAATCACCCATCACGAATGAAAGCTTACCAATAAGGATTTTGGAGAAAATTTTATAGATTACGTTACAAAGGCTTATCGGCCGAAATTTATCAAAAGACTGAGGGTCCTTTACCTTAGGGATAAGCACAATGTAAGAGGGACAAAAATACCGAGGCAACATATCACCTCTAATGAATTCTCTTACCGCATCCATCACATCATTTTTAATAATCTTTCAACAAGTTATATAAAAAGAAGACCCAAACCCATCCGGTCCCAGGCTACTATTCATAGAAATAGACAAAACAGCTTCATAAACCTCCTCCTCAGTCGGTTCTTCCCTCAGCCGACCTATAGACTCCTTAGAAACTACCGAATGGATGATATCTTCCAGGTTTGACCTTTGCACTGAACTATTTTACCCTAAGAATTGCTCAAAATACTTCACAGCCTCATCATGGACCATTTGCATATTTTCCAACACCGAACCATCAGGAAGCGTCATTGAATTTACACAAGAATTTTGCCTTTTTTTCATAATCACAGTATGAAAAAACTTTGAATTCTGATCCCCATCTATCAACCATTTCATCTTTGCTTGTTGCGCCAATCTAGCCTCTTCCCTTTTATACCAAACCTCCAATTCAGCCTTAGAAATAAGGAACTCTTCCTCAACTGATTCATAATATTCTGTCTGCAGTAAATTCGCATAATTATCCACCCTTTCCTCGAACTCTCAAATAAAACTACCAACACACCCGAAAGTCTATTTATTCCACACCCTAAGCCTTTGTTTTAGTCTTTTTAATTCGCCAATTTACACAATCCTGACTCCGTCACAATGTGTTCTCTCCAAGATGATTCAACCATTTCCAAAAAATCCCCATGAGACGTCCACATGTTCTGAAACCTAAAAGGCGCTGGCCCATACCTCTCCTTACTCGCACATAGCTGTAATAAGATAGGAGAGTGATCTAAAGTATTTCTTTTCAACAAAGAAGTCTTAGCTTCACCATATTTTATAGGAAAAACATTATTAATCAGCACCCTGTCCAGTTTCGCCCAACTTCTTATCAAGCCTTGTTGGTCGTTACACCATGAAAATTGACTTCCTTCGAATTTGAGGTCCAATAACCCATAGCTATTAATACAACCATTGAATTCAGCCATAGATGGACCCAAGCAAGGTCTACCTCCCACCCTTTCCTCATCTGACCGAATTACATTAAAATCTCCCATAACAACCTAAGCCACATCCACACTCAACATCCCCTGAAGCTGTTCCCATAAATCTCTTCTCTCAATATGATAACATTTAGCATAAACAAAAGTAAGAAGCAGGGAGCCTCTATCCTCAGTTAAAAAAACTATCACACATTGATTTAAGGTACCCACCCAATCCACTTGAACATCATCATTCCAAAACAACCAAATCTTCCCATCTTCCTCTACATTAGAGCAAAAGTTAGTAAATTGCAAATACATCGCCCACCTTCGAATCTTTTCTATATCTTGAAAAGGTTCCGAGACTGCCAAAATCGAAATTTTCTTATCCTTCACAATTTGTTTTAATCTTCTCTTCGACGTGCCCGACCCTCTTAAATTCCAAAACATAATTTTGTCAATCATAGGTTCAACTTTTGAGGTACTACTTTAGACCTCTTAGACTTTCTCACTTATCCATCATCATTCTTTCTTCCTTCTGATTCACCCATTGTCACATTACCTGGATCAGAATAGTATTCTTTTTGAGTAAATGCAAACCTCCAAATCTCCCTCAGATAACACATCATAATTACCCCTCCACATTTCACCCTCCACTTCCCCCTCTCTCTCATCCACCTCCTCCACTAAAATCAACTTTCCAACCTTATCCTTTTCAACTTCTCTCCTCCCCCCTTCATAAACAACTCTAATTTCCTGAACAGACCTAGAACAATCTCCCAGTTCTACCTGTACCCCTACCATCCCTGACTTCTGGCCTTTACAACGATCTGCTTTCTCTCCACTATTCTTTTCCACCAAATTAACTTCCTCCACTCTTTTAGTCCCCACATTATTAACCTCATTCACAATTTCTTTATTTTTCTCCATCACCTTCAACAGACCATTCACGTTTCCATCCATCTTCTCCTCCACTCGTTGTTCCTGACTCTTCAAAACAGGACCTTCCTCTTCAACTATCATATTCTCTTTTCTACCCATTTTTTTCCAAACCATCCCATCTACCTCCTTCCTCATACCAACCTTTCTTTTATCCTTAGGCTTGACTCCAAACCGGCATACAACTTTAGTGTGACCTTGCCTACAACATTTGTTACAATAGAACCCCTTTTCTGGCCATCTGTGCAGTTGATCTCCCTACCCCCTCACAGCAACCCAATTCTAGCCAGCCATCCCTCTTCTCTCACAACCACGACCTCACAAGATTCCCAGCCGAGGCCCCCCTCTGCTACAACTCCGACGAGCCACCACTAGGCCAGACCATCATCTCCGGTTACTACAGAGCAGCTAACATCGCGGACCACCACAAATCAATCTCTAGCAAGCGCACAGCCAAAGCCAAGAAAGATTTAAAAAAAAACGACTGCTTCTTCTTCTTCTTCTTCTTCTTCTTCCTGGAGACACACACAGCAGACACCTCTCCTTCCATCTCCCTCATTCTCTCCATCCCACTCTCCCTGCTTCTTCAGCCACCAGCAGAGTCACCGCAGTTCCAAGCCGTCAATAGCACTTCGGCCACCCTATCACAGCAACACCATCCTTCACCCACTGCCTACCGCCACACGACCAGTCCATCCGAGGAGAAGCACAAAGTTGAACCAGGAGACTCACCACTTCACGACCATCTTCTCCAGCAACGACAACATATCCGACGCACACAGTAGCAATCCCCTTCACCGACGCTATCAACGCCAAGCACCCATAATAGCAGCGGCCTTATACACAATCTCTCCCCCCTCTCCATCACCCTCCTCATATCTTCATTCTCTAACTCTTTCCTTTGTACGTAGGGCAGCAATAGAAAACGCACACACAGCTTGGCCCATCTCCGGCCATCATCTCACCATTCCTCTTCCCAGACCCCAACCGTGAGCCACCAGCTTCATGGCCACGCAACAAAAAAAAAAAAAACATGCGGCTCTTCTGCTTGAGTCCTTGAATCTCCAACTCTGGCAGTGTGTCCTCCGTTCGCCGTCGCCGTGCCCAGCTCTGGTTGTCTTCTCCGGCTGACAGCCACCAGCAGCGGCCACTCCCCCGATAAGCCTCCCTGCACACGCGCACACACTCACATGCACAGAACACACACAACACTGCCCAAAGGTGAGATTTTGTTTTGTTATTTATTTATTTATTTTTAATTATTATTATTTTATTAATATGGTTATATTTGTATCTGTTTTGTTATTATGTATATATATTTATGTTTATCATGGTTTATTGTTTTATATGGTTAGTGCATATACATGTATATTTATTATGGTTTATTATATATGTAATATGGTGATTTATCATTGTTTATTCTTTTTAATGTTATATGCATATTTATATTTTATCACGGTTTATTGTTTCATTTTGCTATCATATGTTATTGTATGTTATTTGTTACTATAATATCATTGTTTATTATTTAAAGTGTTGCTCTTATAGTCATGAGATGTTCATATTTGTCAGTGTTTAGAGGATTTCATGCTAATCTTAATTAGGTAGTTTCCTAATTCTAGGATGTTGATTACTTTAGGTTTAAGTTCGTTTAGGGCTTTAATTATTTATACATTTTTAAATGTGTTGATTTATTTTGCGTTTAGGGTTTTTGTCATAATTAATGTTCATATGTGGGGTCATTTTTAGTGTTTATTTCATATGTAGCATATTAATTTTTAGGGATATACGTCAATTTTTTGATTTATTTCCCTAATTTCCTGTTTAGTGGTCGTATTGAATATTTACGTATTAGTATTAGTTTTAAATTGTTTCCATAATTTCTCTATTTGCTTATCCTTATATAATCACCTGCTAAATTTAGGGTTAATTGGTTTCCATGTTTTGATCGTAACTTTGAATTGTTTCCTTAATCTTGGTAATCCCTTTCATATGTGTATTGTGTGTTAATATTGAGGTAATTATTATGTTATGCATCATATATTTATTATCATTATCATTATTAGAAGTAAATTATTATTACCATTATTGTACATATTTATGTATATTGTTATATTGTTATATGATGTATATAAGTACACTGCTATATTAAGTATGTTTTTATATTTAGTATTCTTAGATTATACGTTTATATTAAGAATATTGGTATATTTTAGTATTATGTTATTTTTAGTATTTTATTCTACATTATACATTATTATTATTATTATTATTATTATTATTATTATTATTATTATTAGTGTGTGTGTGTGTGTGTGTATATATATATATATATATATTTATTCTAATATATATGGTATTATTTGCTTTAGTATCTTAATATGTATAGCATATGGTATTTTATTGCTTATTATATGTTAGCTTAATATCTTAATTTATTACCCTGTTATCATGCATAATGTATTGAAACCTGCCAAATAATTTTGGAAACATTTTAAATTATTTATGAAAATTCTCTAAATTTTGAAAATAAATCTGGGAGCTATTTTTGTAAAGTATTTTCTCAATTTTAATCCCTATGATTTTAATGCTAGGGTATGAGCTTTCAGGCTTCACATACCTTTAGTTCTGAGGGAATATGTATATATTTATATATTATGTATATATTTGTATTATTTATTTATTTAGTTATTTATTTATTTATTTTGCATGTGTAATAGTAAATTCACTATAGGAGTAATTTGAAAGACTTATTAGATTAACTTAGGGATAATTCCGAATTAATTAAGTACCGTTTGTAAAAACGGGCGCGTAGGGGGTGCTTGTACCTTACCCTCACGTAACCGAACTCCCTACCCCAACTCTGGTAATGTAGACCCATTCTACCCCTAACGGGGTAGTAATCATGTGTTCTAATCACACTAAAAGGTTAGTGGCGACTTCGACATTCCATGTTTTTCCCCAAAAATTTAAAACAATTTTTCATTTCGTCGCCCAGGGCACTCGCACTCCGAGACGTCCCGACACCAGGTGAGGGAATAAACTAAAATAGTTATTTTTCATGCAAATTGTTAGTAATTATGAGTAAATCTATTTTCAGAAAAGCATACATTATATTTGTATATCACATATGAAATGTATGTTTGGAAAATACTGCTATTATGATTCAAATGTATATATATATATGAGATGCTAGAAATGATGATTTTAGAATATAAAGTATGACTTTAACGGCACATGTGTGGATGAACATTATTTTTATGTGAAGTGAATCATGATATGAATGATTTTAAGAGTAAAGCATATTTTCAGGTATTTATGTTATCAGCGCGAGGCCATATTTATGATATCGGCGCGAGGCCGTATTTATGTTATCTACGCGAGGTCGTATTTATGTTATCGGCGCGAGGCCATACTTATGTTATCGGCGCGAGGCCATATTTACTATGATTTTGGCACGAGGCCATATGTATGATTTCGGCGCGAGGCCGTACTTATAAAATGTTCAACACGAGGCCGTATTTATGAAATTATGTACTATATGTTATCAGAACCCAAATATTAGTCTAGTTCAGATCCAGGAGCTCGGTACCATAGTTATATGTGTAGATCAGAAATCTACGTCAGATTAGTGCTAACCATCTCACGAGTGGATGGGAGATGGATAGTCGATATGACTTTCAGTAGAGTGTGGACGTCCACCTGGCAGTCCAGACCAGGGTGTGGCGGGCTCATCGTACTTATAGACATATTTGATTCAACAATGGTCGGCCAGCCATTGTCGGGTCCCGCCTTCGGGTTGTACAACCCGTCATGGGGGGTAATACATGACATAAGTTAGCTATTCATCTTCGGTATATTTTCAATATTACAGTTATAGAAGATGTTTTATGTACGTTATGAGTTATTAACAAATATGAAAGTATATTATTATTTAGTATGATATGATGAACGTTTTTCCGATTTATGAAATGTACTGCATATGTTTAAATGCATTAAATGTTCATATTGCCACACAACTGTACTTAATTTATTTTTCCTTACTAAGAAGTGTCTCACCCCTAAACTTAATTAATTTTTTCAGGAGCCCCTAAGAGACCAGTGGGTCAAGGCCGCCATTGAGATAGTGAAATTACCTTGTGAGGAGGGTAAGATTTTGTAATAGGGTCAGAGTTATTTTGTGTTTGACCCTAGAGATATTTTGATGTATATGAGGATGTATAGAAGTATAGTTTTATAATGTTATAGAAAGCTCTAGTATTATGCTTTATGGATGGATGTTTGGATTTTATGTTTACTACTGCATAGAATTCCGCTGTGTCTGACAGGTATCCCCGTTACTCACGGGTTCGGGTTGACCATCTTTATTTATTATGATATATTTTATTGAGGGTCGTTACACAAAATTGTTCCCTCAATTGCTTGAAAGAAGGCTCATCTTGGTCATCCCTGGAAAAGTCGTGCGGCATCCCCTTCTGCAATGGTATAACCCAAATGCTCGGTGCCCGTATCAAGCCAATTCCCCTAGCCACACCATTAACCACTGTTGGGCATTTAAACATAAAGTACAATCATTGAGAGATGCAGGGTGGTTGCATTTTAATGATAAACAATCTGGAATTCAGAGTGATCCTCTCCCCAATCATGGGGAAGGAAGTGGTTAGCATGCTGTAAGAAGCTTTGGAAGTCAAGAATGGGCTGAGAAGCACGCTGATAATGGAAAGTCCACCAGTAGTCAGAACAAATAGATTTTCCTTTTGACTGCAAGGGTGGAGATACCAAAAATGGCAAACTTTTGGCTATTCAACTTCATGTGATGCTTTTGTTATCTTTATTTTTCTTGTAATCCTTGGACATTTTTGTTCAATGAAATTATGTACTTTCATCATGAGTTTTGAAATTAGGAATAGCTTCCCAAGAGGGGGGGGTGAATTGGAATCTTTTTATTTTAATATATTTTTTTTAATCTAGTTCTTTAGATACTAGATAGAACACAACAAATAATATATAGATACACCTTAGAATACTTGTAATTCAAACAAACAAGATAATTAATAACGTTTAAACAATTTAACCACTTAATCAAGGGTAATATATATTTTGTTGATTTCCGTGTGAATATGTACCACCAGCTTTGAATTAACTTCCGGTATGTACCTTTCTTGATTAAGATTTCCGCAGATTAACCAACGTACTCCCTTTTGGGTTTCTGCAAACGGTTAATCAAAAACGTACTTTCTTAAATACCAAGAATCTTTATTTCTTTCTCTTTAAAACTTATTACCTACACTTTGAAATCATACAACATAGAAAATAACGTATATAAAATAAAGAGAAAGACACTAGATTTTTACGAGGTTCGGCTTCAACGCAGCCTACGTCCTCGCCCTTGGCAAAATACCAAAGGTTTCCACTATCGTAGTTCCGTTACCGGGTGGAACAAAACCTGTTTACAATCACTCCTTTGGTCAAGGCTAGAGCCCGCCTTCTCCAAACAATATATCCTTGCTTGGTCAATGTTCCAACAGCCCGGAAATGTTCAACATCTACAAAAGAAATATCAAAACCTGATGTACAAGAGAAGCTCACTCAAAGAGTAGATTAGTACAGATAAGAACTATGTACTTCAAAAGATAAAATATCAACAATGAAATAAACCTTTGAAACTTTTCAAAGAATTCACTAAAATCCTTTTCTCCAGATGAGAAATCAGTAATTCTTCAGGATTTGATGAACAAAATATCAGAACAACAATACGTTCAGCTTTGCAAGAGATTGAGTAAGTTAGAACAAGAGAGCTTTAAGAGAGTTTTCAATTACTTGATTGAATTCTTAATTCACAAGAACCATATATTTATAGGCTTTGAAGTAGGTTCCCTTGTTGTAAGAGTTTCCTAAAATGTTTCCCAAGTTGTTTAGAAAATTTGGGTTTCAAATGGCTATATATTAAAAATAAGAATTTTAAAATTTTGTCCGTTGAACAGTGTTTAGTTGACTGAAGTATCGTGGTCAGTCAACTGAAGTTCCTTAAACCTTTAAAAATTTGAACCAGATACAGGGTCAGTCAACTAAAGTCAGAGTTTAGTTGACTGAAATCGCAGGTTCAGTTGACTGAGGTCACAGGTTCAGTTGACTGAAGTGTCTTATACTTTCAAAAATTAAAACAGGATATAGGGTTAGTCATCTGAAGTCAGAGTTCAGATGACTGAAATCGCAGGTTCAGTCAACTGAAGTTACTGCCGCAACTATTTGCCTGTTCTGGAAATTCTTCAGTCAGCTGAACTTATTATTCGGTTGACTGAAGTAATTCTTCAGATGTCTGAACTCAATGTTCAGTCAACTGAAGTCTTTACTTCAGTCATCTGAACTAAAAAGTTCAGTCAACTAAAGTCTCTACTTCAGTCTTTTTTACTTTCTTTTAAAAAAAAAAAAACTTTTGTTCTCTCATGAAATAAATATTTAATTTAAATAAGTCTTTAAACATTAATAATCTCTTAGAAAAAGTTTCAAAATATATTTCAAAGATATTTTGCCTTTTGAAATACTTACATATATGTTTCCTAGGCCTTCAAGCTTGAGTCCTCTCATCTCTTGAGATATTTTAAACAATTTTCTTGAGCTTCAACAATATCAGACCCTTCATGAATCTTTGAGAAGATATCTTCATACTTGACTTATACTTTATTCTTCTCATAAATCATACTTGATCTAAATTTGAGCTTTTGCTTTGAATCACACTTGATTCATATTTCTTGAAACATCAAAACTCAACTTTGTTTTAAGTTAAATCATCCTTTGTTTGTTATCACCAAAATCAATTGAAAGACCTTACTAGGCCAATAATCTCCCCCTTTTTTATGATGACAAACAAGGGGTAAAGATAAAATGTAAAGTGAATTACTCCCCTTTGCTAAAAGCCATGGAAAATTTTAGTTCATACAAGAAATCATTTTCTCAATATATGTGCAGTAAATAACTCAGATCCTGATTTCAATTCAAGTTCACATATATATTAAGGAGGGTTTAAGTTTTATCTTTGCTAGCTTTTCTCCCCCTTTGGCATTAATCAAAAAGAACAAGTCAATTTAGAAAGAGCCAAAAAAAAATAATGTACTGAGAAGAGATATATTTATATATATACAAAAAAAAATAATGTACTGAGAAGAGATATATTTATATATATATATATATATATATTTATATAGCTCCCATACATCAAGAAGTTACATTTAAGTAGAAGAACAAGATAAGGTAAAAGATATCAGTTGGGAGCAAAATACATAGAAACCTAAACTAGATAACATCTAGCTATCCTAGTCTTCTTCTACAGAATCATCTCCTTTTGCTGTTTTTTCTTCTTGAGACTCTTCTCCTTCTTCTTGAGACCCTTCTTCTTCAGTGTTTCCTTCATCATCTTCATTGTCAGAATTACCCTCATTATCATCATTTGCATCATCATCATTATCATCATCATCACCTTCAGTACTTGGATGAGCAGAACTGATGTCCATGGGATCACTGCCCTTAGAAAGTTTAGCTTGATAGTGCTCTATAAGAGTCACTCGTTTATCTAGTGATGTGACCTTTGCCTTGATATTCTGAAGACCAGTGCATACTTCAGAAGAGAAACTAGAAAATTCTTGTTGAAAGGATAAAAGCCAAGAAGGTGCTTCTGAAGATAAGGCAAGATCTTGTGAGGAGGAAGATTGAGCTGCTGTTGAAACTGGAGCAGAGGCTGAGGCTAATGCTGAAGCTGATCCTACTGCAGAAGCAGATGGTGTTTTGGTAGGCTTAGCAACTTTCAAATACCAGCCAGTACTACCCTTATCATAGCCCATTTGTTTAAGAGAAGTCTCATTGAAGAAATCATATCTAGTCCTTTTTATGAAAAATTCAGAACCAGTGGTAACATTAAGTTTAGTAAAGAGGAGTGTAAGAAGGCCTCCATAAGGAAGAATAACTTGATTGGATTCCACCTTAGTCCACATCCAACGGACAATCAAACTAGACAAATCTAATTTCTTACCTTTAAGAAGACACCAAAGAACAAAACATTCGATGTAAGAAAGATGATCAAAAGAACCTTGCTTTGGTAAGATATTAGTGGAAATGATCTTATGAAGAATTTGACCTTTTAAATTCAATTGTTTGTAAAGTGGAGGATGTGCAAAATAAACAGGCTCATGTTCCATAATCATAGGAAGAAATTCTGCAGGGGTGAAGCCTTGTTCTAGGATCCAAGACTGAGTAAACACAGGACAATTAAAATCTCCTGGAGTAATTTGAAAGATAGGAGATAATATTTCAGAATTCAACAAAATTTTCTTTCCTTTAACCTCGGAAGTATAAATCCCATGTTCATATTGTATATTTGCATAGAAGATTTTGACTAAATGAGGAAAACAACCCTTAGGTTGTTGAGTGATAAAGTCATACCATCCAATATCACGAAACAAGTTTAGAATATCAGGAAATTCAGTAACAAAGAATGACACATCCAGAAGTTTACCTAAGATAGGTTCTATAGAACTTTAAGGAATTTTGATAACGAATTCGAGCTTTAGGAGCAACTAACCATTTATCAATATTTTGGATTTCTCTGCCTGAAGAAGAACCTTTGTGCGCAGTCTGCTTGGTTCGAGGCATGGGGAGAGAGATTTGCAGACACTTGAGATATCTGTGAGGAATCTGAGTAGGGTTGTAATGATGAAGTGATGAGAAAGTAAAAAAAAAAATGGAGAGTTTGGAGTTCGGATAAGTGAAACAAAGAACTTCAGAAGTCTGAAGTTAGGGTTTAGTCCACTTGAAAATATATAAATCCCACGACTTCAGATGATTGAGATTAAGTTCAGCTGACTGAAGTCTGAAGAATTTGAAAGTTTAAAAATCAGTAGAAGTACAGTCGTATGACGCCCAAGGTTCAGTCATCTGAACTCTTCTTCTGCTGAGTTCAGACGTCTGAGGTATGAATCATCAGTCGTCTGAAGTGTATATAAATTCTGAAATTTTATTATTATTATTATTATTATTATTATTATTTTTAAAAGACTTCTCTGCAGTGAATTAACCCAAGTTCCCTCCTTATATGTATGAATCTTTCTTCACATAAAGGTTTTGTAAAAATATCAGCCCATTGATCACTTGTACTTATAAATTCAAGAATTATATCTTTCTTTTGAACATGGTCTCTCAAAAAATGATGTCTTATGTCTATATGCTTAGTTCTTGAGTGTGAAATTGGATTCTTAGATATATTTATGGCACTTGTATTATCACACTTTATCGGTATTGTTTTATATTCTAAATTAAAATCCTTCAATTGTTGTTTCATATATAGGATTTGTGCACAACAACTTCCTGCTGCTATATATTCAGCTTCAGCAGTAGATAAAGCAATAGAATTTTGCTTCTTTGAAAACCATGATACCAATGATTGTCCTAGAAAATGACATGTGCCACTTGTACTTTTTCTATCAATCTTACATCCAGCATAATCAGCATCAGAATAACTAATCATATCAAAATCCGTGTCCTTTGGATACCATAATCCTAGATCAAGTGATCCTACTAAGTACCTAAGAATTCTTTTTATAGCTGTTAAGTGTGATTCCTTGGGATTTGATTGAAATCTAGCACACATACATACACTAAACATGATATACGGTCTACTAACAGTTAAATATAGTAGGCTACCAATAATTCCTCTATAGTTAGTAATGTCTACTTGCTTTCCTTTTTCATCTCTATCAAGACTTGTAGTTGTACTCATAGGAGTTCCTATTGGTTTACTTTGTTCCATATCAAACTTTTTAAGCATATCTTTAATGTACTTAGTTTGAGTTATTAAAGTTCCATTCTTAGCTTGTTTTATTTGTAGTCCTAAAAAGTAATTTAACTCTCCCATCATACTCATCTCAAATTCTTTTTGCATACATAAAGCAAAGTCTTGGCATAAATCTTCATTAGTTGCTCCAAATATAATATCATCTACATATATTTGGACTATTAGCATATCAATGTTTTTGGATTTTATGAATAAGGTACTATCAACTTTTCCTCTTATAAATTCATTTTTGAGTAAAAATTTACTTAACCTTTCATACCAAGCTCGTGGAGCTTGTTTTAAACCATAGAGAGCTTTTATCAATTTGAATACATGGTTTGGATTTTTAGAACTTTCAAAACCGGGAGGTTGTTTGACATACACTTCTTCATTTATATATCCATTTAAAAAAGCACTTTTTACATCCTTATGAGTTGCATAAGCTAAAAACATCCTAATAGCTTCCATCCTAGCTACTGGTGCAAATGTTTCATCATAATCAATTCCTTCTTCTTGATTGTACCCTTGAGCCACAAGCCTAGCTTTATTTCTTATAACAATTCCATTTTCATTCTTTTTGTTTCTGAACACCCATTTAGTTCCTATAATTGATTTATCTTTAGGTTTTGGTATAAGTTCCCATACTTGACTTCTTTCAAACTGGTTTAATTCTTCTTGCATTGCTATAATCCAAGAATCATCATCTAAAGCATCTTCAATATTTTTAGGTTCATCTTGGGACAAAAATGCATAATGATTACAAATATTCTTTAGTGAGGCTCTCGTAGTTATCCCTTTTGATGTTTCACCAAGTATTTGTTCTTTTGGATGATTTTTGTTATATTTCCATTCTTTAGGAAGGTTTCGATTTTCTACAAAGTTTTCATTTTGGAGTTCAATCCAAAATAGAGCTAAAGATTCCTCCCTAAAAAGATGATGAAGGGTGCAGTAAAAAGAAAATGTGAAAAAGAGAAAAAAGTGAAAGAAAGAGAAAGAAAGAAAAATCAAGGACATACATCACATGTGATCCTTGACCAATAATTACCTTTGATGACATCAACAAAATTTGAGTCTTATCATACCACTTTATTTTTTTACCTTTATCCCCTAAGCCTATATTACGGTCCTATTAAAAGGCCTCACTAGATTAGTATGCATTGTTGTTTCTAATGATTTGTCAAACCCAATGTTGAGTCTGAACTATGTAATGATCTAATCCCGAAACGGTACATAGGTAGCTTGTTCAAAAGGACAAGTTGGTTCAATACTTCGCAAGTACTCCACCATAAACTAGGGCAAAAGATATCATTTGAGGAATAGAATTTTTGAGCCTAAGTTTCCTTATTTGTCTGAGAACCTGTATCCTAAGACCTACGTTTCGTCCCGAGTCCCAAAGCCCATCTCGAGATTAAAATAGGGGTAGAGCTTCATTCAACTATGGACAACAACCAGAACAAGAAAGTGACAATGGTTTCCCAGCAAAAGACAGAAGGGGGAATGTTCCTTTCGACAAAACTGGGGCAATCGACAAAGGGAGAAAGTCAGTCATCCAACCTGATAGACTAACATCAATGTCACATGATTTTCAAATGCTGGTATAAAATTTTCCTTTCAAAATAGCATAAACATGGCAAAACATCTGTTTTGTGCATATGATCTTTTGATTTTGCAAATCGATGTCTAAAATGCATAATCACTCACCCTCAGAACCCCTTTCATCCTTCAAAAGCTCCAAAAGATGATTGGATAGTCAAACAAGTATCTGGCAAAGCCTGTCGATTTTTCAGGATCCAATTCAAAGATTTGCTTACTCAAGTGAAATTTGAAAATATGGTTAGGAGTAGTTATAGATGCATGTAACTGGGGCAAATTTTGGGTTGTGCTTCACTGTAGCCAGTCTCGGTGCCTTCACATCACAGTAGAATTTGAAAATATGGCCAGGAGCAATTACAGATGTAACTGAGGCAAGTTCCATGATGAGCTTCACTATAGTCAGTCCCAATTCCTTCACATCTGAGCAGAATTCTAAAACATGGCCACGAGCAGTTACAGATGCATGTAACTGGGGCAAATTCTGATTTGAGCTTCACCGTAACAAGTGGCGGTATCTTCACATCAAAGTAGAAGTTGAAGGCCTGGCCAAGAATATAACTGGGACAAATGACAGGTTGAATTTCTTAAAAAAAAAACCAACTTAAGGACCCTCAAATGGGTCTGGAATTTGAAAAGTGGCCTAGGTCAAAGTTGGGATTGTTGATTACGGGCACATTAGAAGAAGAAAATTCATACATCAACATGCATTTCATGCATTGCATAGAAAATAAAATACAAACTGCTTACACATTGTCTCATGCAACATGCACATATCTTTTCATTCCAGCATCACAAGTAGTAACATGCATACATATTGCAATAGAGCACCATTCATTCATATCTGTCCTGTTGAATAGGTTTTTGAATAATCCTTTAACACCCTTGACTGAGTCATTCTTGTGTTGCTAGTATCTGAAACTGGGGCAGTTGACCCTAGGCACAAAATGACATACCTTGAAACTGTGGCAGCTGACCCCCAGGCACAAAAATGACACACTTTGAAACTGGGGCAGTTGACCCCAGGCACAGAATGACACACTTTGAAACTGGGGAAGCTGACCCCAGACACAAAATGACATACCTTGGAACTGGGGCAGCTGACCCTAGGCACATAATGACATGCTTTGAAACTGGGACAATTGACCTTAGGTACAAAATGATATGCTTTAAAACTGGTGTCGCAACGTCTCGGAGCGTAAGTGCCCCGGAGTCGGAAAAATAAAAATTATTTTAGATTTTTTTAGGAAAAAACAGGAATGGAATCACCACTAACCTTTTTGTGTGGTTAGAACACTAGATTACTACCCAATTAAGGGTAGATTTGGTCTGCATTACCAAAGCCGGGATCGGGAGTTCGGTTACGCGAGGGGAAGGTACGAGCATACCCTACGCGCCCGTTCTTACGAATGGTACCTAATTAGTTATGAAATTATCCCTATGTAAATTTAAAAAGCCTTTAAAATTACTCATTTTGTGAATTTACCAAATACACAAAAAATATATATAATATATATATTCCCTCAAAACTGGCGTACGTGAAGTTTAAAAAACTTGTACCATTTTTATTGCAATCATAGTGATGAAAATCAAGAAAATACTTTACAAAATACACTCCCAAATTTTGGAAATCTTCCAAGGTTTTTCTAAGTATGAAAATACTACTTTGGGAGGTTTTTAGAACTCAAATGGTGTCAAAAAGATGATTTACAAGTCTCAAAATATTTTTCTTGACTTTTCCTATTTTCTAATTTTTTATATTTTTCCACATTTTTCTGAATTTTGAAATAATAAAAAGACAATTAATGAAAGTCAAATCAAAAATATTTTTAAAATTTTCTCCTAATTTTCTATTTTTATGATTTTCTGTATTTTACCGAAATTTCAAATAGCTAATAAAGAAATTAGTATGATACTAATACTATATATGTAAATATTATACATCCAAACCTCAATGATACAGTCCAAGTATTAACAATCAATCCAACCTTAATAATATACCCTAGTATGAAAATACTTAAAACTCACCTAAATCATATATAATTTACACAAAAAGAATGAAGTTGTGGAAACAATTCGAATCATGAATCTAATTAGGAAATATACACACAAAAAAAAGTAATATGTCATAATATTATATATACTATCATAATAAGAATTATACCATAATAATAAACTACCTTTCTAGATGACAATAATACCTAATAATAACTTACCATATTAATAGTGAGAAACCTACGTAATGATAAGCTTAAACCCTGAGCATTACACATACGACTTGAATATTGAGCACTAAAAAAAATACGACAATAAAAATGATTACATATAAATATTACAATAGAAATGTTCCCTCCGCAATAAAAAGAAAAATCCTACAAGAATGATAACAAACAAATTAATATTTATAAATATGAACATTAATTATTAAAAATCTTGTAACAATAAATAGAAGTTAATGTTAATACCGAACGAAATTTTAACTTTACAACAAAAACGTGTGTGTATGTGTATATACTTGCTATGGGTATTTTTTAGTGTGTGTAAAGGTGTGTGCTTCAATGTGTGTAAAAGTGTGGCTTTTAATGCGTGTGTTTATGTGTGTGTTTTAATGTGTGTAAAAGTGTGTGTGCGGGTGGGTGTTACAGCGGGTGTGTGCATGTTTGCTAGTATGGAGTCATGGTTGGAGCTGGAGTGCTAGGAATATATAGGTGGCTCAGCTGCTTGATGTGGTGGCTGAGATGGTTACAGTGGTCTGTACAGGAGGAGCTCGGCTTTTGGTGCTTTCTGCTGGAGTGGGCTTCGGCTGGAGATGCTCTATTCATGGAGCTGGAGGTTGTGTGGGCTTCGATTGGAGTAGAGGAGGGTTGTGCCTGTTGAATGGTGTTGCAGAGGTCCGGCGGTTGTGGTTCTTGGAGGTTGGTGTCAGGTGGTTATAGGGGGTGGCTCACAGAGAGTTGCAAAAGGAGGTCTGGAGTAGAGGAGAAGCCTGAAGTTGCTCTGGTTGCTGTGCTGGTGTTTGGTGGCCGGTTGATCTGGTGTGTGGAGTCGGGTGATGGCCTCGGGCTCAGATAGTTGCGGACTGTTGCGGTGGGAGTGCTCGGTTGAAGCTGCCATGGCTGGCTGGAGGAGTGAAAGGAGTTGCAGAGGCTGCTATGTGGTGATGTGCTATGGAGGGGAGAGTAACTGAGAGAGGGAGCCTAGGAAGGGAGATCCGGGCAATGGGTAAGACAGAGAGTAGAAACAAGAGTGAAAGAGTTTAGAGATTGAGAGAAATATGAAAAGAAAAGAAAAAAGATTTAGGGTTGCCTTCGCCTCCGCCTCCCCGCCCCCCCAACAGCTGAGGCTTCTAACCCTAATAATAATAATAATAATAATAATAATAATAATAATAATAATAATAATAATAATATTGGGTCTGGGTAAAAATGGGGTGTCTACAGCTGGGGCAGCTGACCCTAGGCATAGAATGACATACCTTGAAACTAGGCCAGCTGACCCCAGGCACAGAATGACACACTTTGAAACTGGGGCAGCTAACCCCTGACATAGAATGACATACCATGAAACTGAGGTAGCTGACCCTAGGCACATAATGACACGCTTTGAAACTGAGGCAACTGACCCTAGGCACAAAATGACATGCTTTGAAACTGGGGGCAGCTAACCTCACGCAAAAAAATGCCCACTTTAAAACTGCGGCAATGGTCTTCAGAACCAATTAGTTCTTTCCCCAAAATTGTTTTGTCCACCCCAAAGACTAGGGAATAGGTCTTCAAATCTCAAAATATGTCTTCAACATTCAAATGATTTTTTCTAGAATTTTCCTCTATTTACTATGGTACTCGAGTCCCCGTTCCTGATACGAGTCATCATTTACTATGGTACTCAGGTTCACCTCCAATATGAGTCATCATTTACTATGGTACTTGAGTTCACCCTCGGTACGAGTCTTCATTTGCTATAGTACTCGGGTTCACCCCGGTACGAGTCATCATTTACTATGGTACTCGGGTTCACCCCGGGTACGAGTCATCATTTGCTATGGTACTCGGGTTCACCCTCGGTACGAGTCATTATTTGCTATGGTACTCAGGTTCACCCTCGGTATGAGTCATCATTTTCTATGGTACTTGGGTTCACCTCGGTACAAGTCATCATTTACTATGGTACTTGGGTTCACCTCCAGTATGAGTCATCATTTGCTATGGTACTCAGATTCACCCCGGTACGAGTCATCATTTACTATGGTACTCGGGTTCACCCCGCGGTACAAGTCATCATTTGCTATTGTACTCGAGTTCACCTCGGTAGGAGTCATCATTTACTATGGTACTCGGGTTCACCCCCGATACGAGTCATCATTTACTATGGTACTCGAGTTCACCGTAGTACATGTCATTATTTACTATGGTACTCGAGTGCACCCCTGGTATGAGTCATCATTTACTATGGTACTCGAGTTCACCCCCGGTACGAGTCATTATTTATTGTGGTACTCAGGTTCATCCCTGTACAAGTCATCATTTGCTATGGTACTCGGGTTCATCCTGGTACGAGTCATCATTTACTATGGTACTCGGATTCATCCCAGAACAAGTCATCATTTGCTATGGTACTCGGGTTCAACCCGGTAAAAGTTCCCCCCTTTTTTTTTATGGTGTTCAAGTCACCTTGCTTGATACGAGTTCCTTATTTACTATGGTGCTCGTGTCCCCATGCCCGGTACAAGCCATCCTCAATTGCTATAGTACTCAGATTCTCAAATCTAGTACAAGTCCAGTACCCCATGGAATTCACCCGATTAATCATTCACAAAAAAAAAAAATCACCCTAATGATCAATGTGCTATGACTTGGTAAAAATTGGTGTCTTTTATCTTTATAGTCATGTTACTCTAAAATAACAGAGGAGCAGCCTTCACTGTTATTTTTAAGCAACAGTGCCTATAAAAAGGGTCAACTGTAAATACCCTAATTTTTTTTCCAGACCTTGTTGAGAAAACCCGGCATAATAAAACCGACCTTACGCCCAAGCACTGAGCCCAATTTGTTTTCAATCGAGTCTTTTCCAAAATTTGAGTCCTGTTTAGAGTCTTGGTCATTTCAAAATAGTTTGTCATTTTAGGTTGAGTCTCGATATTTTAGGAACAATTTTGAGTCTCTTTACTGTAGTTGTTTTTATAAAAATCTCTATAGGTTGTAAGATAAACTGTGTGTTAGATCGAGCCCTTTTTGATTTTAAAGTCAATTTCTTGGATATAGTGTTTAGTTGAGTTTCAAAAATCAGGTCCATTTATTTCTTTCATTTTTGAGTTTCTTAAATCATGTTTCAATTTCAGTTGAGGTCCCGTAATTTCAAAATAAAAGTAATATGTTCAAAATTTAGCCCCTTTTAATCTCGAAACTTTGTTCTTCTAAACCTTGAGTTGCATTTCAAAATTAAACACTGTTTTGCTGAAAGCTGAGTTTAAATTTTTAAAGTTATGAAATTGGATCTTTAATTAGACTTTCAATTGAGTAGGTCCTTTAATTTCAGAACCGGGTACTTTGATTGGTATCTTAAGGTCATTTCTTTTATTTCTAGGTTGCCTTTTGGGCAAAATTGTTAATGTTGACATTAAAAATTTTGGTCAAAATCAGAGTACATTAGATCACACTTTAAAAGGAACACAGGCCTAAGTGAAAAATTACATACATGAAAATACAAATATAGGGAGATGTGATGTAAGCATACAATGTTACAAATAAGAAAAGCATGTACAAACAGTGGTTACAGGAATAGAAACCCGGTGGTACATGTAGAAAATGATAAATACAAAAATAAATACAATAAAACACAGAAAAATTCCAAATTATCCAATCCGCTGCTACCATCTAGACTTCCCAAGTCACCTGCGCATAGAAGAGAGAAAAAGTAAAGTTAGTTAGCAACAAAATTCAAAAATAAAAGAAAATGAAAATGAAATCACACGGGAGGAAATATTCCCTCACAGGTTCGGAAATTTCATTGGAGAACAGCCATGCAAGAAGGATTGGGGCCAAAAAGGGCTACTCAGCCTTCCTATAAATAAGGAGGAGCTCACATTGTAGGAACAGGGAGGAAAGCATAGAAAAATGTAGAGAAATTAAAGAGGAACCCCCACAAAGAGCATAGAAAAATGCTGAGAAAATAGGGAGAAAAAAAAAACAGAAGAAAGCAAAGAGAAATTCTACAAAGTTTGAGAAAAATCAGAGAGAGCAAGAAGAGAGGGCAGAAAGTAAAAGTGAAAAATGAGAAGAAGAAGACTGTGTGGCCTTCTCCCAACCCTCGGATTCACATAGCCCAGGGATGCTTGAGATTGCTCCACCTAGTTGATTCTTGTCTCTAATGCTCAATCACTCATGATGTGACACATGGCATTGGCATTGGTCTTGACCATACCTTAAAGTGGTTGACCTCCTTGTGTGAACCGGTTCTCCCCTGAACTGGTTGGGTCTTTTGAACCGGTATGGAACCGGTTTAATCTCCTTTTTTTTAATTATAATAAAATTTAAACTTTCAAAAAATCATAAAAATCCACAAAAATTAGTAAAGATGGCAAAAAAATCACAAAAAAATTTGAGAAGTCTTCAACAAAATAAAAATATTTTTGTTTATTTATTTCATATTATGAGCTTGATTTTGAAATTAATAAAAATATTAAAAATCATAAAAATTCAACAAAAACTAGAAAATTTCAAAAAAAAAATAAAAATTGGAAAAAATTCTAGAAATACTTCTAGGCCAATTTTCTTTGTTCTTCCATCTTAAAATAATTTCCATATTAAAAATCACAAAAAATTCAAAAATACAAAATGCACAAAAGTAAAAAGCTAGTAAAATATTTTTGCACTTGGAAAAAATCATAAAAATCACAAAAAATCAGAAAATTTACGAGAAAAATCTAAAAATGTTTTTGACTCGATTCTTATTGTTTTTGCTTAATTGTCATTGTCTTATTTCAATTAAAAATTAAAAAAAAAAGTCACAAATAATATTTTTGAGATCAAAATTGTTTTTATACTTGAAAAACTCACATAAAAATTCAGAAAAAATCATAGGAAAATATGAAAAAATATTTTTGAGTTGGAAAACTCATCTTCATCTTTTTCATCCCCAAATGTGCTCCAAAACCCTCTTGGAATAGTATTTTTCTCTACTTAGAAAATTCTATAAAATTTCAAAATCCCGGGAGTGTATTTTTATAAACTATTTTCTCGATTTTTCAATTCGAATGATTTAAAAGTGAGGCAGGAGCTCTTCAGAGCATGATATGTCCCAATTTTGAGAGAGTACCTATATAATATTTTATTTTATGCATTTTTTGTGATTTTTGAAGGGGAGTAATTTCAAAAGGCTTATTAAATTTATTTTGGGTTAATTTTCAGTTAGTTAGGTACCGTTCATAAGAACGGTGTGTAGGGGGTGCTAATACATTCCCTTCGCATAACCGAACTCTTGAACCCAACTCTGATAACGTAGACCGATTATACTCTTAATTGGGTAGTAATCATGTGTTCTAACCACTAGAAGGTTAGTGGCGATTTCATACACATTGTTTTCACAAAAATATTATTTAAAATTCCACCCGGTCCCAAGTTCGCGTCCGGAACGACAATGTGTATAGTGATATTTTGGGACACCTAACATTTTATTAAAGTCTAGATCTGGAGAGAGTTACTGATGCATTTTGATGATGTTGATACTCTGGTATTGTGTTTGGGGTTAGATGTATATATATATATATGTTTGTTTCCGCTACTTGGTATATTATAAGTGATGGGTAGGTCACCCCGGTATCCCCACTTCGGATCGGGTCTTGTTGATGTATGGCATGAGAGATGTTTGATTGATTATTATTGTTTATTGTATTGAAATATATATAGAAAAATCAAGGCGTGACACTCCTTCCTTCTACTTCTTTACATAGAACAAGGGCATTGTATACAAATTACAACAGACAAATCATGTTTCTATTTGGCTTCATGATGACATGATCCATGTATATACATAATCTATAGAGTTGTTCGGTAATCATATTTATTTTTTATTTTTAACTTATAGTAAAGAAATCAAAGATAACAATGCATCTATTTACTTTACATAACAATGCATTTATTTACTTTACTAATTTTCTTTTTGTTTTTCAACCATCTTCAAAAACAAATTGCAAATCATCCAAAATTAACGTTTTATACATAAATTTTGATTAACTAATATAAAATCTATATAAATTTTAAATATAAATAAAATAAAAATAAACATATTAAGATTGAAATTTTTTCTAAAATATTGAATAATAATAATAATAATTTGAAAAATATTTTTGCTAATGGGTATAATAATATTGTTCTTGTAGCACTAAAATGTGGATTTTGAAATATAACAACGTGTAATAAGTATAATAATTTACATTTTTATCATACAAACTTTAAATTTGTATTGTTCTTGCATTTTTATTATTCCAAACATATTTTTAATTGTTATTTGATTCAAGGAAAAAAAAATAAGCATTTGTTCAATCAAGTTTTTAATTTTTTTAAAATTTAAAAATATAGATCAACCAAAAAGGTTGCTAACTTTTTTTTTTTTTTTTTCAGTTTTTATTTTGAATTTTATTTTCGTAATTTTTAACAACACCATTTAAATAAGACATGTAAGTGAGACCGTTGTTCTTTTGCGAGCAAGTCTTATATGTGTACATGAAAAATACTAGTGCAACATAATGTATAATACTACATTGTAAATTGTGCATGGCACCTTCAATCTGATGGGTGGAGGGGACACTCAGTCACTGGTTGTGACTGAAACTCAGTGAGAATAAATGTAATAATAATGTATTTCAATCTGAAAAATAAATACAAAGAAATTTCAAAGGATAGCTCTCACTCTCTTGCTCACTGGTTTTTCACTCTCAACACACCACACACTTCATTGCACACACACACACACATCTATTTATAGTAAATCATACAACAATATAATCAACAATAGTGGGAATTAAACTTCAACGGAGGTAGGCTGGTAGGTGGAGTAGGTTGCCTGCCAATCTCCAATGTCAACAGAAATGCCTGCCAACGAGTCAAGTTTAATTTTTAACATCCCTCCTTAAACTTGACTCTCCTAACTTTGTCATTCCGAGCATTGTCTTCAATCTTACAAAAATATCATGCCTGAGTGGTTTTGTGAAAATGTCAGCAATCTAATCAAATGTTCTACAAGATATCAACTCCACTTCTTTATTCTTGACACGCTCCCTGATAAAATGATACAGAGTATCAATATGTTTGCTTCTTTCATGGTAAACTGGATTTTTTGCAAGTGCAATCGTTGATCGGTTGTCGATATAGACTTTTGTGGGGTTATCTTGAAGAAATCCCAGATACTTCAATACATTTCTAATTCATATACCATGACAAATAGCTGAGTTGGCAGCAACATACTCAGCTTCACAAGATGACAACATTACGATGGGTTGCTTCTTCGAAGATCATGTAAACACTGTGTCTCCCACGAAAAATGGGAATCCTGTTGTACTTTTTCTTTCATCAAGATCTATTCTCCAACCACTATCTGAATAGCCGATAAGTTTGCAATCACCTCTTAATAAATAGAACATATCATCGGTGATGGTACCCTTGCATATCGGAGTATCCTTTTCGTTGCATTCAAGTGGGACTGGTCAGGAGTCTCCAAGTACCTACTAAAAAGTCCAACTCCATAGAGTATATCTCGTCTGGTGCATGTCAAATACCTCAAACTTCCAACCAGACTCTTGAAATATGTGGGGTCAACATCTCCTTCCTCATTCTTTCTCAATTCCAATCCCATTTCAACTAGAGTGTTACAAGGTTGCATTTGTCCATCCCAAACTTCTTCAGTACTTCTTTTGCATAATGGTTTTGGGAGATGAAGATTCCCTTCTCGTTTTGCACGACTTCTATGCCAAGGAAATGAGCCATCTGACCAATATCCGTCATTTCTCTTTGACCATGCTCCTCTTGAAAGCAGCAAACATATCTAGATTGTTGCCAGTGAATATCAAATCATCAACATATAGGGAGGCAATTTGCATGCTTCCATCTGTCTCCATCTTCATGTATAGTGCATGCTCGTAGGGATACTTCTCAAATCCATTCTTCTAGAAGTAGTCATCAATCCTCATATTCCATGCATGAGGTGCCTACTTTAAACCATAGAGTGCTTTCTTCAACTTGTACACTGTATCTTCTTTTCCCTTCTTCACAGAACCAGGTGGTTGATCAATATAGATCTTTTCTTCTAGAAAACCGTTCAAAAATGCTGATTTCACGTCCAACTGGTAAATCTTCCATCCATTTTGTGCTGATAGTGAAATTAGTAATTTGATGGTTTCAAGCCTGGCAACTGAGACAAAAATTTCTCCATAATCAATCCCTTTTTTCTTCTTGTAGCCTTTGGCGACAAGTCTTGCCTTGTATTTCTGAACTTCTCCTTGAGCATTCTTCTTGGTATTGTAGACCCATTTCACACCAATAGTTTTGCAGCCCTTTGGGAGATTTTTCAACTCCTAAGTCTTGTTTTTCTTGATGGATTGAATCTCCTCATCCATCGCTTTTCTCCATTTGTCTTCTTCATTAGCTTCCTCAAAGCTAACCGGGTCGCTGGTCAACATCAGACAGCATAGAATAACATACTCTTCTATTGGTTCTGTAGTTTCATATAGGTTAGCTAGATTTCGAGCTCCTCTATGTCTTATGTCTGAGATTTCACTCTGTATTGGTGATAGAGCTTCATTCCTCTATGATGAACCATGTGGAATTGTCTGCAGTTAGGGAACTTGTGACTCGATAGCCACTTCTCTTGTCTGGGTAGGTTCTTCTCCTTTAAGTGTCAATTTCGCATCTTTGGAACATTCAACCTAGTCCCATTTCCAGGATTCATTTTCTTCAAAAATGACATCCCGACTATGAAAGACTTTCTTGTTAATGGGATTATAGAGTCGATATGCCATGGTGCTATCGTCGTATCCAACAAGGATACACTTCTCTCTTTTATCATCCAGTTTTGTCCTTCTTGCTTCTGGGATCTTGGCGTAGGATATGGAGCCAAACACCCTAAGATGACTCACACTAGGCTTCTAAGTACTCTAGGCTTCATGTGGTGTCTTTGACTCAAGGCTCTTCGTAGGACACCGATTGAGCAGATAGACTACACATGACACTACTTCTACCCCAAAACTCTTAGGCACATTCTTATCCTTTAAAATGCTTCTAGTCATGTTAAGGATTGTGTGGTTCTTCCTTTCAACTACACCGTTTAACTAGGGAGTGTAAGTCGGTGTGAACTGTTTTTGAATCCCTTGTTGCCTAAGGAATTCCAGAAAAGCTTCGTCCTTATACTCTCCTCCTTGATCTGACCAGAGTGACTTGATGCGGTAGCCACTCTGTTTCTCCACAAGAGCTCTGAACTCTTTGTACTTGTTGAACACCTTTGACTTCCTTTTTAGGAAGTTGACACAGGTCTTCCTGCTATAGTCGTTGATGAAGGTGAGGAAGTATTGATTCTGTCCATTTGGAAATGGTCTTATTGGACCATACACGTTTGTGTGTATTAGTTGGAGCGGCATTGTAGATTTCCAGTCGCCTTGTTTTCTAAAGCTGTTTTTGTGTTGCTTGCTCAGAATACAGCTTTCACATATTATATTTGGATTATGGATATTGGGTAAGCCTTTCACCATCTTCTTTCTTACCAATTGTTTTAAACTTTCAAAATTCAAATGTCCATACCTTATATGCCATAGCCAGTCTTTGATGATAGCGCTCAAACACCTTGGCGTATCATGTTGGATGGTGAGAGGAAACATTTGATTCTTTTCCATTTGTACTCGAGTAACAAGCTTTCCTCGAGCATCTATTATCACCATCTGCTTATCACTAAGGCTAATTCAGTAGCCTCTCTTTTTGAGCTATTCTAGACTAAGTATATTAGTCTTCATGGCTGGCACATAGTAGACGTTGGAGATGTAAGCATGATCTCCGGACTTCTGTTTGATCAAAACATCTCCTCTCCCTCGGACTGGGATTTTAGAATTATCGCCAAAAGAGATCTCCCCCTGAACTTTCTCATCAAGTTCAAAGAATAAGTTCTTTCTGCCAGTCATATGGTTGCTGGCTCCAGAATCAAGGTACCAAACACTTTGGTCCTTGGGAGTTGAATTGTGTGCCATCAGCATCAACGACTCTCCATCTGCATGTTCAGTTTCGGCTAGGTTGGCCTCCTTGCTAACCTTTTCTTGTTGTCGCCCCCAACACTTATTGCTATAGTGTCCATACTTATGACAGTTGTAGCATCGAATGTTTCTTTTGTCTACATTCGAGTGGTTATTGTATCCTCCTCTTCTTCCTTGTCCTCTGCCTTGTGGAACATAGTTCTGTTGATTTCGTCCTCCTTTAGTGAGACCTCTTCCGCCTCCGCCTCCTCCTCTGGAGTCAAGGTTTCCAGAATTTCTTCCACGAGATCCTCGACCTTGTCCTCTTCCTTACTGTGACGTCCCCCCTTTGTCCTATCTATCTGCAATGAGGGACAACTTCGTTTGGAGGGCTTACTCTAGTGCTTTATCATCACTCCTTCTGTTGACTTTCTGCTTATGGGCTTGGAGTGAGCTCACAAGTTCTTCTACGGACATTGTTTCCAAATTTTTTCACTACAAAAAGACTAATTTTTAGTGATGAAACTATTAGTGACGGATTCAAATTCGTCACTAATAGTAGGGTATTAGTGACGCCAAAAAAAATGGCGCAAAAAAATTTTTCATGCAGAATTTATCCCGTAAAAATATTAGTAACGATTTCTGTGGTATTAGTGATGAATTAAATCTGTCACTAAAAGGTAAACATTAGTGACGATTAAATAACATTTACTATTATTATTAAAAAAAAAATTACTTCAGAGTATTAGTGACGAATTTCTAAATTCGTCACTATTGGCCCATTATTAGTGACGGATTTGAGAACCATCACTAATACTTCTATTTAAAAACAAATAAAAAAATTTTACTTCATAGTATTAGTGACGAATTTTTATATTCGTCACTATTGCCCCATTATTATTGATGGATTTGACAACCGTCACTAATACTTTCATTTTAAAAAAAAATAAAAAATTTTACCTTCGAGTATTAAAATTCATCACTATTGGCCCATTATTAGTGACGGATTTGAAATCATCATTAATAATTCCTTTTTTTTTAAAAACAAATTAAAAAAATTTCAATTCAGAGTATTAGTGACGATGTTATATATTCGTCGCAAATAAGAGACTAATAGTGACGAATTTTTAGATTCGTCACTAATACTTCTTTATTTAAAAAAAAATATATAAGAAAATTTAAGTTCAGAATATTAGTGACAAATTTATAAATTCATCACCATTGGTGTCTTACTAGTGATGAATTTCTATATTAGTGACGAATTTACACCGTCACTAATGTTGTGTTATTTATAAAAAAAATAAACAGAGAGTAGCAGTGACGGTTTTGAAACCGTCACTAATGTCGAGAATATTAGTCACTAATTTATAAATTCGTCACTATTGGTTTCTTATTAGTGATGAATTTGGATCGTTACTAATGCTTTGTTATTTATAAAAAATAAAAATAAATGGAAAGTAGTAGTGACGGTTTTGAAACTGTCATTAATGCCTAAAAACCCTATTATTGCTGTCTGTGGGATATTTTTCCTCCTTCTCCTGGCTTCTTCCCCTTCCCCGCTGCCTACTCTCCCGTGAACAACTCCTAGTCGATCTCCTGGTTTCTTCCCCTTCCCCGCCGCCTGCTCCCGCAAACAGCTCCCAGTTGATCTCCCACTGCTCTCCGTCGCCAGCCACCGCGCTAGCTCCTCCTCTTCCCCTCCTACTCCGGCAATCGTCTCTCTCAGTGTCCTCCTGCTCTCGATCTGCCGCAAGTCTGCTCCAGCTCCTCCTCTTCCCCTCATCCTGCTTTGGCAATCGATCCTCTCTCCCAGTCTCCCCTGCTATTGGCAGGAAGCCCGGGTTCTTCTTTCCCTTTATCTTTTTACTTTCAAGCATATATTTACGTTGTAAGAATATACTGAATATTTTAAAAAAATTTGAATGTATTTTGTTATTCTTTCAATGTTTGATTCCAACACAATGACATGCTCACATATATTACTTCAATTTCTAACATATAAGAATTGGTAAGTGCTACACACATATTAATATAAACAAATTAATTTCTAAAAGACAATCATGTTTAAGAGTTTTTTCCTAATTATACAGAAGTGTGTGTGTGTATGTGTGTGTCTGTGTGTGTGTGTGTGTGTGTGTGTGTGTGTATGTATATATATATATATATACATATATATGGATTAGAACTCCAAATAAGCCCTTCAAACCTACTTAGGCAGTAATCAATTTGGGGATGAAAGGATTATCGTTTGCCTATTAATGCATTCTTGATAATTTATCAAATAAAGCACATGTAAAAATGGAAAAATAATATTATACAAAAGTATAATGTTTTATCTAGGACAATGGAAAAAATAGATTATAAATAGAAAAACCTAATTAATTAGTTAATGGAATTGTATTTGTATGTATGTATGTATGCATGCATATAAACAGAGATATGTAGGAATGAATCATGCATGCATGAGGAATTGATTTGAGGACTTTTATAGAGATAGATTATTATATAGATTTGTATGTAGATTACATATAGAAATATTATATATATTAGGAGGTACCCCATAATGTCCCCCTAAGACAACATTCTCAATCTTCATCCTTAAATGTTTTTCTAACCTTTATCTAGATTCTCGAAAATATCAACTTCCTTTTCTAAAGTTAATATATGTGCCCATGTTTTCCCAAATCACAAATCTTATGGATGTTAATCCTTCTTCCCATCAACTTCTTTAATATATGTGGGGTATTTTGGTTAAATTGGCAGGCAGATTTTTGATAGTCATTTTGGAGCCCTATCAATCTCTTGAGGTTCTCAAGAACTCTCTCTCTCTCTCTCTCTCTCTCTCTCTCTCTACCAGCTAGCTGATCTAGGTACTATGACCTCCAAGAAGGGAAGACAGCTGAGGCTGCCATGGATGATTCCTAGCTAGCTTGTTTCTTTCAGCTATGGAGGGTTTAATTTATATATAGCAAACGAGGGGGTACCATTTAATGCAAGCACATGGAACACAAGGGGGAAGTCGAGGCATTAAGTGCTAAGCAAACTGATCATACATATCTGTATCTCTGTCTTCCTGTTATGGAATATATATATATATCTGTCTTCCTATTATGACTGTATATGGCTCTTCTTTATTAATGTGGAGAGCCACACTAGCGACACTACACTGCGCCCCCATTCCCTATTAATTGCCTTCATTTACAAGCAACCGTTTTGGATATACATCATCTCATCTAATTACCTTTAGCTTGTACTTTTCGTAATTACACTGTAAATGCTTGTAATATTATGTGGGATATGGAAGAGCTAGCTTTCTTAATTAAACCCTTGTCCTACATTTCAAGTGCAAGAGTGGTGTTTGTTCTAATGGAAGGGGTATATATTAAAAATTAATTTTTCTAAATTAATCATAAAATTTCAAGTAAGATAATGTTGGAAATAGTTCAAATACAACAATCATGTCTACTTGAAAAGATACATTCTCTGCGAAGTAGTATTAGTTTATATGGGTATAGTTATTAATTTTTTTTAATTTAATAATAAAGTTTTTTTATAAGATGACTGTTGGAGATAATTGTTAACAATCATAATTAACTATCATTTTAAAATATAGTTTTAAATTTAAATATAAGAATTATGTCTATTTTGACGAGATATTGTTAGGACCCTGTGAGCAACCATAAAAATATGACACCAGAAATTTAACGTGGTGTGGTCAAAATCGACCCACGTTCATGGAGCATACCACAAATTCACTATTCGCCGCAAAAATATAACTCTCTTCTTCCTCTTACTCTCCTCCTCCTCCCTTTCTTCTCTCTGCTCTCTGAACTTCTCTTGTACATTTTACAACTTCCATAGCTCTCTATTTATAGGGCTTTGGATTCAATTACAATTAAATATAATAAATCACAAATGGGAAGTTACAATCAAGATAAATGGAGATAAGCATCAAGATAAATGGTTTCGGCTTGCAACGCGTTAGTTATTTATCTCCTCACGCGTGTCTCCAACTCAGCGTCTCTTGGCTCCATCACAATAGATATAACTCTTAGAAGAATAATGTTCGTTTAAAGTTTTATTTTTTTTGGCAAAAGATAAGCTTTTTTATTACCACTAAGGGAAAGAAGCTAATAGCCCATTCAACCTCCATTCATTGCATACACTTAGATAAATCTAACTTGTCCAAACACAAGTAAAAAATAAGTAGTCTTTTTTCATTTCCAATCTTATATAATAACATATTCTACTATAACTTCTACCCTAGACAGTTAATCTTACTATTGTTGGTAGTCTGTCGACAATAGATAACCAACTTATGAAAAAATATCTTGGGATATTTGTTTTTTTATCATGTTGAAACATATCTAAAAGTTTGGTGCAGTGGGCCTTAATTATTACGTGTGAGTTTTGCACTCTTAAGTTGAAGAACATTACTCGCTAAGTTTCTTTTTAAGTGACAAAATACATATTCTCCTTGTCCCCTAAGCTTCTAAATATTAAAATATTCTTCATCTAATGCACTAAAAGTTAAAACATTCAAATAAATATTTCATGAAATGTAGAGCTTGCACACATTTATCTTGACAACCCAAGACTCAGGTTCCCAACGTAAAAGAGATGTCCATGCACTGTCAATCACTAATGTTGACAAACAGAAGAAAAAGTAGTTAAAGAAGTAAGCAAAAGACAAACCCCCATCTCAGGAATGAGTCATGAAAAGGGAACGGAGAAAAAGCAGTTGCTAGCTTTGGAGGGAGCAAGCGTTTTTTATCGATCAGACACTGGTAACCTTGGTTTGGTGCCAAACTCGTTTCTCCCCCTAAAGATCAACATCCTAGAATTTGAGAAGTTTAGTGGGTCTAAATATTGCCCTTAGCTCACATGGGGATGTATTTCCAGAAGATAGCGACACATGCTGACAGCGATGATTTGCTCACCTATTGTTTCCAATATAGTTTGACTGAGGAAGCTTTAAGCTGGTACAACCGAGTAAAAAATCACACATAGAAGGATTTAGCTCGCACTTTTATCGCTTAGTACAACCATAATGTAGCTTTAATTTCAAAGAGTATGGAGGAGAAGACAAGCAGGTACTCTCATCAAGGGGGAGATATGACAGCATAGGGTCACCCCTCGGTTAAAAACAAAAAAGCGTTTATCCATGTGACAATCCTCTCAAAAATCCTCATGTTGACCATCTTCTCAGAAGTATCCCTCAAAATGGTCTCAATTGGGTAGTCACCAAAAAGCAAATTGAAGGGGCAATCAATATTGGGAAAGAAAAGTGTGCAAAGACGAAGCTAAGACTTTCCAATTGAGCCAATAGAAAGAAAAACAAAGAAGCTCAGATGATCCAAGAATGACATTTTCAGGGGCGGCCAACGCTAGGGGCTTAGGAGCGATTTTGTTAACCAGATAGCGCATGCGGGCACAGGGCCCCAGATTGTTTCTTCCAAGCCCACACAAACCAAGCAAAATATTCATACACAGGGAAGGGGTCCTAATAGGGTGGAACCAATTCTTACATCCTATTCAAAATTGTTCCCTCAATTGCTTGAAAGAAAGCTCATCTCGGTCTTCCCTGGAATAGTCGTGGGACATCCCCTTCTACAATGGTATAACCCGAATGCTCGGTTCCCGTATCATACCAATTCCCTTGGCCACACCATTAACCGCTGCTGGGCGTTTAAACATAAAGTACAATTGTTGAGAGACGCAGGGTGGTTGCATTTTGATGATAAACAATATGGAATTCAGAGTGATCCTCTCCCCAATCATGGGGAAGGAAGTGGTTAGCATGCTGTAAGAAGGTCTGGAAGTCGAGAATGGGCTGAGAAGCATGATGATAATGGAAAGTCCACCAGTAGTCATAACAAATAGATTTTCCTTTTGATTGCAAGGGTGGAGCTACCAAAAATGGCAAACTTTTGGCTATTCAACTTTGTGTGATGCTTTTGTTATCTTTATTTTTCTTGTAATCCTTGGACAATTTTGTCCAATGAAATTATGTATTTTCATCATGAGTTCAAGTGCCAAGAATTTGTTTGCTCATGTTTCAGGTGGGAATAGGGAAAACAACAATACCAGTATTCATGAGCCAGAAAATGATGTTAACTTTTGAAAATTCAAGTCAGGAAAGGGAGAATAAAAAAAGATGAAACAATTTTTCCCATCCTATGGATTCACGCGTCAGAATGCATGAAATGGTGTTGTTTGTTCCATAAGTTTATGTTACTTATCACTTTTGTTTTGATCAAATGATAGATGGTCATTCTTGGCCGACTAGTTGTCCCACAAAAAGAACTAAGCGCTGATCACTTGTTACACCATTTGAGCCTGAATGTCAAATCATTTCTTCTAAAAAGTCATTTTCCAAAATTAAGCTGGGTTCGGGATTTCAGGAATCTGACAAATTATATAAGACAACAATTGGCCATCTAAAATGATGGCAGACCATTTTTCTACTACCAAGAAAGAAGATCAAGAATTAAAAACCTCTTGCTAACCCCATTGAACCTGAAATATTCAATTCTTGGTCTAACTCGTCAAAGGATCACACTCCACACTGAGACAATTTTAAAAGGATTTGGTCTCAAAAGGAGTTCAAGCCAAAATAGAGCTAAAGATTCCTCCCTAAAAAGATGATGAAGGGTGCAGGAAAAAGAAGATGTGGAAAAAAGAGAAAAAGGAAAGAAAGAGAAAGAAAGAAAAATCAAGGACATACATCACATGTGATTCTTGACCAATAATTACTTTTGATGACATCAACAAAATTTAAGTCTTATCATACCTCTTTATTTTTTAACCTTTATCCCCTAAGCCTACATTATGGTCCTACCAAAAGGCCTGACCAGATTAGTACACATTGTTGTCTCTAATGATTTGTCAAACTCAATGTTGAGTCTGAACTATGTAATGACCTAATCCCGAAAGGGTACGTAGGCAACTTGTTCAAAAGGACAAGTTGGTTCAATACTTTGCAAGTACTCCATCACAAACTAGGGCAGAAGATATTATTTGAGGAACATATTTTTTGAGCGTGTATTTCCTTATTTTTTATGAGAACCCATATCCTAAGGCTTACGTTTCGTCCCGAGTCCCAAAGCCCATCTCGAGATCAAAATAGGGGTAGAGCTTTATTCAACTATGGACAACAACTAGAACAAGAAAGTGACAATGGTTTCCCAGCAAAAGACAGAAGGGGGAATGTTCCTTTCCACAAAACTGGGGCAATCGACAAAGGGAGAAAGTTAGTCATCCAGCTTGATAGACTAACATCAATGTCACATGACTTTCAAATACTGGTATAAAATTTTCCTTTCAAAATAGCATAAACATGGTGAAACATCTATTTTGTGCATATGATCTTTTAATTTTGCAAATCGATGTCTAAAATGCATAATCACTCATCCTCAGAACCCCTTTCATCCTTCAAAAGCTCCAAAAGATGATTGGATAGTCAAAGAAGTATCCCGCAAAGCCTGTCGATTTTTCGGGAGCCAATTTAGCGATTTGCTTACTCAAGTGAAATTTGAAAATATGGTCAGGAGCAGTTACAAATGCATGTAATCGGGGCAAATTCTGGGTTGTGCTTCACTGTAGCCAGTCTCGGTGCCTTCACATTAGAGTAGAATTTGAAAATATGGCCAGGAGCAATTGCAGATGTAACTGGGGCAAGTTCCATGATGAGCTTCACTATAGTCAGTCCCAATGCCTTCACATCAAAGCAGAATTCTAAAACATGGCCACGAGCAGTTACAGATGCATGTAACTGGGGCAAATTCCGATTTAAGCTTCACTGTAACCAGTCCCAGTATCTTCACATCAAAGTAGAAGTTGAAAGCTTGGCCAAGAATATAACTGGGGCAAATGACAAGTTCAATTTCTAAAAAAAACCAACTCAAGGACCCTCAAATGGGATTGGAATTTGAAAAGTGGCCTAGGTCAGAGTTGGGATTGTCGATTATGGGCACATTGGAAGAAGAAAGTTCATACATCAACATGCATTTCATGCATTGCATAGAACACTAACCTTTTAGTGTGGTTAGAACACTAGATTACTACCCAATTAAGGGTAGATTCGGTCTACGTTACCAAAGTCGGGATCGGGAGTTCGGTTACGCGAGGGGAAGGTATGAGCACCCCCATCGCGCCCATTCTTACGAATGGTACCTAATTAATTATGAAATTATCCCTAAGTAAATTTAAAAAGCCTTTAAAATTACTCATTTTGTGAATTTACCAAATACACACAAAAATATATAATATATATATTCCCTCAAAACTAGGGTACGTGAAGTTTAAAAAGCTTGTACCATTTTCATTGCAATCATAGGGATGAAAATCAAGAAAATACTTTACAAAATACACTCCCAAATTTTGGAAATCTTCTAAGGTTTTTCTAAGTATGAAAATACTAGTTTGGGAGGTTTTTGGAACTCAAATGGTGTCAAAAGGATGATTTACAAGTCTCAAAATGTTTTTCTTGACTTTTCCTATTTTCTGATTGTTTATACTTTTCCACATTTTTCTAAATTTTGAAATAATAAAAAGACAATTAGTGAAAGTCAAATCAAAAATATTTTTAGAATTTTCTCCTAATTTTCTATTTTTATGATTTTCTGTATTTTACCGAAATTTCAAATAGCTAATAAAGAAATTAGTATGATACTAATACTATATATGTAAATATTATACATCCAAAGCTCAATGATACAGCCCAAGTATTAACAATCAATCCAACCTTAATAATATACCCTAGTATGGAAACACTTAAACCTCACCTAAATCATATATAATTTACACAAAAAAGAATGAAGTTATGGAAACAATTCGAATAATGAATCTAATTAGGAAATATACATACAAAAAAAAGTAATATGTCATAATATTATATATACTACCATAATAATAAAGTACCTTTCTACATAACAATAATACCCTAATAATAACTTACCATGATAAATAATAATAATACATTAATATTAACTTAACATATTAATAATGAGAAACTTAAGTAATGATAAGCCTAAACCCTGAGTATTACACATACGACTTGAATACTGCACACTAAAAAAAATACGACAATAAAAATGATTACATATAAATATTACAATAGAAATCTTACCTCTACAATAAAAAGAAAAATCCTACCAGAATGAGAACAAACAAATTAATATTTATAAATATGAAAATTAATTATTAAAAATCTTGAAACAATGAATAGAAGTAAATTTTAATACCGAACGAAATTTAAACATTACAACAAACACGTGTGTGTATGTGTATATACCTGCTATGTGTGTTTTTTAGTGTGTGTTAAAAGTGTGTGCAAAGGTGTGTGCTTTAATGTGTTTAAAAGTGTGGCTTTTAATGCGTGTGTTTAGGTGTGTGTTTTAATGTGTGTAAAAGTGTGTGTGCAGGTGGGTGTTACAGCGTGTGTGTGCATGTTTGCTGGTATGGAGTCATGACTGGAGCTGGAGTGGCAGGAATAGGTGGCTTGGCTGCTTGTTGTGGTGGTCGAGATGGTTGCAGTGGTCCAGTGCAGCAGGAGCTTGGCTACTGGTGCTTTCTGCTGGAGTGGGCTTCGGCTGGAGATGCTATATTCATGGAGCTGGAGGCTGTGTGGGCTTCGGCTGGAGCAGAGGAGGGTTGTGCCTACTGAATGGTGTTGCAGAGGTCCGGCGGTTGTGGTGCTTGGGGGTTGGTGTCAGGTGGTTACAGGCGGTGGCTCACAAAGAGTTACAAAAGGTGGTATGGAGTAGAGGAGAAGCCTGAAGTTGCTCTAGTTTTTGTGCTGGTGTTTGGTGGCCGGTTGATCTGGTGTGTGGAGTCGGGTGATGGCCTTGGGCTCAGATGTGGACTGTTGCGGTGGGAGTGCTGGGCTGGAGCTGCCACAACTGGCTGGAGGAGTGAAAGGAGCTGCAGAGGCTGCTATGTTGTGATGTGTTGCGGAGGGGAGAGTAACCGAGTGAGGGAGCCTGGGAAAGGAGATTTGGGCAAGGGGTAAGAGAGAGAGCAGAAACGAGAGTAAGAGAGTTTAGAGATTAAGAGAAAGATGAAAAGAAAAATAAAAAGATTTAGGGTTGCCTCCGCCTCCCCCCCCCCCCCCAAATGACTGAGGCTTCTAACCCTAATAATAATAATAATAATAATATTGGGCCTAGATAAAAATGAGGTGTCTACAGCTGGGGCAGCTGACCCTAGGCACAAAATGACATACCTTGAAACTAGGCCAGCTAACCCCAGACACAGAATGACACACTTTGAAACTGGGGGCAACTAACCCCTAGCACAAAATGACATACCTTGAAACTGGGGCAACTGACCCTAGGCACATAATGACATGCTTTGAAACTGAGGGCAACTGACCCCAGGCACAAAATGACATGCTTTGAAACTGGGGCAGCTAACCTCAAGCACAAAATGACCACTTTAAAACTGGGGCAATGGTCTTCACAACCAATTAGTTCTTTCCCCAAAATTGTTTCGTCCACCCCAAAGACTAGGGCACAGGTCTTCGAATCTCAAAATATGTCTTCAACATTCAGATGATTTTTTCTAGAATTTTCCTTTATTTACTATGGTACTCGAGTCCCCATGCCTAATACGAGTCATCATTTACTATGGTACTCGGGTTCACCTCCAGTACAGGTCATCATTTACTATGGTACTTGGGTTCACCCTCAATACGAGTCATCATTTGCTATGGTACTCGGGTTCACCCCGGTACAAGTCATCAATTACTATGGTACCCGGGTTCACCCCCGATACAAGTCTTCATTTGCTATGGTACTCGGGTTCACCCTCGACACGAGTCATTATTTGCTATGGTACTCGGGTTCATCCTCGGTATGAGTCATCATTTTCTATGGTACTCGGGTTCACCTCGGTACGAGTCATCATTTACTATGGTACTCAAGTTCACGTCCGATATGAGTCATCATTTGCTATAGTACTCAGATTCACCCCAGTACGAGTCATCATTTACTATGGCACTCGGGTTCACCCCCGATACAAGTCATCATTTGCTATTGTACTTGAGTTCACCTTAGCACAAGTCATCATTTACTATGGTACTCGAGTTCACCACAGTACAAGTCATCATTTACTATGGTACTTGAGTGCACCCCTAGCATGAGTCATCATTTACTATGGTACTTGAGGTCACCCCCGGTACGAGTCATCATTTGCTATGGTACTCGGGTTCATCCCTATACAAGTCATCATTTGCTATGGTACTCAGGTTCATCCTAGTACGAGTCATCATTTACTATGGTACTCGGGTTCATCCCAGTACAAGTCATCATTTGCTATGGTACTCAGGTTCATCCTTGTACGAGTCATCCTTTGCTATGGTACTCAGGTTCACCCCGATACAAGTTCCCATTTTTTTTTTTTTTTTATGGTGATTGAGTCCCCATGCTTGATACGAGTTCCTTATTTACTATGGTGCTCGTGTGCCGACGCTCGGTACGAGCCATCCTTAATTGCTATAGTACTCAGATTCTCAAATCTAGTACAAGTCCAGTACACCATGGAATTCACTCGATTAATCATTCACAAAAAAAAAAAAGAAGCACCCTGATGATCATTATGCTCTGATTTGGTAAAAATTTGTGTCTTTTATCTATATAGTCATGTTACTCTAAAATAACAGAGGAGCAGCCTTCATTGTTATTTTTAAGCAACAGTGCCTATAAAGAGGGGTTACTGTAGACACCCTAATTTTTTTCCAGGCCTCGTTGAGAAAACCCGACATAATAAAACCGACCTTAAGCCCAAGCACTAAGCTCGATTTGTTTTCAATCGAGTCTTTTCCAAAATTTGAGTTCCGTTTAGAGTCCTGGTCATTTTCAAATAGTTTGTCATTTCAGGTTGAGTCTCAATATTTTAGGAACAATTTTGAGTCTCTTTACTGTAGTTGTTTTTATAAAAATCTCTATAGGTTGTAAGATAAACTGTGTGTTAGATCGAGCCCTTTTTTATTTTAAAGTCAATGTCTCAGATATAGTGTTTAGTTGAGTTTCAAAAACTAGGTCCTTTTATTTCTTTCATTTTTGAGTTTCTTAAATCATGTTTCAATTTTAGTTGAGGTCTCGTAATTTCAAAATAAAAGTAATATGTTCAAAATTTAGCCCCTTTTAATCTTGAAACTTTGTTCTTCTAAACCTTGAGTCGCATTTCAAAATTAAACACTGTTTTGCTAAAAGCTGAGTTTAAATTTTTAAAGTTGTGAAATTGGATCTTTAATTAGACTTTCAATTGAGTAGGTCCTTTAATTTCAGAACCGGGTACTTTGATTGGGATCTTAAGATCATTTCTTTTATTTCCAGGTTGTCTTTTGGGCAAAACTGTTAATGTTGACAGTAAAAATTTTGGTCAAAATCAGAGGAGTACATTAGATCACACTTTAAAAGGAACACGGGCCTAAGTGAAAAATCACATACATGAAAATCCAAATACAGGGAGATGTGATGTAAGCATACAATGTTACAAATAAGAAAAGCATGTACAAACAGTGGTTGCAGGTATAGCAACCCAGGGGTACATGCAGAAAACGATAAATACAAAAATAAATACAATAAAACACATAAAAATTCCAAATCATCCAATCCGCTACTACCATCTAGATTTCCTAAGTCACCTACGCATAGAAGAGAGAAAAAGTAAAGTTAGTTAGCAGCAAAATTCAAAAATAAAAGAAAATTAAAATGAAATCACATGGGAGGAAATATTCCCTCACAGGTTTTTGGTGGGAAATTTCATTGGAGAAAATTCATGCAAGAAGGATTGGCGCCAAAAAGGGCTACCTAGCCATGCAAGAAGGATTGGCACCAAAAAGGACTACTTAGCCTCCCTATAAATAAGGAGGAGCTCACACTGTAGGAATGGTGAGGGAAGCATAGAAAAATGCAGAGAAAATAGAGAGGAACCCCCACAAAGTGCATAGAAAAATGCTAAGAAAATAGGAAAAAACAAAACAAAAAAAGCAAAGAGAAATTCTACAAAGTTTGAGAAAAATTAGAGAGAGCAAGAAGAGAGGGCAAAGAGCAAAAGTGAAAAAAGAAAGGAAGAATGCGTGGCCTTCTCCCAACCCCACAGAAAAATTCCAAATCATCCAATCCGCTGCTACCATCTAGATTTCCCAAATCACCTACGCATAGAAGAGAGAAAAAGTAAAGTTAGTTAGCAGCAAAATTCAAAAATAAAAGAAAATTAAAATGAAATCACATGAGAGGAAATATTCCCTCACAGGTTGTTGGTGGGAAATTTCATTAGAGAAAAGTCATGCAAGAAGGATTGGCGCCAAAAAGGGCTACCTAGCCTCCCTATAAATAAGGAGGAGCTCACACTGTAGGAATGGCGAGGAAAGCATAGAAAAATGCAGAGAAAATAGAGAGGAACCCCCACAAAGAGCATAGAAAAATGTTGAGAAAATAGGAAAAAAAAAAAACAAAAAAAGCAAAGAGAAATTCTACAAAGTTTGACAAAAAATTAGAGAGGGCAAAGAGCAAAAGTGAAAAAAGAGAGGAAGAATGCGTGGCCTTCTCCCAACCCTTGGATTCACAATGCCCAGGGATGCTTGAGATTGCTCCACCTAGTTGATTCTTGTCTCTAATGCTCAATCACTCAGGATGTGACACGTGGCATTGGTCTTGACCAGACCTTAAAGTGGTTGACCTCCCTGTGTGAACTAGTTCTTCCCTAAACCAGTTGGGTCTTTTGAACTGGTATGGAACCGGTTTAATCTCCTTTTTTTATTATAATAATATTTAAACTTTCAAAAATTCATAAAAATCCACAAAATTTAGTAAAAATGGCCGAAAAATCACAAAACAATTTGAGAAGTCTTCAAGAAAATAAAAAAAAATTTTAATTTATTTTCATATTATGAGCTTGATTTTGAAATTAATAAAAATATTAAAAATCATAAAAATTCAACAAAAACTAGAAAATTACAAAAAAAAAAAAAAAATTCTAAAAAATTGGAAAAAATTCTAGAAATACTTCTAGGCCAGTTTTCTTTGTTCTTCCATCTTAAAATAATTTCCATATTAAAAGTCACAAAAAAATCAAAAATACAAAATGCACAAAAGTAAAAAGCTAGGAAAATATTTTGCACTTGGAAAAAATCATAAAAATCACAAAAAATCAAAAAATTTAGGAGAAAAATCTAAAAATGTTTTTGACTCGATTCTTATTGTTTTTGCTTAATTGTCTGTCTTATTTCAATTAAAAATAAAAAAATCACAAATAATATTTTTGAGATCAAAATTGTTTTTATACTTGGAAAACTCACATAAAAATTCAGAAAAAATCATAGGAAAATATGAAAAAATATTTTTTGAGTTGGAAAACTCATCTTCATCTTTTTCATCCCCAAATGTGCTCTAAAACCCTCTTGGAATAGTATTTTTCCCTACTTAGAAAATTTTATAAAATTTCAAAATCCCGGGAGTGTATTTTTGTAAACTATTTTCTCGATTTTCCATTCCGAATGATTTAAAAGTGAGGCACGAGCTCTTCAGAGCATGATATGCCCCGGTTCTAAGAGAGTACCTATATAATATTTTATTTTGTGCATTTTTTGTGATTTTTGAAGGGAAGTAATTTCAAAGGCTTATTAAATTTGTTTTGGGCTAATTTTCAGTTAGTTAGGTACCGTTTGTAAGAACGGGTGTGTAGGGGGTGCTGATACCTTCCTTCACATAACCGAACTCTCGAGCCCGACTCTGGTAACCCAAACCGATTCTACTCTTAATTGGAGAGTAATTATGAGCTCTAACCATACTAGAAGGTTAGTGGTGACTTCATACACATTGTTTTCACAAAAATATTATTTTAAAATCCACCTCGTCCCAAGTTTGCGTCCGGAACGACAATGTGTATAGTGATATTTTGGGACACCTAACATTTTATTAAAGTCTAGATCTGGAGAGAGTTACTGATGTATTTTGATGATGTTAGTACTCTGGTATTGTGTTTGGGATTAGATGTGTATATATATATATATGTTTGTTTCCACTGCTTTGTATATTATAAGTGATGGGTAGGTCACCCCGGTATCCCCACTTCGGATCGGGTCTTGTTGATGTATGGCATGAGAGATGTTTGATTGATTATTATTGTTTATTGTATTGAAATATATATATATATATATATATATAGAAAAATCAAGGCGTGACACCCCTTCCTATGCAAATAACAATCAGGAAATAATTTTACATTAAAGAGAATATTGAATGAATCAAACAACATTAGAAAGAACTGTCACAGGGAAAAAAAAATCAGGAAGAACATTATTGAAGGCTTTGTGCTCGGAGGAGAACATTATCTAAACAAAAATTATACTTAAGATGCATTTAAAAGCATTGATTTTAAATTTTGGATGGATTTAGATAAATTTGAATATAATTTTACATTATATTTTATTCAAATTCAATACAAGTTTAAAATTCAAGCCTCTCCAAATACTGAATTGATAAATATATATATATCAAAGTTCAACTGGATCAGAGCTGGGTGAGAAGGGCCAACACAGACATTTGGAGAAACCTGCACATGCACTTCTCCACAAAATTGCTGCATATGAATGGTTCCAACTATAATAAAGGGGCCGCAGAATGATTCAAACAACATTAGAAAGAATGAAACGAAGAAAGATTAGGTATGCCAACTCTGATCAGATTATTGAAAACCCTTATAAATTACAACTAATCTGTATCGATATTTTTTTACATGAGAGCAGGAATGAGATTGCTTCATTCTGTAGACCCTAAAAATGAAAAAAGATTAAACACTCACACACAAACCGAATTTTCTTTGAAATCCGTACATTGTTTTTTTAGTATGACTGAACAGGAAAAGAAAAGAGACGACACTTGCATAGAGATTTCACAGTTGCACTTCTTTACATAGAACAAGGGCATTGTATACAAATTACAACATACAAATCATGTTTCTATTTGTTTTGTTTGTTTTTTTTTTTTTTTTAATATTATTCTAAGGCTTCATGATGACATGATCAATGTATATACATAATCTATAGAGTTGTTAGGTATCATATTTATTTTTTATTTTTAAATTATAGTAAAGAAATCAAAGATAACAATGCATTTATTTACTTTACTAATTTTCTCTTTGTTTTTCAACCATCTTCAAAAACAAATTGCAAATCATCCAAAATTAACACTTTATACATAAATTTTGATTAACTAATATAAAATTTATATGAATTTTAAATATAAATAAAATAAAAATAAACATATTAAGATTGAATTTTTTCTAAAATATTGAATAATAATAATAATAATCATTTGAAAAATATTTTTGCTAGTGGGTATAATAATATTGTTCTTGTAGAGCTAAAATGTGGATTTTGAAATATAACGTGTAATAAGTATAATAATTTACATTTTTATCATACAAACTTTAAATTTGTATTGTTCTTGCATTTTTATTATTTCAAACATATTTTTAATTGTTATTTGATTCAAGAAAAAAAAAAGCATTTGTTCAATCAAGTTTTTAATTTTTTTTAAAATTTAAAAATTTAGATCAACCAAAAAGGTTGCTAACTTTTTTTTTTTTTTTTTTTCAGTTTTTATTTTGAATTTTATTTTCGTAATTTTTAATAGTAACACCAATTAAATAAGACATGTAAGTGAGACCTTTGTTCTCTTGCAAGCAAGTCTTATATGTGTGCATGAAAAATACCAATGCAACATAATGTATAATACTACATTGTAAATTGTGCATGACACCTTCAATATGATGGGTGGAGGGGACACTCAGTCACTAGTTGTGACTGAAACTCGGTGAGAATAAATGTAATAACAATGTATTTCAATCTGAAAAATAAATACAGAGAAATTTCAAAGGATAGCTCTCACTCTCTTGCTCACTGGTTTTTCACTCTCAACACACCACACACTTCATTGCACACACACACACATCTATTTATAATAAATCATACAACAATATAATCAACAATGGTGGGAATTAAACTTCAATGGAGGTGGGCTGGTAAGTGGAGTAGGTTGCCTGCCAATCTCCAATGTCAATAGAAATGGCTGCCGACAAGCCAAGTTTAATTTTCAACATCCCCCCTTAAACTTGACTCTCCTAACTTTGTCATTTTCAACATTGTCTTCAGTCCTGCAAAAATATCATGCCTGAGTGGCTTTGTGAAAATGTTAGCAATCTAATCATACATTCTGTAAGATATCAACTCCACTTCTTTATTCTTGATATGGTCCCTGATAAAATGATACCGAGTATCAATATGTTTGCTCCTTTCATGATAAACTGGATTTTTCGCAAGTGCAATTGTTGATCGATTGTCGATGTAGATTTCTGTGGGGTTATCTTGAAGAAATCCCAGATACTTCAGTATATTTCTAATCCATATACCATGACAAACAGCTGAACTGGCAGCAACATACTCAGCTTCACATGATGACAACGTTACGATGGGTTGCTTCTTCGAAGACCATGTAAACGCTTTATCTCCCATGAAAAATGTGAATCCCGTTGTACTTTTTCTTTTGTCAAGATCTCTTCCCTAATCGCTATCTGAATAGCTGATAAGTTTGCAATCACCTCTTAATGAATTGAACATACCATCGGTGATAGTACCCTTGACATATCGGAGTATCCTTTTCGCTGCATTCAAGTGGGACTGGTTAGGAGTCTCTATGTACCTACTGACAAGTCCAACTCCATAGAGTATATCTGGTCTTGTGCACGTCAAATACCTCAAGCTTCCAACCAGACTCTTGAAATATGTGGGGTTAACATCTCCTTACTTATTCTTTCTCAATTCCAATCCTGTTTCAACTGGAGTTGTTACAGGGTTGCATTTGTCCATCCCAAACTTTTTCAGTACTTCTTTTGCATAGTGGTTTTGGGAGATGAAGATTCCCTTCTCATTTTGCATGACTTCTATGCCAAGGAAATGAGCCATCTGGCCAATATCTGTTATTTCGAATTCTTTGACCATGCTCCTATTGAAAGCGGAAAACATATCTGGATTGTTGTCGGTGAAGATCAAATCATCAACATATAGGCAGAAAATTAGCATGCTTCCATCTATCTCCATCTTCATGTATAACACATGCTCGTAGGGACACTTCTCAAATCCATTCTTCTAAAAGTAGTCATCAATCCTCATGTTCCATGCACGAGGTGCCTACTTCAAATTATAGAGTGTTTTCTTCAACTTGTACACTCTATCTTCTTTGCCCTTCTTCACATAACTAGGTGGTTGATCGATATAGATCTCTTCTTCCAGAAAACCGTTCAGAAATTCTGATTTCATGTCCAACTGGAAAATCTTCCATCCATTTTGTGCTGATAGTGAAATTAGTAATCTGATGGTTTCAAGCCTAGCAACCGGGGCAAAAATTTCTCCATAATCAATCCCTTCTTTCTGCTTGTAGCCTTTGGCGACAAGTCTTGCTTTGTATCTCTGAAATTCTCCTTGAGCATTCTTCTTGGTCTTGTAGACCCATTTCACACCAATAGTTTTGTGGCCCTTCGGGAGATTTGTCAACTCTGAAGTCTTGTTTTTCTCGATGGATTGAATCTCCTCATCCATCACTTTTCTTCATTTGTATTCTTCATTAGCTTCCTCAAAGCTAACCGGGTCGCTGGTCAACATCAGACAGTATAGAGTAATATACTCTTCTATTAGTTCTATAATTTCATACAAGTCAGCTAGATTTCGAGCTCCTCTAGGTCTCATGTCTGAGATTTCACGCTGTATTGGTGATTGAGCTTCATTCCTCTGTTATGAACCATGTGGAGGCGTCTCCAACTCGGGAACTTGTGACTCGATAACCACTTCTCTTGTCTGTGTAGGTTCTTTTCCTTCAAGTGTCAATTTCGCATCTTTGGAACATTCAGCCTAGTCCCATTTTCGAGATTCATTTTTTTCAAAAATGACATCTCAACTATGAAAGACTTTCTTGTTGATGGGATTATAGAGTCAATATCCCAGGATTCTATCACCGTATCCAACAAGGATACACTTATCTCCTTTATCATCCAGCTTTGTCCTTCTTGCTTCTAGGATCTTGGCATAGGCTATGGAGCCAAACACCCTAAGATGACTCACACTAGGCTTGTGAGTAATCCAAGCTTCATGTGATGTCTTTGAATCAAGACTCTTCGTAGGACACGGATTGAGCAGATAGACTGCACATGACACTGGTTCTGCCCAAAAACTCTTAGGCACATTCTTATCCTTTAACATGCTTTTAGTCATGTTAAGGATTGTGCGGTTCTTCCTTTTAGCTACACTGTTTAACTGGGGAGTGTAAGTCGGTGTGAACTATTTTTGAACCCCTTGTTGCCTAAGGAATTCCAAGAAAGCTTCGTCCTTGTACTCTCCTCCTTGATCTGACCGGAGTGACTTGATGCGGTAGCCACTCTGTTTCTCCACAAGAGCTTTGAACCCTTTGAACTTGTTGAACACCTCTGACTTCATTTTCAGGAAGTAGACCCAATTCTTCTTGCTGTAGTCGTTGATGAAGGTGAGGAAGTATCGATTCTGTCTATTTGGAAAGTCTTATTGGACCACATATGTCTGTGTGTATTAGCTGGAGCGGCATGATAGATCTTTATTCGGCTTGTTTTCCAAAGCTATTTTTGTGTTGCTTGCTCAAAATACAACTTTCCCATATTATATTTGGATAGTGGATATTGGGTAAGCCTTTCATCATCTTCTTGCTTCCCAATTTTTTTAAACTTTCAAAATTCAGATGTCCAGACCTTAGATGTCATAACCAGTCTTTGTCTTTGATGATAGTGCTCAAACACCTTGGCGTATCATGTTGGATGGCGAGCGAAAACATTCAATTCTTTGCCATTTGTACTCAAGTAACAAGCTTTCCTCGAGCATCTATTATCACCATCTGCTTATCACTAAGGCTAATTCAATAGCCTCTCTCTACGAGCTGTCCTAGACTAAGTATATTAGTCTTCATGACTAGCACATAGTAGACATTGGAGATGTAAGCATGATCTCTAGACTTCTGTTTGATCAAAACATCTCCTCTCCCTCGTACTGGGATTTTAGAATTATCGCCAAAAGAGATCTCCCCCTAAACTTTCTCATCAAGTTCAAAGAATAAGTTCTTTCTACCAGTCATATGGTTGCTGGATCTAGAATCAAGGTACCAAACACTTTGGTCTTGGGGAGTTGAATTGTGTGCCATCATCATCAACGACTCTCTATCTGCATCTTCAGTTTCGGTAAGGTTGGCCTCCTTGCTACCCTTTTCTTGTTGTCGCCCCCAACACTCATTGCTATAATGTCCGTACTTATGATAGTTGTAGCATTGAATGTTTCTTTTGTCTACATTCGAGCGGTTATTGTATCCTCCTCTGCTTCCTTGTCCTCTGCCTCACGGGATATAGTTCTATTGATTTCATCCTCCTCTTGTGGGACCTCTTCCGCCTCTGCCACCTCCTCTGGAGTCAAAGTTTCCAGAATTTCTTCCACGAGATCCTCGACCTCGTCCTCTTCCTTGCAGTGACGTCCCCCCTTTGTTGTATCTATTTGCAGTGAGGGACAACTTTGTTTGGAGGGCTTGCTCTAGTGCTTTATCATCACTTATTCTGTTGACTTTCTGCTCATGGGCTGGCAGTGAGCCCACAAGTTCTTCTACGGACTTTATTTCCAAATCTTTTGTTTCCTCCAAGGTCACAGCTATATAATCATAATTTGGATTAAGAGATCGCAAAATTTTCTCACAAATTCTCTCGTCATTGAGAGTCTCTCCATTTCTTCTCAATTGATTTGATACTACCATAACTCGTGTATAGTAGTCAGCAATAGATTCAATAGATTTCATTTTTAGAGATTCGAACTCATCTCGCAATGTTTGAAGACGAATCTTCTTCACTTTATCTGTACCTTTGTGTGTTCGATGGAGAGAGTCCCAAACTTCTTTGGATGTCTTGGCGGAGGCGATGATTTCGAACGTGGCCTCATCAAGGCCTTGATAGATTATGGATTTCACCTTACAATCCTTCTTTCGGTCGGCTCGCAGGATCGTTCTTTGAGCATCGGACATAGCTGCTTCGGCTTCTTTTGATGGGCTTTCTCTATACCCATCTTCAACGATGTCCATGACATCTTAAGCACCTAGTAGGGCTCTCATTTGAATAGACCAGTTGTCATAATTTTTCCGAGTCAATTTTGGAATGACCGCTTGGGCAACACCGTTCGCCATTGAATTTAATATATAAAAAACAGAGAGAAGGGGGCTGATTTTTGAAAATTTGATGCCACCAATGTGTTCATAAGGTCAAAAAACCTTAGGAACTGGTTTTGGGTTGCAAAAAATCGGTCCAAAAATCACTAAACCAACTATAGGAATTTTTGGGTGGTTTTTAAACTGGCTGATTTAACTTAACGACCGTTTAATTGCGTTAGTGCTCACCGTAGGGCCACGTGGTAGCTTCTGCGCGTGCCGCATGTCGGCGGCTAGAGTAGGTCGGAAGCCGGCTCGGGTCGGGTCGCGTGGATGGAGCCGGTTGCGGGTGGTTGGTCACTTAGCCTGGTTGGGTCTTTCTAATCGGGCGAGGAAGATGCATGCAGAGCGCGTGGGGTGGGTGTCGCTGGCGCGTGCAGCATGTGCCTTTGACGCTGAAGTCATTGGCGACGCTTGGGAGTGCATATGGAGGCTCCTGAAGTCCGTTTGAGACGCGGTTTTCACCGTTGGAATTGTCTCGATTCAAATTTGACAATGGTAGGCTCAATTTTGGATTTTGAGCAACTTCAAAACTAGGAAGAAACTTGAATTTCTCTTCTATTCGCCTCTGTTTGGTGAATTCCGACGTACCTGGTCGCTCTAATACCACTGATGGGTGGAGGGGACCCTCAGTCACTGGTTGTGACTGAAATTCAGTGAGAATAAATGTAATAACAATGTATTTCAATCTAAAAAATAAATACAAAGAAATTTCAAAGGATAGCTCTCACCCTCATGCTCACTAGTTTTTCACTCTTAACACACCACACACTTCATTGCACACATACACATCTATTTATAGTAAATCATACAACAATATAATCAACAATGGTGGGAATTAAACTTTAATAGATGTGGGCTGGTAGGTGGATTAGGTTGCCTGTCAATCTCCAATGTCAATAGAAACGGCTGCCGACGAGTCAAGTTTAATTTTCAACACAATCTATGTGAAAAACTATTGGATTAGGTTCTCTAATCATGTCAAGTTTAGACTAATCAAATCGAATTTTATGTACTCAAGTCACAGTTATTTATTTCATTTTTAAAATTGAACAACTTAATAATTTATTATTGTTTGCAAGGTTTTTTTTTTTCTTTTTTATTTTTTCCTTAGACATAAATTGTGTTTTGATGATGTTGGACAATTGGGCTATAATTGGGTTAGGAATTGGACTTCAATTTTGTGCATTTTGAAGCCTATAAAAATCTTGCATTGATCTTTTAAAATATGCAAATCCAAATGCATTGAATTGGACAAAGTATATGGTATTTAATTAAAAGCAATTACATTCATGGGGTTGGTGCTAAATCTTAGATTTATTTTCTAAGGAAACTTTTAAAAAAAGAAATAAAATTTTAAAGACATCAATTTTATTTTATTTTTCACATTTTGTTGGTGGTGCTTAATTAATTTTGCAAATGTGTTTGCTTAATTATTAAGGAAAAAACTTCCTCAATTTACATGCCTCAACAAGACCCAACAAAATTTAGTTTTTATAAAAATTAAAATGTTCTCTATTTCGGTATGTACATTAAAGTTTTACTTTTTATAATGATATGGAGAACTAAAATAGTAATATTTGATTATATAAAAGAAAATGACTAATTATATATGGTACTATTCATTAATTATAGAAATATTTTTGTAATCTTAATGGCAATTAAAATGGGTTTTGATATCTCCTTATTGCTGCAACTCTATATATAAGTGCAAGGGCCATTTTCATACTCCCAATTCATTTTAGAGTGTAAAAAGGAAGCAAGAGAGGAAAGCCAAAATGATTTTCACTGTATTCTTGAAGTTTTTAACTTCAATCATCGATGGTTCCATGCTTCTAGGAGACTTCAACAAGAAAAACTTTTGCTTGAAGTTGGAGGATGAGGAGAAAAAGAAGATGGTCTTTGCTTGTGGCGAGTCACCATAGATCCCCAAGATCATTCAATAATACAAGGTTTATGTATTAGAAATTAAGAATATTTGCATCTCAAATTAATTGTATTTATGTTTCTAGTGTATTTTCTTATTCCATAGTCTGTATGATGTTATTTTTATTCCCGGTTTAATTTGGTATAATTATTTTTAATTTTTTAGAGGATTGGAATGCATATAATGTTTGAGAGTATGAATTTCAAGTCTTGAATTTGAATTTGTATGGATTTGAATGAAATTTTATATAATTTTGTATTATTATTTTTTTTCCGAATTTAAGTTTGAAATCTGTGCACCCCAATGCAAAAATAGAAATTAGGCAAAGAATTAATCAAATTCAGTCGCCATTGATTGCTTCAACTCCATTCTTGTTATTTAATGGGGGGTTTGTTCTTTGTATGCTTTGTGCAACAAAATACATCTATTGCTTGGAAATTCTCTCAAAATAAGTAATTTTAAGAGTGCTTTTAACATCATATTGGGTACTTTTATTGGATTGTAAATGGAATGAAATAGCAGTGAAATAGAATAAATATTTTATTGGAGAACGAGACTTTGTTCCTTCTAATTCGATCAATACTATTTACCTTAAGATTAAAAAAAAAAAAAGTACGTAATAAAAATACTTTATTTTAACATAAAATTCAAATTCTCGATAACCCATATGCATTAAATTTTATGTGCCCCAAAATTGTCAAAACACAACTGATCATGCAAGTTGTATGAATCCCAAACTTACCCAGATATGCATGATCACAATTTTCCATTTAGACTAGATTGCAACTCTTGGCAATTCACAGGCGATCACCTTTCGGATGCATGCCCATCTTAATTCACAGGCAACTCTTGGGGTTCCGGTTTCCGAGGCGGAGGTGGCCGGAGGAGAGGGGCCCGTTGATTTTCTCCAGTATGATTCCTCCCCTGAGCATGGTGGAGATTTGAAGAGAGGAGTTGAAGGCGGTGGAAGCATTGGCCGTGGCTGTGGTTCTTGCTTGCTCTTGAGGGAGATTGGTGGACTGGGCAGCCTGCAAATGTGGCCCATTTGTTAGTTTTTCTTGTTGTTGGAGGATCGGTCCGCCCAGGAAAGTTTATGGCCCTAGAAGGTTTTATACGAGTGCTGTGATTGGTGGGCTTAACCCAGCTTCCATGCACTTCAATTTCTCCAGGCTGCCCGAAGTAAAGGTTGGGCGGTTTTCATTTTTCAGTGTCAAATACAACGAGAGTTATTTAGCTCATCATTAAAGATTGAAAAATTAAGATATTTTTTTTCAAGATGCTATTAAAATGTGAAAAATTTTATGTTATTCTTGCTTAGTTATTAAGAAAAAAATTAAATGGTTAAATATAAATTATATTAAAAAAATTAATAGACCAAATTTTTGTTTTACACCTAATCAACTTTTCTCTTTCTAAATTCTATATTATATTTATTGAAATTTTTATTCTTAATACACACTACTAAATATGAGAAAGATAAAAAAATAATTTACATTCACAATTCGTAACAATCACATGTTACATGGCGAATAAAAGGAAGGGTGATAGGGGTCAGTAAATTGTACCCTTCTAATTTGTACATGTCATGTAGGTCTATCGTCGTCACAAGTTTGTAATGAATAATAACACTTAATTTTATTTTTTATATCAAAAAATTTAATGACACGATTCAATAAAAATAAGTGTGTAAGAGTAGACTACTATTATTCTTCTTTTGATGCTACAATTTTTATTTTTATAAAAACCCAACTAATTAAGAACTCGTTGATCTATTTTAATCAATAAAACAAATTTGTTTTATCAAAACTGAAATCTACACCTTACCTTAGGATTGGATATTTGAAATTCAATCCTGAATTTGAGTGGATTCCAAGACAATTTAATATAAATTTAATTGAGCATTTGTAATTTGTGTGCTTTGCGAGAAAAACATATCTATTATATTTGTTATTGCCTTCTTGTTTTTCTTGTACATCATTTACTATTGTATGTCTTTACGGTGGATGAGTACCTCATGTCAAGTCTTATGTGAAGATCTCGCATTAATCTTTTTCTAAGAAAATTTGAACTATTTAAGAAAGATGTATTTCTATCATGTTTAATTTGATAAATAATAAACTCGTATAGTAATGAAATTAAAATTTTAATAGAGATAGTATGACGAAGTCAAGACATAAATTTGGTTCCATTTTATCTAATATTTTAATTCCATTAATCTTATGTGCCAAACATCTAGTACTTATTTTATTTTAACAATAAATTCAAATTATCAAGACACATAAATAGGATTTATTAAAGTTTGATGTATATTATTGGTGCATAATCTAACAATTTAAACTTTTAAATAAAATGATAATCTAACATGTTTGCCACTTTCATCTTTGTTTTTATCAAAACAACTTATACATATATTCTATATATGTAATCATAAATAGCAAGCAGTTTAACACTGCAGAGAAATCCCCTCCCCAGTTAACCCTCAAAACAACAAAGACACACGATTTAATTATTAAAATGTCGAAAAAAAAATGCAGCACGAACAACAACTGAAATTCAATCATTTTCCGAAATGTTGAATATTGCTGTACGTGCATTTAATTTATTGACCTCCACCTCCTCCATTGAGCCGCTCATTCAGAATTCTTTCCCCGACATACCTGCATCACATAATTTAAAAATATATTAAAAAAATGATTAAAAGGTTCGATTTTGTACGTGAGATGGCATTAGATTTAATTCAAGTAGGCATTCACAAGACAAAAGACGCAATATCTTGCCGGAATATTTTCCGGCAATACTGTTTGAAAAGTTTGTGTAGAAATATGTATACATAGTTACATACCTTCCAAGCATCATAACGGTAGCTTGAGGATTAGTCCCCGGGGAGCTGTTAAACGTAGAACCGTCCACAACCCTTAGCGCATCCACTCCGATCACCCTATACTCGGCGTCCACCACCGCCCCGACTTGGCACCCTCCGTGGTAATGCCATATGGTCAACACCGTGTCCACGCAGAACTTCTCCAGGGAAAGGGCGGCGGTGAGACGCCTTGGCCGCAGGTTCACCGGCATGGCCACAATTAGCCCTAGAAGGCCTTGCACGGTCGCATCGGGATATCGGAACTTGGAAAAGGCTTCGGACATGACTAGTTTGGTTATGGTGGACATGCCTTCCACACACTTTCTCAGGTCATCCGGGTGCTGGAAGTAGTTGAAGACGACTGAGGGGGTGGTGTTGGGGTCCCGGTCTAGGAGGCGGAGGTGGCCGGAGGAGAGGGGGCCGTTGACTTTCTCCAGGATGATTCCTCCCCTGAGCATGGTTGAGCTCTGAAGAGAGGAGTTGAAGGTGGTGGAAGCATTGGCCGTGGCTGTGGCTCTTGCTTGTTCTTGAGTGAGATTGGTGGGCTGGGCAGCCTGCAAATGTGGCCCATTTGTTAGTTTTTCTTGTTGTTGGAGGATGGGCCCGCCCAGGAAAGTTTAGGAGGGTAGAAAGTTTTCTTTTTATTTTTTCAAAGATTGAAAAATTAAGATATTCTTTTTTCAAGATGCTTGAAAATTTTTATGTTATTCTTGTTTAGTTATTAAGAAAAAAATTAAATGGCTAAATATAAAATATATTAAAAAATTAATAGACTCAATTTTTGTTTTGAACCTAATTAATTTTTCTTTTTCTAAATTCTATATTATACTTAATATAGATATGAAAAAGATACATTCACAATTCATTACAATCATGTTACATGGCCAGTAAAAAAAAGAGTGACAGGAATCAATAAATTACAACACCCTTCTAATTTATAAATGTCTAGGTAGTCACAAGTTTGTAATAAATAGTTTCACTTTTATATAAAAAAATTGGATGACACAATTCAATAAAGTGTATGAGGAAAGGTTAGAAATATTTTTTGCACCTACAATTTTGTATGTGCTCATAAGAAAAGAATTTCATTTATTTTATTTTTGGATCTCAAGGAAAAAAGGGACATAAAACATTAACATAAACATATGAGAATTTTTCATTTTTATGAAAACCCAACTAATTAAGAACTTGTTGATCCACTTTAATCAATGAAACAAAAAAAAAAGTTATCAAAATCATTAATCAAAACCAAAATCTACACCATACTTTGGATATTTGAAATGTGAACTTATGTTTGAGTGGATTCTACGAAAAAATTTAATATAAATTTATATTAAATTTTATCAAACTCATACAAAAATAACTCAAAAAATTTTAATTTGGACTTTTAAAAAAAAAATTTATTTTAATATTTTGCACATTAGTAGGACGTTCCCCTAGAGAGAGAGAGGGTTAAGAAGGAACCTCTTTAGCAAGTTGAGCTTGAGGCGAAATGGGGCCGAAACTGAGCCCACTAGCGGCTTCAATATAGCTATCGGACCGGGTAATGCCCACGGCCTGAAGGAGAGCAACTTCAACGGGCCGCGGAGAGGGAACGTAGATGGCATTCATCGGATTATCAGCCATCCTCTGCCCAACCATGGGCTGCTCCAATACCACTTCGATCCCATGGGCCTTTAGCTGATCGCTCGGCCCAATTCCACTCAGCATCAGCATCTGTGGGCTTCCCATCGCACCCGCAGATACAATGACCTCGTTGTTGGGCCCATTGTTCAAGAACGCACCGTGCATCACTCCTAATGCGTCCTTGAACACCACGCCGTAGGCTCTTGGTCTTGGATTTCCTGCGCAGGGCATTCGTCTCTTAGTAATTTTAGGAAAAAAAATTTTATCACATGTTTAGATGGAGACTTGGGAGGGAAAATCTTATGTTCCTCGAGGTGTCAAGTAAATCATTCTCGACGAAATGGCTAACATTTTTTTTTTCTTTGTTTAAAATCCTCACCAATTGTTCTTAACAGTACCCTCTGAACCGTCGCGTGCAAATAAACGGCGATCCTTCCCGGATCAGCATACTCCAGCAAATCCGCCGCCGTGTGCCGATGGCCGCTCCGATCAAAGATGGATCCCCCAATCTTCGTCCCGTACAAATGCTCATAAGTGAACCCATTATCCGGCAACACCCCCACCTCCAGCAACCCGTCTTTCACCGCCGCCTGCCACTCCTTCACCTCCGGCTCGAACACCACCTTCCCTTCCACCCAACGGTACGCCTCCGCCACTCCCTGCGGATCCCACCCCGCCTCCGCCACGTACTCGGCGCTCGCCCGCGAGTAGAATCCCGCGTTCAGCGCTGTCCCGCCCCCGAGGACCCGGGCGCGCGAGTTGTACACGCCGTCCTCGGAGACGAAGGGCTGCGACGGCGAGGACGGCGAAACGTCGGCGAGAGAGGCGGCGAAAGAGCCCACGTTGTAGACGTTGGGGTTGCCATAGGGAGAGCCTCCTCGCTCAAGGACTACGACTCTCGCGCCTTGGGAGAGAGTTGCGGCTAAAGCGCAGGCGGCGGTTCCGCCGCCGATGATGATGTAGTCGTAGTAGGCGTTCGCCGGAGCTGATCTTGCGTCGTGGAGGAAGGAGTAGTTTGGAGCTGAAGAAGAAGATGAAAACAAGATTAAAGAAGGTTGTGAACAGAGCGGTATTTAGTTTATGAACAATTGAAATACTAGTTAAAGTATTCAATGAATAAATTTCGGAAAATACTATTTGCATAACAAAAAAAAAAAATACTAATAACACTTCATCATTTTTTTATCCAATAAAACGAATTTGTCCTTTTTTTTTTTTTTTAATTTCACTTTTAAAGTAAAAAATAATGACTCAAAATGTTATTAATATATGAAAAAATAATGATAGTGCACCATATTTCTTAAATTTATGATCAATTAAAAACATAAGTATGTTTTTTCGAATTCAAATAGGATTCCTTGCTTATCATATTCACATTAAAATAATATTTTGTCCCACTTTTTTAATCTTGTGCTTGCATATTTACTTTTCTAGTGATTGGCTTGTAAGCATTTTTACCCTTCCCTTACTCACGTATGTATTTTTATATTCATTCTTGTATCTATATTTTTTTTTTCTTTTTTATTTAGCCTCTCACTTTAATTATCAAAAAATTATCCATGATCATAAAAAAAATATAGTATATTTTATAATAGATTTTAAATAAGTAATACAAATATTATGATAATTCTACTTGACAGTTCGTTCACATTGAAAAAATTAAGCGGATGATAAGTACTTATATACATGGTTGGGTTCAAAACTCAATATACTTAAACTTTTGGGTCAAGTTAGTTGCACCTTAGGAATATTGTATTTTGGTATTTGAAATTTGAATACTTGAGATTGACATAATTATACTTATTTTTGTCCAATTTATAGAAATTCAAATATATATATATATATATATATATATATATATATATAAATTTTAGTCATAATCACAACTGTTAACACCTTTCGCATTTATATTTCAAAGAAAATGTTTTCAAACATTGATTTGGCATGAAGATGGATTCCTTTTAAAATTTTTATTTAGAATGTAATGCAAGACAATTAGTTAATTGATATTTTTATACGGATCAATTAGATTCAAATATAAGGTCTTAAAAATGAAAAAACTAAAATTTAATCACCAAAATATGTCTCCTCGTAGATATAAAAAATGTGTTTGAGTGAAGATTTATACAGAAGACTACACAAGATTATACTTAATTCTCTTCAAATTCTTATAAACTTAAAATTGAAACCTAAGATCCATATTTTGTATTCTCTTATTTTCCTCCTCCTACTTTGTCATTGTTATTTTTTCCAATTTTCTTTTACTATTGCAGCTCTTTTAGTAGATTCTAAAAATTATGCATGTAATCAGTATTCTAATCAATGGATAGATAAGGAAGAAAACTCAAAATGAGATGAACTCTCTTATTGTCTAACTTAAAAATATTAACCTTATATTTAGAAAAATTTTGAATTTAGAATTATATTGAATTTAAATAAAATGTAGTATAAAATGATATTGAAAGTTTTTAAAATTCACTCAAATCCAAATTCGAAATCCATGTACTCAAACAATACTGATAGTATTAAATAAAAAACCTTTACTCATGTAATATTAAAGTTTGATTTAATTTTTATCTACATTTAATATATATCTCTTGAAATAATGTAATTTCATTATGTTAAAATTGAACGAACGGGGATACAAATAAATATATATAATAAAATAAAAAATTATATGATAAATATGTAAAATAGTCAGCATTTCTTTACTTTCAATTAACTTGAAAGTAGGGCTCTCCTCCCAGAGAGAGAGAGAGAGGCTCCCCTCCCGCGGTCCGAGTTTTTATACAGACCGATGAGAGGGAGAGCGAGCTTTCCTTTATTTCAATTAACTTGACAGTGCTGGCATGAGAGAAAGAGAGGAGAGAGAGAGAGAGAGAGCATACCTTTGTCTGAGTAGCACAAACCATAAAAGAAGAGAGTTGCAGCAAAAGCAGCAGAATTAAATCTGCAGTAACCCCACACCCTCCCCATTAATGTCTGACGATCAATTCAGATCCCAACACCAAAACCACGTTAATTTCCAAGACCAATTCAACTCAGACCCAAAACCAACCTAATCTCCTCAAAATGCTCCAAACCCAGTTCCCCCTTTTTCTGTAATACTCACTTCTCGGGCACAGACTACTGCTGCGGCAGCTAGCTTATGCCCTCTACTCTCTCTCTCTCTCTCTCTCTACCAGCTAGCTGATCTAGTAGGCACTATGACCTCCAAGAATGGAAGACAGCTGAGGCTGCCATGGATGATTCCTAGCTTGTTTGCTTCTCTCAGCTACGGAGGGTTTAATTTATATATAGCAAACGGGGGGTACCATTTAATGCAAGCGGATGGGACACAAGGGGGAAGTCGGGGCATTAAGTGCTAAGCAAACTGATCAAAAATATATATACATCTGTCTTCCTATTATGGCTCTCCTTTATTAATGTGGAGACCTACGCTAGCGATTTGTCAATGGTTAACCACTACACCCCGCTTCCATTCCCTATTAATTGCCTTCATTTACAAGCCACCGTTTTGGGTATACATCATCTCATCTAATCACCTTCTAGCTTGTACTTTTGTTGGGGTCTTAATTACATTGTAAATGCTTGTAATATTATATGGGATGTGGAAAAGCTAGCTTTCTTAATTAAACCCTTGTCCTACATTTCTAATTGAAGGGGTATATTTTTAAAATTAATTTTTCTAAATTAATCATAAAATTTCAAGTAAGATAATATGAAAATAATTCAAATACAACAATCATGCCTATTTGAAAAGACACATGCTTGCAAAGTAGTATTAGTTTTGATGGATATAGTTATTAACTTTTTTTGAATTTAATAATAATTTTTTTATACGATGACTATTGGAGATAATTGTTAACAATCAGAATTAACTATCTTTTTAAAATATAGTTTTAAATTCAAATATAAGAATTATGTCTATTTTGACGAGATATAACTCTTAGAAGAATGGTGTTTGTTTAAATTTTTTTTTTGGCAAAAGATAAGCTTTTTTATTACCACTAAGGGAAAGAAGCTAATAGCCCATTCAAATTTTATAATACGTCACCATAAAACCAGTGATTCTACGAAAAATTAGTTTTTACATTTTCCACAATCTACTATTTTATGAAGCTAAGATTAGTGTTCTCGTAGATAAAATCGTTTCTTATTCTCCAGGTATAATATATTGTTGAAGTTCATACAAGAATAACTTGCCTCTTTTCATTAACATCTTTAATAGAACATAGTTCTGTTTGATTTGTACTCCAACACTAACAGCCCCAAACAACCTTCATTCATTGCATACACAGATACATTTGGGTAAATCTAACTTGTCCAAGAACAAGTGAAAAACAAGCAGTCCTTTGTTTCATTTTCAGTCTTACATAACTAGCTAGCTTATACAACCATAACTTCTACCCCAAGCAACTAATCTTACTACTGTTGGAAGTCTATTAATAATAGATAACCAACTTATGAAACAACATCTTGGGATATTTGTTTTTCTATCATGTTTGATTTGTACTCTAATCACTAATAGCCCCAATCAACCTCCATTCATTGCATACACTTGGATAAATCTAACTTGTCCAAACACAAGTAAAAAATAAGTAGTCTTTTGTCTCATTTTCAATCTTATAAAAAAACATATTCTACTATAACTTCCACCTAGATAGTTAATCTTACTATTGTTGGTAGTCTGTCAATAATAGATAACGAACTTATGAAAAAATATCTTTACATATTTGTTTTTCTATCATGTTGAAACAGTATCTAAAAGTTTGGTTTAGTAGGCCTTAATTATTACGTGTGAGTTTTGCACTCTTAAGTTGAAGAACATTACTTGCTAAGTTTCTTTTTAAGTGAAAAAATACGCAATCTCCTTGTCCCCTAAGCTTCTAAATATTAGAATATTCTTCATCTAATGCACTAAAAGTTAAAACATTCAAATAAATATTTCGTGAAATGTAGATGCTATTGTCACTCATTTTTTTCTCACATATAATGAAACAACAAAGTTTTCCCCCTCTTTATTTTTTAAAGATATTCTCACTTGTAAGTGAAAATCAACTGGAAAAAGTAAGAATTATGAGATAAAATTTTATTTAATATACCATAAATGCGAAGTACCAATAATATTTTTTGGAATGTCAATAATGTCTTCCTTCATAAAATAGCATCTTGCAATTAATATATCCTTTAGAACAATTTGGATTTTGGAGTGCAAGTCATTGATTTTTCATCATTATAAAATGAATGTAATTTCAACTCATTTTTTCACGCAAATATTAACTTTGCTACAACTATTTTAACAGACATTGTTCATTGAATAAACTTGTTGTGCAAATTAATGTGCAACAGAAAACCGAATGGTGTAATGCAGCAACTAACGATGAATAATACGAAAAAATACAATCACACCAATAATATAAAACAATAAACAATGACACAAGAATTAAAGTAGTTCGACAAAATGCCTACGTCCACAAGAGCAAGCAGTGGCTAAAATTCAATATATGTCAAAACCAGGGTTACAATATTGTATTTATGCTAACCCTACACGTATATAGGGATTAGAAAGTTCCCTAAATGTCCATGTATCAATTCCCATAGGATTTACCTTCGAATCCCCAACCTATTGATTTTCCCAATTCAAAATTCAAAAACAATGTCGAACAAAACGTCGATGGTTTCAGAAAATTGTCAATGGTTTCTTACTAAGACTGAAAACCGTAGACAGTTTCAGACAAAACATTGATGATTTCTTTTTGAGTCTGAACCGTTGATGTAACTGTTGATCAAACTATCAACTGTTTCTTCCTGAAGACTAGCTTCTTTGTTTTTCCTTAATATGATTTCTCTGTATATGTGTTCCACTCAATATGAGCCACATACTATAACAATCTCCACCTTGGCGAATATCTGCCCCTTAAGAGAAAAACGAAAACATAACCTGCAGCTCCACATGGGACAATAGGTTGGGACACCTACCATCTAGCAATTGGAAACGTTGATCAAGTCCAAACAGTGCTTGAACTTCTCCGCGGTGATAGGTTTTGTCAACATGTCTACTACATTCTCAGAAGTGTGAATTTTCTCAAGTAGTACTTCACCGGAAAAGACCAATACCCTGATCCTGTGAAACCTCACATCTATGTGTTTGGTCCTTGCATGATACACCTAGTTCTTCGCTAAATAAATGACACTCTGACTATCACAGTGTAGCTGAACTCCACCTTTCTAAATACCCAGCTCCTTGACCAATCTTGTAAGCCACAATGCTTCCTTGGCGGCCTTAACCACTTCCATATAATCCGATTCAGTTGTAGATAGTGCAACTAGATACTGAACCATGAACCTCCAATAATTAGGTCCTCCCACAAGGGTTAACACAAATCTTGTGGTAGACCTCCTGTAATCCAAGTCCCCTGCATAGCCTGCAACCACATACCCCATAATTGAAGGATCACCCTATTATCTGCCAAACATGATGTCATAATTTGTAGTACCCATCAAGTATCTGAAAATCCACTTGATTGCATCCCAATGTTTTCAACTAAAATTTGAAAGAAACTTACTCACCACACTGACAAGTTGTGCCAAATCTGGTCTTGTACAAACCATAGCATACTTTAAGCACCCCACTGCACTGTCATATGGGACCTTTAACATGTCAAGAACATCATCGTTTGTCTTTGGGCGCTGAGCGGTAGACAATCTAAAATGATTCACCAACGGTGTACTCACTGGTTTTGCGTTATCTATTGTAAACCTACCCAACACCCTCTCAACATAGCCACACTGAGATAACCACAAAGCTCTATCCCTGTGAATCTCCATCTCAAGAATCCTCTTGGCCACACCCAAATCCTTCATATCAAATTCTTTACTCAGCAAGGTTTTCAAATTGTTGGCCTCAGTCTTACTCTTCGTAGCAATCAACATGTCATTTACATAAAGCAACAGAAAAATGAATGAACCATCATCAACACTCTTCACATAAACGCAACAATTATACTCACATCTCATGTATCCAATCGAGACCATATAGAATTCAAACTGCTTGTACCACTGCCTCAGCGACTGCTTCAGCCCATTAAGTGATTTCCTCAATTTATTGACCAAGTGTTCCTATCCACGCTAACTAAACCCTTCTGGTTGTACCATGTAAATTAGCTCCTCCAAATCACTATGAAGAAACATTTGTATTTACATTTATCTACTCCAAATGCATATCAAAATGTGCCACCAATCCCAACACTACCCTGATGGAAGTGTGTCAAACTACAGAGGAGAAGATGTCATCATAATCAACATTTTTCCTTTGTGACTAACCCTTTGCTACCAGACGAGCCTTGAATTTCTCTCCTCTCTTTTTCTGTTACTACTTCCTTTTTCCTATACACCCATTTGCATCATATCACTCTTTTCACCTCTGAAAGCTTCACCAACTCTATTGTTTGGCTCTTATGTAGAGACTCAATTTCCTCCACCATAAGACCTATCCATATACTTTTCTCTTGGCTGTGCACCACGTCTTGAAAAGTAGTGGGATCCCCACAACTAGTAATAAGTGCATAAGAAATCAGATCATCAAATCCATAAATAGGGGGTGGCTCGATAGTGCGTCTAGGCCTATCTATAGCTATAATGTGATGCTGCTAGTCTTCTGAGCTAGAACTCCCTGCATTGTGAACTTTTTCATCTCTGTCATAACTCTTTAACTCCATATGTACCACATGCTCATTGCTCCACATGTACCACATGCTCATTAATGCCCCGAACCTGAAACTAGGGCCCAAAGTGTTATTTGAAATATAGCTCTAATACCACCTTGTGACGCATCGAACCCGCCAGGTGGGGCTCGGGTGCCATATGTTTAATTCACTTGTATTTGATACCCTAACATCAATTACGCAGGGAAAATAATAATAACTCCTCAATAATATAACAGAGTTTCTACATATATCCCAAAATATTATTCCCAAACATCCAGTATTTACAAACATATACATATAAGAAAACTTAAACAAACCCAAATATATATACATCCAAAAGTCTATACACTCTCTCTCTCTCTCTCTCTCTCTTAAAAATGCTACACTAGCCTCGAGCTCACTAAGCTCGATCACGCAGAGGTCCTTAAAAAGATTAAATTCATATCGGGTGGGACACATCTCAGTAAGTCAGAATAGATTAACACCACTATGTGGCTATCATGAGGTTAAGTGTACAAAATATAATCTCCATTTATAAAATTATCACAATTAATAAATCATTCTTTGTCCTTACTCACACATATGCAGCATATTTTAACAACGAGAGTTCCCAAAGATTGGGGACATTACCTAACCATACAAGTAGCACCCCTCTGCTATGATACCTTATGCAACTCATGGCCACAACTGAAGCATATCATGACACTTACCTTACTCAGTAAGCCCTCAGGTGGATAGTTTATCTTATATTCACACACACACATTCAAAAAAATGTTTACTAGCAGAAGTTCCTAAGAATATGGAAGATTACCCGCTCATACAAGTAGCTTCCCTTTGCCCTAATACGTTATGCAACCCAGTACGGCTACATCTGATATTAATCAGGCCACTCGCCTTTCTCAGCAAGCCCTCAAGTGGAGTGTATACTTCGCCCCAAATAAATATTATACTACAATATATAATACATATTTACTCTACTCTGTATCTGTTATCTCTGTATTACTCATCTTTTCATGTTCTCAGTATTTCATATCACATAATTCACTTTCACATTTCGCATTACTCTGATTTCATGCACATGAGTCTCACTTCCACATTTCACATCATCCACATTTCACATTCACATTTGTCATTACTCTAATTTCATGCTACTTTGTATTCACATCTGCATTCACAGGTTCTGTTCTCATATTATTCACTGGTTAAATTAAACAATTATGCATTTAGAACTCACTACCAGATAGATAATCACTATCTTGCTTCTCTCCATGACAGGTTGTGTAGCCCGAAGGCTGGACTTAACCCTGATCGGCCCGCCAGAGCTAAATCAGAAAACAACGTCTTCAGTTTGTAAGTCAGATTCGTTTTCCTACACTGGTCTAGACTCCAAGCCCTACACAGCATAGTCGACCATCCCGTCTCCACACTCTCCATGAGACGTGTGGATGCACTAATCTCTGCCAAAAATCACACGCAACAGTAATGTGCCTCACTATGGTCCACTGGAGTTCTCAAATCATACATTGTAATTTAACATTCATATCCTACTCTGATTAACAATACACATGCAATATAATCCCAATACATTTCAGTATTTCCCAACATGTTATACATATATATATCACAACTCAACTCAGTATTTTCATTTTACTCATGCCACACCATTTAAGTAATATGCATAATTATATCATTTGAAATAACAAAAGCCAACCTATGTTCATCATCCGTTTCACTAAAGATACACATCAAATTATCCCCACAATTTTTAGAAAACACATTTTTACAAATAATAACTATAACCCTAGGCTCAAAAACCACAGTTCAAACGGTTGGCTTTTCTTTTAAAACTCACCTGATAATCATATTCATTTATAACACATATATTTTCCATTTAAACCGATAAATTCATAAAAAATACTGCCTTAATCTATTCCCTTTACCTGATTTCCTGAATTACGCCTATAGGGACCCTAAAATGATGCCTACAATGCTCACCTGAACCCTGATTCAATAACCCTAGTTCAATCAAATCAATCCTAAATAAAATACTATTTAAACATTTTCTAGGCCCATAAATTCCAAATAAACAATTAAACTCTAAAAAATAACCAATTTTCTTAATTCCATAAATCTCACCCTTGCTTTGGAGTGGTGCCTAGGACCCCTAAATTGAAAATTTACTCTGGCCAACATGACCACGATCGAGACTAGGACCCCGTAGTGGTTTCTAATCTTCGATTTTGCTAAAGATTTAAGGAGAAATTGAGGAAAGAGAGGGAGTATACCTTACCCCAGGAGTGGTGCCTACGTCACTACTACGACAAATCCACTTTCGTAGGAATGTTGGTGGCGGAGATAGGAACCCAACAATATTTTCCATTTTTCAATCAACCGAATATTTGCCGAGAAAATGAGGAAAGAGAAATAGTGGAGGCAATGAGAGAGAGTGAGCGTTCAGGGGGCGTTCTCTGTTTTTCAAGAAATTTTGTTCTTTAAGAAAGCTTAATGTTTAAGCTTTCATATATATTAGCATATTAATATTATATATATATATATATATATTGTTGACATTATAGGTCACGCCCGATTTTGATAATGACAAATACCTGCTGTATTTGATGGGGGTTTGAAAATATGTGTGGGGATATAGTTGGCAGGATAAAATGATGGCATAAGGAGTAAAATATGAAGGCACCTAAAGATCTTATTTATGTTGTACTTAAATTATTTATTCATTATGGGTCTGTAATAGTAAATAGGGTCTAGATTGTAATAATCATATGCATCATCTGCATGGTAGGAAGGATAAGCTCAAGACCGTAGTTGGGCCTTAGGGAACACCCTTCAGTCGACCGACGCCAAATTTTTTCGGTGCACTCAAAAAGGCCTAGAATGACCCTAGGACACTATATATATATATATATATATATATATATATATATATATGTGTGTGTGTGTGTGTGTGTGTGTGTGTGTATTATCATTTGAATAAGGTGATTGCATGCTTAAACAGGACCGAAATGCACTAAATTTGCATATTTGGTCGACTGTACTCTCAAGTACAAAATCCTCCTGGTCGACCAAACTGATGCCGGGTCAATTGATTGACCACAACCCTGTCGACTGAACTTACCCACTTCATTATCACCCAGTCAACCAAACTCCCTATAAGTCAATACTATTAACCATTTGGTCAACCGTGCCAAGATTGCATACCAACTACCTGGTCAACCAAGTTCCCACGTGTGAGAACTCAACTGTCCGGTCGACCGAATTATGCAGTTCAAATCTTCTCGGTCGACCAAACCGCGCTAAAATGGAAAATCGCCTTGGAACCTCCGTTTCTAGTCGACCAAACCTATAGTTCAATTTATGCCCAGTTAATCGAACTTCAAGCAACTCGGTCAACCGAACTTCCTTCAGTCGACTGGTGCTCTCGGGTTGCCCTATTATTTTTACCACGGTTAATTTTTTAAATAGGGTTAATTGTGTTAAAATACTTTTAAACTTTCCTAATAATACCCTATGTGTCTTGAACGGATTTTTGGGGAACTCTATATATACCCCTTCATCTGCAAAAATTAATAAGAGATTAGAAAACAATTAGCAAATTTTCTCTAATTTTCAAAAGCTCTATTTCTCACATCCAACCTTCATTTCTTCATTCTTACTCATCCTCATTGCAAACCTTGCTAAGTAAGAGTGCTATTGTGAGTATCTAGTTAAGCTTACACTTTCATTAGTTCTAGTTGATTGATATATATTTTTATCCGAGAGTAAGCTTGAAGTTTTTCTATGAGACTTCATTAATAAGTCTTCCATAGGAAAACTTCGTAAAGCTTGTGAGTTTTGCATCATCATTGCAATACTCAAGAGTTCGTATTGCATTTTGTTTGTGAAATAAATTTTTACAAACCGATTTCAAATATCTCGTGTGATTTACTTTGAGAAATATTTTGTTGAGATATTTGTGCATGCACAAAAAGATCTTTGTTGAAATATCCTTTGATTGATTTTATCTTCTTGAACACAAAGATCATATTTGTTTTATAAATTAAATTTGAATATCTCTTATGGTTTATATTGAGAAATACTATTTGTTGAGATATTTGAAGTGTGCTTGTGATCTTTGTTTATGCATTGTGATTGAATATATTAATTGATACAAAGATCATATCATACACTCTCACGCACTAACTGTAATATTTGCATAAATATTTGAGAGTAGACACTTAGACTACACTGAGCTTATCGTATCCTATCTTTTGGTAGTGTATTGATTATACTGTGCATATTGGGTACATATCTGCTTTACATGAAAGCATAATCACTGTACCTTTTGATTAAGAAATTACTGGTGTATTTCTAGGCATGGCCTGAGGGGCGGTAATCTAGCCCGGGAAGGATTGTGTAGGTTGAGATCAGTCCTGTGTTAATTGACATGGTTGTAAACGTTGAGGTCAGCCCTGTACTAATTGACCTGATTGTTTAGGTCCCATTCCACACGTTAAGTGAGCCTATAGTGGTAATCTTTGTGCTTGTTAGTCAAGGTGAGGACGTAGGCACTTTGGCCAAACCTTGATAACATATCGCGTGTATCATTTACTTTTTCCGTACTTTACTTTACCACACGTGTATGTTTATTTATTGTTTGCATAGACTGACCCTAGGTTGTTCAATACTGTTGCTAAACCGATTGACCTAAGTGATAATTTTTAAATACCCAATTCACCTCACCTCTTGGGATTGCACCAAAACTAACATATATATATATATATACCTATATATCCATCATATTATTTATTTAATAAATTAAATTTAATAATGTTTAATTCATTCATTCATTAATATATATTTTTTAATTTTTTAGGATCACTACATCTACTGATCACCACCTTGTTTGCCTTCAGATCCCACAACTTGAACCCTTTCACCCCTTTAAGATACCCCAAAAAGATGCATTGTCTACACTTTTGCATCAAGTTTCGATATCTTCTCACTAGAAATATGTACATAGATTGGACATCCAAACACACCTTTGCCCTCGGTGATTTGTTAATCGAGAAATACGCCTTATTTACTGTCTCTATCCAGAAGTTATCTGCAAGCCCTGCATTCAACTTGAGACACCAAACACTTTCAGCAATTGTTTGGTTCATCCTTTCCACCACACCATTCTATTGTGGTGTCTTGCGTACTGTGAAATGTCTCCTAATGCCATGTTGCTTGGACAACTCCATGAACTTTGAATTTGTGTACTCAATACCATTGTCGAACCTGAGGCATTTCATCTTTCTCCCGATCTGGTTTTCCACTTCAGTTTCCCACAATTTGAACTTGGCAAATGTCTCTGACTTTTGTTGCATGAAGTACACCAAAACCTTTCGTGAGTAATCATTAATAAAACTCAAAAAATACATATGTCCTCCCCGTCATGTTACCTTTACCGTCCCCTAAAGATCTGAATAAATGTAGTCAAGAATTCCCTCCGTCCTGTGTGTGGCTGCCTTGAACTGCACCTTATTCTGTTTGGCAATCACAAAATACCTACAAAAATTTAGCTTGCATATTTTGGCACCCTTGAAAAGATTTCTTTTATGAAGCTCCATCATCTCACGCTCACCCATATGCCCTAACCGCATATGCCACAATACAGTATTATCTTACTCAAACTTTGCAGTTGCAGCTCCACCTACAATTGTGGTACATAACAGTGTATAGATATTCCCTAGTAATTTATGCCCCTTCATCACGGTTAGGACACCTTTACTCACCTTCATTACCCCATTTGCATACTTGTAACTAAACCCATTATAGTCTAAAGTGCTCGATGAAATCAAATTCTTCATTAATTTCGATATATGCTTAACATCACACAACACAATCAAACATTTTAATTCTAATATTCCCTTATTCCAACAATTTTACATGAAGCATCATTTTTCATCAGAATATAACCAGAATTTACTAACCTGTAAGTGTTGAACCAATCTTTATTTGGTGTTGAACCAAGAATCCATAAGACGATCTGAACTAGATGAAACAAAAAACATATCCTCGTTACTGCTCTCTGAGTCTTCTTCTTCCATTACATTCGCAGACTTTGATGGACCCTCTTTATTCTCTGCATTCCCCTTATTTTTCTCTAGACAATCCTTTTTTATGTGCCCCTTTTTCTCACACTCAAAACATTGCATGTCATTCCTCTTCCTAGAATTGGACTGAGACTTATTGTTACCCAGTCCGCTCTGGAATTTGCTTCTCCCACATTTCTAGTTAGCCTTCACCACAAGTCCTTCACCTTGTAGATTCTCATTGCTAGCTTTCTACCTCTGATGAAACCCTAAAAGAGCATTTTTTGATCTCCTCCCATTCAAGAGTTTTCTTTCCCCACATCAGAGTTGTAACCAAAATTTCATATGTAAGAGATGTAGATAGGGAATTAAATAGCATCAACACCTTGTCTTCCTCTTCGAACTTCACATTAACTCGCTTCAAATCAATGATGATCTAATTGAATATGTTGATGTGTTGGTTTAGATCTGAACCCTCTGACATCTTAAGCCCATACAATTTCTGATTGAATACGTTGATGTTTCCATCAAAGATTTGGATATATATCAACTCTATAGTTTAAATAAAACTGCCACCAAAAATTCCTCATCCATGATGTGATACATCACGTCATTAGCCATACAAAGTCTGATAGTCACCACAGCCTTCGCTTCCAAGTCCTTCCAACTCATGTCATCCATGCCTTTCGCTTGCCTTCCATATAATGCCTTCACCATACCCTACTGCACTAACAAGTCCTTAACCCTCCTCTGCCATAGTATGAAACTTCTCGATCAAACTATCAAACTTGACAATGTCGAACTTTGCAGAATAAATCCCAGTCATTGTAACCAATAGCTCTGATACCAATTTGTTGTGCAAATTAATGGGCAGTGAAAAATCAGATGGTGTAATGCAGCAACTAATGATGAACAATACGAAAAATACAATCGCACACACATAATACGAAAGCAATAAACAATGACACAAGAATTAATGTGGTTCGACAAAATACCTACGTCCACAGGAGCAAGCGGCAGCTAAAATTCACTATATGTCAAAACCAAGGTTACAACATTATATATGTTGGGCTTTATGGAGCCTAGTTGCATTTGATCCGAATGATGACCCGACTCGAATTAATGATGCGTGATTTTTTAGGCCAGTTTTGTACCCCATTGGGAACCCTGTGTGCAACATATAAAACAATTATTTTTTTTGTGATTAGGTTTGACCATCATTTTGAGAGCTAGAGAGAAAACATTGCATAGCCACACTCTCTGTTTTTCTTCTTGACAATAGTGAAATACCTGCAACTTTGTGAACGTAGGCAAAATTGTCGAACCACGTAAATATTGTCTTGTGCGTGTGATTATTTTCCTTTGGTGTGAATTGTTTCTCTATTTTTTTTTTCTCACGAGATCTGGTAATTTCGTGTTAATTCCCTACAGTATATATGCTAACCTTACATGTAGCGACTCAAAAAAATGGGAATAATAAGAAAAACAAAGAAAAGGAGATTTTGGTTTGGTGTAGACCAAACCATCGACAGTTTGGTAAGGGAAACTGAAAACCGTTGATGGTTTTATTTTTACCACGACAGGGTAAGGGTAAAATAGTCGAAAATGGCCTGCTTAAAGACCAAATCATCTACGGTTTCAAGGAAACCGTCGACAGTTTCCCCTACACCGGCAACCCTATATAAAGGGTTCAAGTCATTTTATTTGATTAAAATCAATCTCTCTCTTTCTCTCTCTTAGGGCTGCGGCAAGCTCTTTCTCTCTCTCTCTCTCTCTCTCTCTCTCTCTCTCTCTCTCTCTCTCTCTTCATTTTTTCACTCGATTTATGCCCGGATCAAATAAGGAACGTCATTTTGGGATCCCGGTGGCGATTCTCTACGGTTTAACATGAGTAATTTTGAGAATTAAGTACCACTCCAAAACCAGGGTAAGGAGATTATTCTTAAAATTTTAGTTAATTATTGATAATATGTAGGCTAGGTATGTTAAATGGTCATTATTCTGTGGTTAACTTGATTGAATTAGAGTTTATGGATACATGCTTTGTGCAAGCACCGCAGGCGTAGTATTGAATTCCCTACAAGCATATGTCTGGTATTTTCAGAAAGTTCACCGTTTAAAATATAGTATTTGATTCAGAAATTATATATATGAATTATTTATATATTCAGATATGGAAACAGATTTAATATTATTTCTCAGAAAAATATGATCTTCTTAAACAGTTAGCATACTATAAATAGCTCACTTGTGTAGCATGAATATAAATATTTTACTGCAAATATTAGCATGTCAGGTTATTTTATGGTTATACAGAACAAGAAAATTTTATAATGAATTTTTAGAAAATCTATGCACAGTACATAACTTATGATATTTTAATATATTATGATTATTCAACCGACCCAGATGCCATGATATTTCAGCCGGGCCAGATGCCGTGATTATTCAGTTAACTTAGATGCCATGATATTTCAGCCAACCCAGATGTCGTGACTAGATATATTTATAACATTTTATTCAGAAACATTATTGTGACATATTTGACACAAAACTATGAAATAGTTACATTACAGTTATTTATGACGTGCACTATATGATAGCAGATTACGGATGACTTAGTTTAGTTTCAGAACATGGTACCATAGCTATGTATAGATAGTCGATTGAGCCCAATGTAGATGTGTGCCCCCCTGGCAGTTCGAACTAGGCTAGGCAAGCCAATCGTACTTACAGACAAGTAAATTTTGGCTTAACATGGTAGGCCAACTATTGCTAGGTCCCGCCTACAGGCCGCACAACCCTATCATGTGTGGAAAATACATGATATCAGCTAACTATCCATCTTGGGGATAATTTCAGTATTATACAGATATATCAGATGATTTATATGCATACATCATTTCAATATTATACACATATATTAGACGATTTATATGCATATAGAACTTTAGTATTATACAGATATAGCAGACAATTTATATGCATACAGAAACTTCAGTGTTATAAAGATATAGCAGATGATTTATATGCAAAAAAAAAAAATTATTATAACACAGTATGTCTATATTGAAATATGATTTCTTCAGATTTATACAGAGCAAAATTACTTGATTTATCAAATACAGTTAATTATGTACAGTATATGCTTATAACACAGTATAACTCATGTGTCACTCACTAATGCTAATCTATCCCACTTACTGAGAGGTGTCTCACCCTAAGATACAAATATTTCAGAAAACCTAGATAGGCGAGCAGAGTGAGCTCTGAGATAGAAGAGGTTTTAGTACTGCCCTAACTGCAGGGTAAGTATTTGAGTTAAAAGAGGGATTTTGTGTGAGTCCCTAGAATATTTCTATGGATTTTTGGGGATGTATATGTATAATTATGAAGTTAGTAGGACTCTGGTATTGTGTATAAGGTTCAAGTATATCATGTTTCTCGTTGCACAGTTGATATGTATTTATGAACAGGTGTATCCCCGGTACCCCACTTTGGGTCTAGGTTAACTTTGCTTACAGGTTGTGGTATCAGAGTTTATTAAGTAAAATGGAATATATATATATATATATATATATATATATTTAGAGTCAAAATTTTCGGGGCGTTACAATGTGGTATCAAAGCCTAAGTTGTTAGGTTTTGTAGACTTTAATGCATAGCACAAAACAATACCAGAGTATAAGAATGAATTAGGATTTTAGTGAATCAATGTTGGAAGTTAAGATGAGAATTCATGGTTTTGTCTTGCAGCCCATAGGCAAGAACTTTGTGGTGGTTTATGTGATTTTCTTGGAATGACAATTTCAGGAAAACCATGGTAAACTATCGTCGGGTTTTATTTCTAAATTGCAAGATTGAATCTTAAATTGAGAATAAGGACATTAGGTTAATGGGTTATATAAGGTTCTTAGTTAAATTAAAGTATTAGTTATGTTACAAAGTTAGGATTCTAAGATCATGTTGCTCTATTTTCAGGATGGACCTTGGGAGTGATAATACGAATGCCGGTGGGGGTAATGGAGCAGGACCTTCCAGTATGGGTGGCGGTGATTCTAATGCAGTCCTACGCAATGTTGCTCAATAGGTTATGGTTGAAATAGTACGGAGTTCTAGAGAGTAGGGATGCCCGTCAGTGGACCAGGGCTGCATTATAGAGCAGTTCACCAGGATGAATCCTCCGGCATTTTTAGGGAGTGCAGACGCGATTATGGCTAAGGATTAGGTCCAAGAGATTGATAAGATACTGATAGTGCGGCATTGCACTGATGAACAGAGAGTTTTGTATGCCACATTCAGACTAACAGGGGAGGCTGGGCATTGGTGGTCTTTTGTGAGACTCCTAAAGGAGCAGAGACCAGTACCTGTAGCCATGACCTGGAGTCGGTCTAAAGAAATATTTTTCAACCAATATTTCCCCACCACCACTAGAGAAGCTAAAGTGGAGGAGTTCTTGAATCAGACCTAGGGGCAGCTGACAGTTCAGCAATACACGGCAAAGTTTGTTGAGTTGTCCCACTTTACCTTGTACATAGTCCTAAATGAGGTGAAGAAGGCAAGAAAATTTGAGAGAAGCTTAAGGTAAGAAATTTATGAATAGGTGACAGTTTTGAAGGTGCATGATTTTGCATATTTGGTAGATAAGACTGTCGTAGCGAAGATGAGCAGACAGAGAGGTATTGAGATGCAAATTCATAGGAAAAGACCCACGCCTCCTAGATTTTAGCCGAGTACTAGGCGGGGGCCTATGGAGGAGAGGTAGATATAGCAAGTGACAGAGATAGGAGATGGGAAACCGTGGATTTCAAGGCGAGCAGACTTATCATATTTGCCCTAGATGTGGCAGGAGGCACGTGGGAGAGTGCCAAGCAAGGAGGAATGCCTGCTACCAATGTGGTAGACTGGGTGTAATGACCCAAAAATTACACCATATATATATATATATATATATATATATATATATATATATATTTCAAATGAACGCATGAACTATTATGTTACCTATACTATAGCATCTCAGGCCTTAGATGGGCACCGAGGTTATCCTGTACATAATAGACACACCCTTGCAGCTGAAAACATAAATCATACAACCATATAAATACATACAATACTAGAATTCAGTATTTCCATACCATAGTTATATTTTTACATCTCTCACCAGTACCATCTATCCCAAAATACAACACTTTGAACAAACTTACCCTATAGACAGGGCAATCAAGAGGTCACTCTATCTGCGAGCTTGATTTGCTCACCTAGTTGGCTCACCCGAAAAATGTTAAAGTAATGGGGTGAAATGACGCTCAATAAGTGGATATATGCTATTACTAGTGTGTGGCAACTAAGTTTCATAATTATCAAAATAACATTTGAAACTGTATAAAATGGTAAATCTGTACAAAGTATATCGTACATTCATCGTAGTTTAAAATATAAATGTGTCATCTGATTTTCTACTTTTCATACTTCTAATATCATACTATATTTATCAAACACTGTAAATCTATATACATATACATAACTGTGATTTTTCCCTAGAAATTTGTATGTCATGATTTGACCCCTCATGACAGGGTTGTGCGGCCCGTAGGTGGGACTTAACTCTAGTTGGCCTACCAAGTAAGTCACTTTACTCTACCCTTCCTCAATCAGGTCAAACTGCATCCACTCTTAAGCACGGAACAGAAAAAACTACCTCATCAAATCGGGCCCCCTCAACCCAGAGATCTGGGGAGTCTGCAAGCTCTCCAAGCGCGATTGATGGTACCCACATACTATCTGAGATATATGGTTGCACTCTGATCTGCAATAGCAACGTTACCGTGCTCTATTATCTGCATCTGTCTGTAATATTTCATCAGGGATCTGATACTATATATATATATATATATATATATATATATATATATATATTACTATAATCTTTCTACTACTTTCATCATGTTTCTAAAATAACCATAACACTATAAATTTGTACTGTATATACTATGATATCTGGATCACATATCTGTAGTAACTGACTGTAATAATTGTATATCTGTCTGTATCATCTGTAAATCTGAGTGTTATGGTATTAGGAAAAATGGTATTCTGTAAAAACTATAATATACTTATCTGAATAAAAACTATAATACTTGTTTGATAAATATCTGTCTGGTAAATATCTATCTATATCTATATATACCGTAAATCATGATATACTAGGAAAAACTATATAAATTCTATATCAGGAAAACATCCACTCAGGCCACACAAATATTAAAACTCATAATCTGTAAAACTAGATAACATACTTGTATAAATATAAATATACATAAATTTTTTGATATCTTTGCTAAAATCTCCTAGCATAGCATATTTCCCTTACCTAGTTTCTGAAAAGCCCCTTTTTTTTGTATCTTGTCCCACACCCGCAGGATTCCCCACTCAACACCTTGAAAACCACATCTCCCAGAACAAAACATCAGTATTTCTTCGTATACTACATTTCTTATAATTGTGGAAAAGGCAAATACTAAATAAAATATCTTACCCTGAGATTGGGATGAAATTTATACCAGCCCCACCAATGATCCACTCCGGCCAACTTGAAGAGAACTTTTCTAGGAGCGTCGTGGTGGCCTCAAATCGTCAAAATGGTGAGAATCCGACTCAAAAACTTAGAGAGAAGGGGAGGGGGATGAACTAAGGAGAGAGAGAGTGTGTGTTTTGTGTGAGAATTCCACCTGAAAAACCATGTTTAGGCTATTTATACACTTGCCTTTGTCGACGAGCCATGTCACTTTGTCGACATGTCAAGAAGGAAGTTTGTCGACGATTGCTTACTCTTCGTCGATGAAATTCAAAACTTGGAAAATAGCCTCTTGGTATCTTCTTATTGACGAGACACGTCCCTATCGATGAGACCCTTATGTATGCTCATTGATGAACCCCCTGTGTTCGTTGACGAGACCCTATTTAATTCTTCTAATTTTAATTCTTTTCCTCTCCTTCTCCTATTATTAAATTATAGAAATTATCTAGGTCTCTACATTCTCCCCTCCTTATAAACTTTCATCCTCGAAATTTACTATCTGTGTTGAACACCCTCCACTATACTCTGAAGAAAATTGTTTACTTATTTTATTACTTCCCCTCTCTTATGGTAGAGGAATACCGTGGTTACATTCAAAGTTTTGGGAGATTACAAATATATTCAAAAAGAAAAATTTCCCCAAAACCAAAATACTACCTATCCTATAACCTAAAGTACAACATAAATCCCACTCTATACTAAACAAATTATATCTTTATCTTAGCACATGGACCAACACTATAATTCATTAAACAAGTGTAGGTATTTTTGCTTAATTTCTTCTTCATGCTCCCATAAAACTTCTTCTATAGCATGGTTTTTCCACAAGACTTTTACTAGCTGAATTTCTTTGGTGCACAATTCCTGTGTCTTCCTATCCAATATCTGTACTGGTGCTTCTTCATAAGCTAATGAATCTTTAAGTTCTATTTATACATAACTAATAATGTGGGACGGGTCTGAGATGTATTTTCTCAATATGGAAACATGGAATACATCGTGTATCCTGGACAAAGCTGGTGGCAGAACTAGCCTATAGGCTACTGACCCCACTTTCTCTAGTATCTCAAATGGGACAATAAACCTAGGGAATAGCTTGCCTTTCTTCCCAAATATCATAACCCCTCTTAGAGGAGCTACCTTCAAGAATACCCGATCCTCCACATCAAACTCTAATTCCCGATGGCATGTGTATGCGTAGCTTTTCTGCCGACTTTGCGCGGTACTGATTCTATCTTTAATCAGTCGGACCTTATTATACGCCTGCTGTACTATCTCTGGACCCAAAACTCACCTCTCGCCTACTTCATCCCAGAAAAGAGGAGAACGACACCTTCTACCATATAACGCTTCATAAGGTGTCATGCCGATGCTAGCCTAAAAGCTGTTATTGTAAGCAAACTCAACTAGCAGCATAAACTAGGTCCACCTACCCCCAAAATCTAACACGCATGCCCGAAGCATATCCTCCAATGTCTGAATTGTCCTCTCAGTCTGACCATCTATCTGAGGGTGGAAAGCAGTGCTGAATGCTAGCTATGTACCCATAGCATCCTGAAAACTTTTCCAAAATCGTAAAGTAAATCGAGGATCTCGGTTTGAGACTATGGATACCGGTACACCATGGACACGAACTATTTTCTGAACATATATTTCTACCAATTTGTCCGTGGAGTAACTGACTTTAATCGGGATGAAATGAGTGGTCTTTGTCAGACGATTAACGATCACTCAAATAGCATTCAATCGCTATTGTACTAGTGGTAACCTAGTAATAAAATCCATAGAGACATGATCCCATTTCCACTCTGCAATAAAGAGTGGCTGTAATTGCCCTACTGGTTTCTGGTGCTTAGCCTTGACCTGCTGGCACGTCAAACACTGTTATACAAATTCGATAATTTCCCTTTTCATTCCACTCCACCAAAAATACTCTCGCAGATCCTTATACATTTTAGTACTGCCAGGATGGATTGTGTATAGTGATCTGTGAGCCTCTTCTAAAATTTTCCTTTTAATATCACCATCTGTAGGCACACACAACCTGGTGCAAAACCTCAGAGCTCTGTCATCATAGATTCTAAACTCTTCTCCTTGACCATCCCGTACTCTGGGTATCACCTCTACTAATTCTGCATCATCACCTCGAGCGGCCTTAATCTTCTCATATAACGTAGGTTGTACAACCAGGCTAGCAATAAATTCCTAAGGATTACCCTCTACCAACTCTACGCCAAGTCTCTCCAGATCTATCAAGATCGGGTGTTGAATCTCCATAGCTGCCAGTACTGGTCCCACTAATTTCCTACTTAGAGCATCTGCTACCACATTCGTTTTCCCTGGGTGGTAGCTAATAGTGCAGTCGTAGTCTTTAATAAGCTCTAGCCACCTTCATTGCCTCATATTTAGCTCTTTCTGACTAAAGAAATATTTTAAACTTTTATGATCCGTGAAGATTTTGCACTTCCCATCATATAGATAATGCCTCCAGATCATGAGGGCGTACACCACTGCAGCTAGCTCCAAATCATGCACATGGTAGTTTTTCTCATATTCCTTAAGCTGTCTAGAAGCATACGCGATAACCTTGTCGTACTACATAACACACATCCAAGACCCTTCAACGACGCATCACTATATATCACAAACCCGTCCTCCCCTGATGGAATAGCTAGTACCGAAGCTGAAACCAACCGCCTCTTTAACTCCTGAAAACTCTACTCACAATCATTGGTCCAATCAAACTTCACATTTTTCCTCACAAGTCGTGTTAATGGACCTGAAAAACTGGAGAAACCATCTACAAAGCGTCGATAATAGCCTGCCAATCCTGACCTTTCCCAACTCACCATTGCCTCTATCTTACTCGGATCAACTGACACACCGACCTCAGAGATCACATGGACGAGAAAAGAAATATGCCTTAACCAGAATTCACATTTCTTGAATTTTGTGTACAATTTTCTTTCTGTCAATATCTGCAACACCAACCTCAAATGGTGCTCGTGCTTCTCAAAACTTCTTGAGTAGACCAGTATATCATCAATGAATACAACCACAAACTGGTCCAAATACTGATGGAACACCCGGTTCATGAAGTCCATAAATACTACTGGTGCGTTACTTAACCCAAATGGCATCACTAGGAACTCGTAATGCCCATATCTCGTTCGAAATGCTGTTTTTGAAATGTCTTTCGCTTGAACTTTGACCTGATGATAACCCGACCGCATGTCAATTTTAAAGTAAACCTAGGTCCCCTGGAGCTGATCAAACAAATCATCAATCTTAGGAAGAGGATATTTATTCTTGACTGTCAATTTGTTTATCTCTGTATAATCGATACACAACCTCATGGTCCCGTCGACATACCCATAGACAATTCCACATCTAATAGCTATGTCTCTACCCCAGTCACTCTGAGATACCCCGTCGATATAAAGGAATGGGTGGCACTTGTATCAAACAAAACAATAAATTTATATGGTAAAGCAATAAGAGTACCTTTGACTACGTCTTTACTCGTCTTGGCATCACCCGGCATCAATGCATAGACCCTCGTCAGCGCAGTGTTCCTCTTTTAACCTCCATGGGACGTCAGATAACCACCCTAAACTAGTCTGGGAGCGGGTGCATAATTCGATGACATCTAGCATGTACGAGCCATATGACCATGCCTCCCACAATGGTAGCAAACATTCTCCCCCAGTCGGCACTCACCTAGATGTCTCCGTCCACATCTGGGGCAAGTGGTGTGAGGTTGTCCACCCTAAAATACACTGTGCTCTATCATCTGCCTCTAACCCCCACCAAATCTACCTCCTCTCCAAGGGCCTTGGATGGACCCCACCTAAAAACTCGAGGGTGCGGCCCTGTTCTTCTGGTTCTGTACCTCAATCTCTCTCGGTAAACTCTCCTCTGCTATTATGGCCCTATCAACCAACTCTGAGAAGTCTTATATCCTCAGTACTGCTACTTGCCTATAAATAACTAGCCTCAAATTTCTCTCAAACATTCTAGCCTTCTTAACTTCATCTGGAACAATATAGGGGTAGAAACATGATAATTCGATAAATCTCACCGTGTACTGCTGGACTGTCATCGAACCCTTGGACAAGCTCAGAAAATCCTGTTTCCTAGCCTCTCTGACTGAGGCAGGATAGTATCTATCAAAGAAAATGTCTAGGAATTGAGCCCAAGTCATTGGCACTTGAATAGCCCTCTGCTCCTCCAATAATCTAGTGGTTGTCCACCATCTCTCAGCCTCCCCTGTCATCTTGTACATAGCATAGAGGACTCTCTGCTCATCGGTGTAGTGAAGCACCGTCAAAATTTTCTCTACCTCCTGCATTCAATTTTACGCAACTGCAAGATCAACTGCTCCTAAAAATGTTAGCGGATTCATTTTCATAAATTTCTCTATCGTACACCCCTGAGCTGGAGATGGACCTTCTTGCTCCTTGGAGCTCCAAGCAATCTCAGCCATAACTTTTTGAGCCACACTACGTAGCACAGCATTTGAATCCCCGCCTCCTATACCAGAAGGCCCAGCTCCATCATCCCCACTTGCGTGAGCGCTGCTATCTCCTAGGTCCATCTTACAATATTACCAAATTATTTTAAGTATTTGAATCCTACATTACTATACTAACAAAAATATCCCTAACCTCTCATTACTAATTTAAGGTCGAGTTCTACCATATGAAAATAGAAATCATCGTTAGTTTACTATGGTTTTCCTGGAATTGTCACTCCAAGAAAATCACAGAAACCACCCCAAAACTCTACTTCCAAACCGCAAAACAAAACCCTAAATTCTCATCCTAATTTCCTAACATCACTTTCACTGATACTCTATTCAACTCTTTTTAAGATTTCATTTCTAAATTCTGGTATTGTTTTTCGCTGTACTCTAGAGTCTGCAGAACCTAGCAACCTAAGCTCTGATACCAAACTGTAATGATCCAAAAATTAAACCATATATATATATATTTTAAAAATGAACACATGAACTATTCTGTTACCCCTACTATAGAATCTCAAGCCTCAGATGGGCACTAAGGTATTCCTATACATAATAGACACACCTATGCAGCGAAAACATAAATCATACAACCATATAAATACATACAATACCAGAATTCAATATTTCCATACCATAGTTATATTTTTACATCTCTCACCAGTGCCATCTATCCCAAAATACAACACTCTGAACAAACCTACCTTATAGACAGGGCAATCAAAAGGTCACTCTATTTGCGACCTTGATCTGCTCACCTAACTGGCTCACCTAAAAAATGTTAAAGTAATGGGGAGAGACGACGCTCAATAAGTGGAAATATGTTATTACTAGTGTGTGGCCACTAAGTTGCATAATTATCATAATAACATTTGAAACTGTATAGAATGGTAAATCTGTACAAAGTATATCGTAGATTCATCGTAGTTTAAAATATAACCGTGTCATCTAATTTTCAACTTTTCATACTTTTAATATCATACTATATTTATCAAACACTGTAAATATGTATACATATACATAACTGTGATTTTTTTCCTAAAAATCTGTATGTCATGATTTGACTCCTCATGACAGAGTTGTACGGCCCGTAGGCAGGACTTAACTCTAGTTGGCCTACCAGGTAAGTCACTGTACTCTACCCTTCCTCAGTCCAGCCAAACTGCATCCACTCCTAAGCACGGAACTGGAAAAATTACCTCGTCAAATCGAGCCCCCTCAACCCAGAGATCTGGGGAGTTTGCAAGCTCTCCAAGCGCGGTTGACGGTACGCACATACTATCTGAGATATGTGGTTGCACTTTGATCTATAATAGCAACGGTACCATACTCTGTTATATGTATCTATCTGTAATATTTCATCAAAGATCTGATACTATATATATATATATATATATTACTATAATCTTTCTACTGTTTTCATCATGTTTCCAAAATAACCATAACACTGTAAATATGTACTGTATATACTTTGATATCTGAATCACATATCTGTAGTAACTGACTGCAATAACTATATATCTATCTATATAATTTGTCTATATAATCTGTTTGTATAATCTGTAAATCTGAGTGTTATGGTATTAGGAAAAATGATATTCTGTAAAAACTGTAATATACTGATCTGAATAAAAACTATAATACTTGTTTGATAAATATCTATCTAGTAAATATCTATCTATATATACCGTAAATCATGATATACTAGGAAAAACTATATAATTTCTATATCAGGTAAACATCCACTCAGGCCACACAAATATTAAAACCCATAATCTGTAAAACTGGATAACAAACTTGTATAAATATAAATATACATAAAATTTTTTATATCTTTGCTAAAATCTCCTAGTATAGTATATTTCCCTTACCTAGTTTCTGAAAAGCCCCTTTTTCTGTATCTGGTCCCACACCCATAAGGTTCCCCACTCAACACCTTGAAAACCACATCTCCCAGAACAAAATATTAGTATTTCTTCGTATACTACATTTCTTATAACTGTGGAAAAGGAAAATACTAAATAAAATACCTTACCCTGAGATTGGGATGAAATTCAAACCAGCCCCACGAACGATCTGCTCCAGCAGACTTGAAGAGAACTTTTCCAAGAGCATCGTGGTGGCCTCAAATCATCGAACTGGTGAGAATCTGGCCTGAAAACTTAGAGAGAAGGGGAAGGGGATGAACTGAGAGAGAGAGAGAGAGAGAGAGAGAGAGAGAGAGTGCTTTTTGCCAAAATTCCAACTGAAAAATCAAGTTTAGGTTATTTATACATTGGCCTTTATCGACGAGCCACGTCACTTCGTAGACGAGGTCAAGAAGGAAGTTCATCGACGAATGCTTACTCTTCGTCAACGAAATTCAGAACTTGAAAAATAGTCTTTCGGTATCTTCTCGTTGACGAGATACGTCCCCATTGACGAGACCCTTATGTGTGCTCGTCAACATATCCCCCGTGTTCGTCGACGAGACCCTATTTAATTCTTCCAATTTTAATTCTTTTCATCTCCTTCTCCTATTATTAAATTATGAAAATTATCTGGGTCTCTACACCGGGTCACTTGGCAAGAGATTGTTTTGCGCAGCCAAGAAATGCTCCTGCCCTCAAATGATTCCGGGGAAACAATCAGGCACCCTAAGGTGCACAATAGAGGAATAACCGTGCAGGTGCGGGTCTATGCATTGACACCAGGAGATGCTGAGGCGGCTGGCGATGTGGGGACAAGTATTGTTACTATGCTTTCAATTAAACCTATTGTTTTATTTGATTCAAGGGCCACACACTCTTTTGTATCTATAGGGTATATCAAGTTTTGTGGGATAGAAACTTAGTTTCTAGACACCGAATTATTAGTAGCCACACCATCAGGATCAGTACTGAGATGTCAAAGGGTATTTAAATGGTATCTAGTGGATATTCAGGGGAGAGTGATATCAGCTAACCTCATAGTGTTAAACATGCATGGATTCAATATGATATTGGGAATGGACTGGTTAGCTGACAACTATGCCAGCATCGACTGTCATCAGAAAGATATGGTATTCAGACCTCCTAGAGAGTAGGACTTCAGATTTTTGGGGTCGCGTGTGCGTTCCTCACCACAGTCAATGTCAGCTATTCAAGGGAGGAGACTACTCCTGAACGGATGTCAATGGTACATAACTTGTGTGAAGGAAATTCTAGAGAAAGAATTGAAACCTACCGATATTCTAGTAGTGAAGGAATTTTCAGATGTCTTTCCAGAGGAGCTACTTAGATTATCTCCTGACCATGAGATTGAATTTGCCATAAATTCGCTTCCACGAATGGCACCAATTTCTAAAGCTCCCAACAGAATGACTCCAACAGAATTGAGAGAACTAAAAGAACAGTTGTAGAAATTATTAGCTAAGGGATTTAGCAGACCTAGTGTATCGCCTTGGGGAGCACCAATTATGTTGGTAAAGAAGAAAGATGGGTCGATGAGGATGTGCATTGACTACAGAGAGATAAATAAAGTGGCAGTTAAGAACAAGTACCTTCTTCCCCGTATTGATGACTTGTTTGATCAGCTCCAGGGAACACAGGTCTATTCTAAAATTGATCTTCCATCAAGTGAGGTTCAAAGCAGAGGATGTTTCCAAGACAGCATTCCGACCCAGTATGACCACTATGAATTTTTAGTTATACCATTCGAACTAACGAATGCACCTGCTGCATTTATGGACTTGATGAACATAGTTTTCCATCATTAAGTGGACCAGTTTGTAGTGTTTTTCATTGATGAGGTCTATTCGAGGAGTCCTGAGGAGCATAAAACACATTTGAAGCTGATACTTCGGATACTTTGAGAAAGGGAACTATATGCCAAATTTAAGAAGTGTGAATTCTGGTTAGAGAAAATTATATTCCTTGGGCATGTGATAACCAGGGATGGTATCTTAATTTATCCAATAAAGATAGAAGTAGTACAGATTGGGCAAGACCAAGGAATGTTCAGGAGATCAGAAGTTTCTTGGGACTGGAGAGATATTATCGCCATTTTGTAGAGGGATTTTTGAGGCTATCAAGGCCACTAACACGGCTAACAAGGAAGAATGCTAATTTTGAATGGAATGAAGATTGTGAGCAGAGTTTCTAGGAATTGAAGCAGTGGCTCATTACTGCACCAGTTTTAACTATTTCATCAGGAGATGATGGATTTGTAATCTATAGTGATGCGTCTCAGAAGAGGCTCAGATGCGTGCTAATGCAACAGGGAAAAGTTGTAGTCTACGCTTCTCGTTAACTTAAAGAATATGAGAAGAATTACCCTACGCATGACTTAGAGTTGGCTACAGTAGTGTACGCATCAAAGATTTGGAGACATTATTTGTATGGTGGAAGGTGTGAAATATTTATAGATCATAAGAGTTTAAAATATTTATTCACACAGAAGAAACTGAATATGAGGTAGAGGAGGTGGCTAGAATTGATTAAATATTAAGATTGTACCATCAGTTACCACCCAGGGAAGGCTAATGTGGTAACTGATGCGTTAAGCCATAAATCAGGGTGCGCATCCGTATCAGCATTAGTAACTGCACCTCATATCAGAACGAATTTAGAAATACTTGGTGTAGAACTAGTAGAGGGTAGTCATTAGACATTAATTGCTCATCCGGTATTTCAGCCAACTTTTCTAGAGAAAATTAAGATTGCGCAGATGCAAGACGCAGAATTAGTAATGATTAGAGAAAGAGTGCAGAGCAGACAGGGTGTGACGACCCCCGAATTTCTACCTTTCTTTTTTTACATTTATATATTCTTTTTGCAACAACATTTGTTACTCTGATATCTATAATGATCTTCACTATAACGTCCTAGACCCAAAGTGGTACCGAGGATACCTGTTCATAAATCATACCATCTATGCAGCGGAAAACATAAAATACTTAAACCTTATTTACAATACCAAAGTTTCAGTATTTCCCAAAAATATACATATACATTTCCCAAAAATCCACAAGAACTCCTAGGGACTACTCAAAATACATCTCCTAATAAAACACTTACCCTATAGCTAGGGCAGTACTAAAGTCCCCTCTATCTGCATGTCAGTCTAGATTTCCTGAAATGTTTGAATTTCTGGGATGAGACACCTCTCAGTAAGACGAGGTATGTTACTACCAGTGTGTTGCAACTGAGTTTACATGAATAATACATTTACTAATCGAGCTATAACTGAGATAATATTTTAGGGTAAGATATATTATAACTCACACTTATGTCACTTAAAATACAAGTGTTTCTAAATTTTTTATTTAATCATACTTTTAGCTATAATATTTATAGTTTCTGTTTTCTATAAATCTACATACATATATAACTTTAAAAATTACCTTGGATGGATAACTGGACATTATGAATTAACCCCACATGATTCAGGTTGTGTGGCCTGTGGGCTAGACTTAACTTTAGTTGGCCTACCAGGCTAAGTCAAACTATAAACCTCTGTAGTATGATTGGCCTGCTCAACCTGGTCCTAACTACCAGGGAGCTTTTCATCTCTCCTCCGAGGCATAATCAACTATCATTCCACACTTTATCTGAGATGTGTGGTTGCACTATCTATACTGTATTAGCTACGATATCGTGCTCTATAATCTATTTTGGTCCATCTGGGATCTGATACTATATAATACAATGTACGTATACTAATGTTTTACCATGATTCTGTATAAACTGAAATAACCATAATTCTGTATAAGTTGAAATATCATGATTCTATAATATCTGTAATACCATGATTCTATAATATATGTTTTTCATGGTCCTGTAATATCTAAATAATCATGGTTCTGTAAAAACTGTATAATCATGGTACTATAAAAGCTATGTAAAACTTTATACTAAACTGATATTTCCCATGTCACACAATTAAATAAAACTCTTATACTATAATCTTTATTTTTACGTTGTATAAGAAATATATATAATTTGTAGAATTTTTTTCCTGAAATCTAGATTTCTTAATTTTTTTAAAAATACACAGTCTCATACCCACAATGTCATACTTCTAAATTATCCCAAAAATTATATTCTGAAAGCACATAACAATATATATATATATATATATATATATATATATATATATATATATATATGTAACATTTTACTAGTAAAAATTTCTAAAATAACTAGCATAACATATTTCCCTTATCTGATTCTTGAAAATAAGCCCGCCAGGATCCTAATCTGCACCTGCGGCGTACGCGCAAAAACCCCTATATTTATAAACCCTAATCCAGTCACATTAACCCCAAAAACATTCTCTATTTAACATTCTTTAACCCATATTCTTTAAATAATTAACAAAACTCAAAAATAGCTTCCTTACCCTGATTTTGGAGTGATGCCCAAGTACCCCAAATCAACAATCTGCTCCGATTAACTTGTAGAGAATCATCCCTAAATCCTCATGGTGGTTCTTGATCATCAAATCGGGCTATAATGGAGCCGAAATCGAAGAGAGAAGGGGTGAGGAGCCGAACCTGGAGAGAGAAAGTGAGGGAGAGTGATTTCATCCGCTAAGTTGATGAGTCAAAGAAGGACGTTCATCGACGAAACCAATGGGTTTGTCAACGAACACTTAATGGTCTGAAATTCTCCCTCTCGAGATCTCCTCATCGACGAGCGCCAACAAGTCCCTGCTGTGTACCCCTTCAAATTTTCTTTTCCCTTATTTTTCTTTTCTTTATTTTTCCTTTTCCTTGTTTTCTCATAAATTAAATTTTTAGGGTCTCCATACAGATATTTCAGATGATGAAGTTCTGAGGTTTCGTAGTAGGTTGTGTGTACTTGATGATATCGAAATTAAAAAGACTATTTTAGAAGAAGCGCACCATTCCCTGTATACAATACATCCAGGAAGTACAAAAATGTATAGGAATTTGCGGACATCCTTCTGGTGGAGCAATATGAAAAGAGAAATTGCTAAATATGTAGAACATTTTTTGACATGCCAACAAGTGAAGGCTGAGCATCAGATACTGACGTGACCATTGCAACCACTTCACATCCCTGAATAGAAGTGGAAGCATATTTCTATGAATTTCATATCGGAGTTACCACCGGCACTTCATGGACAGGATGTCATCTGGGTAGTCATTGATAGAATGACAAAGACTGCCCATTTTCTTCCCATCAGAGTTAACTACACAATGGGTAGATTGGTAGAATTGTATATACAAAAGATACTCAGATTGCATGGATTACTTATGTCCATTGTTTCTAACCAAGATCCATGTTTCATGTCTCAGTTTTGGAAAAGCTTATAGAGAGCTTTGGGATCCATGTTAGCTTTTAGCATGACCTTTCATCCTCAGACCGATGGACAGATAGAGAGAACTATACAAATATTGGAGGATATGTTGCGTGCCTATGTGCTAGATTTTGGAGGCAGTTGGATTCAATACCTGCTACTAGTGGAATTTGCTTACAACAACAGCTACTAGGCTAGTATTGGGATGGCCCCGTATAAGGCATTATATGGTCGGAGATGTCGATCTCCGTTATATTGGGATGAAATTGTAGAAAAGTAGATATTAGGAACAGAAATGATATTGTGAGCTTCTAAGAAAATCAAGCTTATCTAGGAAAGAATTAGAACAGCCCTGAGCTGACAGAAATGCTATGCAAATACCCGTCAATGAGTGCTGGAATTTGATGTAGATGATAATGTGTTCTTTAAAATTGCACCAATGAAAGGGGTAATGAGATTTGGTAAGAAGGGTAAGCTTAGCCCTAGGTATATTGGGTCGTTTGAGATATTGAAAAGAGTTGGCTCAGTTGCCTACAGGTTAGTGTTACCCCCGGCACTATCCAGAATCCATGATGTACTGTATGTGTCCTTGTTAAAGAAATACGTCTCAAATCCATCTCATGTAATAAGCTATCAAACACTGGAGATTGGTGAGACCTTATATCATGTTGAAGTGCCAGTATAGATCTTAGATCATAAAGAGTAGGAATTACACACCAAGAAAATCCCACTGGTGAAAGTACTCTAGAGGAATCATGCAGTTTAGGAAGCTTCGTGGGAATTAGAGGAGGAAATGCGTCAGAAGTACCCACATTTATTTAGAAGGATCCAGCATTAGCTAGGAAAAGGTAATGGTTCAGGTAAGAAATCATGTATGTAAGTAGATTTTGTGCAAGTTAATTAGTTGAATGTAATAGTTTTCTATTTTCGTTAGTTTTGGGAGAGTTTTGATTTAGTTATTGTAATCTCCTAGAACCGTATATGTAACCTTAGTATTCCTCCGCCATAACTAAAGATAATTAGTAAAATTACAGCATTTTTCTTTAAGGTTGGTGCAAATGAAAGATGACAAATTTCGATGACGAAATTTTATCGGGAGGGGAGAATGTAGTGACCCGAAAAAATGGGAATAATAAGAAAAACAAAGAAAAGAGGATTTTGGTTTGGTGTAGACCAAACCGTCGACGGTTTGGTAGGGGAAGCAAAAAACCATCAACGATTTTATTTTTACCATGGTAGGGTAAGGGTAAAACAGTAAAAAATGGCTTGGTTAAAGACCAAACTGCCAACAGTTTCCCCTACGCCAGCAACCCTATATAAAGGGTTCAAGTCATTTTATTTGATTAAAATCAGTCTCTCTTTCTCTCTTTTATGGCTGCAGCAAGCTCTCTCTCTCTCTTCATTTTCTTGCTCAGTTTAAGCCAGAATCAAAGAAGGAACGTCATTTCGGGATCCCGACGATGATTCTCTATGGTTTAATCAGAGTAATTTTGAGAATCAGACATTTCAGACACCACTTAAAAACCAAGGTAAGGAGGTTATTCTTAAAATTTAAATTAAATATTGATAATATATGGGCCTAGGTATGTTAAATTGCCATTATTATGGGGTTAAGTTGATTAAACTAGGGTTTATGGATACAAGCTTTATGCAGGCGCCGCAAGCGTAGTGTTGAATTCCCTACAAGCATAGTTCTAGGAAACAGGTAAAGCGATAGATTATGTCAAGTATTTTTAGAAAGTTCACCGTTTAAAATACAGTATATGATTTAAAAATTATATATGAATTATCTAGATATTCAGATTTATCGAAACAAATTAAATACTATTTCTCAGAAAAATATGATCTTCTCAAATAGTTAGCATACTATAAATAGCTCACTTGTGTGGCATGAGTATAAATATTTTACTGCAAATATTAGCATGTCAGATTATTTTATGGTTATACAGAACAAACATATTTTATAACGAATTTTTGGAAAATCTATGAATAGTACAAAACTTATGGTATTTTCAATGTATTATGATTATTCAACCGGCCGAGATGTTGTTATTATTCAGCCAGCTCAAATGTCATGATATTTCAGCCGACCCAGATGTCGTGATTATTCAGTCAGCCTAGATGTCGTAATATTTTAGCCCGCCCAGTTGCCATGATATTTCAACCGGTCCAGATGTCGTGACTACATATATTTATAACAGTTTATTCAGAAACATTATTATGACTTATTTTACACAGAACCATGAAACAGTTATATTATAGTTATTTATGAAATGTATTATATGATAACAGAATCTAGATGACTTAGTTTAATTTTAGAGTACGGTACCGTAGCTATCAATTCATATTAGTGTCACCACACGTCTCAGATAGAGTGTCAATGTATGGATAGTCGACTGAGCCCAATGTAGTAGCGTTCCCCCCTTACAATCCGGACCAGACTGGATAGGCCAATCGTACTTACAGACAAGTCAATTTCGGCTTAGCATGGTAAGCCAACCATTGCTAGGTCCCACCTACGAGCCACAACCTAATCATATGGGGGAAATGCATGATATCAACTAGTTATCCATCTTGGGGATAATTTCAATATTTTACAGATATATTAGACGATTTATATGCATACATAATTTCAGTATTATACCGATATATCAGACAATTTATATGCATACAGAATTTCAGTATTATACAGATATAGCAGACAATTTATATGCATACAGAAACTTTAGTATTATATAGATATAGCAGACGATTTATATGCAAACAGAAATTTATTATGACACAATATGTCTATGTTGAAATATGATTTCTTCATATTTATACAGAACATAATTACTTGATTTATCAAATGTAGTTAATTATGTACAGTAAATGTTTGTAACACTATAGAACTCATGTGTCACACACTGATGCTAATATATCCCACTTACTGAGAGGTGTCACTTACTGAGAGGTATCTCACCCCAAAATACAAATATTTCTGAAAACCCAGATAGACGAGCGGAGTGAGCTTCGAGATAAAAGAGGTTTTAGTACTGCTCTAACTGCAGGATAAGTATTTGAGTTAAAAGAGGGATTTTGTGTGAGTCCCTAGAATATTTCTATGGATTTTTGGGGATGTATATGTATAATTATGAAGTTAGTAGGACTTTGGTATTGTGTATAAGGTTCAGGTACATCATGTTTCCTGCTGCACAGTCAATATGTATGTATGAACAGGTGTATCCCCGGTATCCCACTTTGGGTCCGAGTTGACTTTGCTTATAGGTTGTGGTATCAGAGTTTATTAAGTAAAATGGAATATATATATATATATATATATATATATATATATATATATATATATAGTCAGAATTTTTGAGGCGTTACATTACATGTACATAGGGATTAGAAAGTTCCTTAAATGTCCCTACATCAATCTCTAGAGGATTTGCCTTCGAATTCCCAACCTATTGATCTTCCCAATTCAAAATTCAAAAAACAGTACCAAACAAAACCGTCGACGGTTTCTTCCTAATCCTGAATAATTGATGTAACTATTGATCAAGTTGTCGACTATTTCTTCTTACAGACCAACTTCCTTGTTTTCCTCAGTATACTTTTTCTGTATATGTGTTTCACTTAATATGAGTCACATATTATAACAAAACTAGATATTAATATAATTAAAAAAGATTTTAGTAGATAAAAATATTGGCATGTCCCATAAACACTCATCATGAAAAATATATATATATATATATATATATATATATATATATTTCATACATTCCACTATTTTTAGAAGATGGGTAGACTTCATTAACTCTTTTTTTTTTTAAATCAAATTTTTTTTTGGAGATAAGATGTAATGAATGGTCAAGCATGTTGTAAGAGTTAGTTTCAACTATTCATACACCATTTAAAAATTCAAATACAATTACAGGAACAAGTGACTCCATTGAGATATGTGATCTTCGCTAAAGCACCTTATACAAGTTCGCCTTTGTCATGTCATATATATATATATAATATATTAATTTATAATCAAATCAAGTTTAATTGAGTCAATCTCAAATTTTAAAAACTTACATCCAAGTTAGGCTCCAATTGACTAATTATAAAATCAATAGATTTCAAGTCAAGCTTTCAAAAACTATTTAGTTTTTAAACAAATTAAAATTTATACTCCTAAATATTATCTTGCAATTTCATAATTATTTATTTATTTATTTATTGTCAAACTAAGATCCGACGCCTAAATGGTTGTCTGCAAAATCCAATTACATACATACACAATTTAATAACTCCCCCTGCCTACTAACAACCCAAATGGTTGGATTGGGTTTCGTCAATATATATATATATATATATATATATATATATATATATATATATATATATATATATATATATATATTTATATATATATATATATATATTTATATGTATATGTTCCCCAGCAACCGGGCAGTAGAGTCTTTTTATGTTTAAAAAAAACAAGATCTGATTTTTTCATTTATTGGTTTCTCATCCAAAAAGTCGGTGTTAATTAAGTATATCATTCATTTTTGTTCAGTTGCATGTTATAATGTAAAATTTAGTTAAAACAGTAATGATATCATCACGGCATAATAATATATTATCTATATTCATGTGTGTATTAAAAAAATATTAATATTATGAAGATAATTAAAATCCCATATATTTTTGCCAATCAAAGCCAAAAAAAAAAATGAAAAAAACAATCATCAACACAGCCATCTAAATTAAATTTATATTTCTTTTATTTGAATCTATAATAACACAAAAGCAAATATATTTAAAGTTTGTGTTCATTGTTGTGAAATTATGTCCTAAGACAACAAATACGAAAATTAGAGAAAATCAAAAGAGAGAAGAAGAATATGAATTGGGCAATGTGTCTATGTTCGCGAAATCCTTATGTAATTTTCTTTATCAAATGAAAAAATTATCTTATGGTTTTAACCATCGACTATAGTGTGTGTATATATAGTCCTATGTTATGTTTTTGTGGCTCATATACTTGAAGGAGTACATAAACAAGGAAGAAAATATAGTTGAAATCACTTGAATTGATAGCGGCATCAATTAGTTGACGAATTGGCCAAATTCGTCGACAAATTCAAACAGACTGAATTTGTTCTATTCGCGGTATCTTTTAGTTGACGAATTGGGCCAATTAGTCGACTAATTGTTGTTGCCATCAAAATAAGTTGTCGTGACGTTCCTAGCGCAAATTAGACGAAAGGTGGTTTTAAAATATTTTCGTGAAAAATATGGTGTGATAGAATCGCCACTAACCTTTTCAAGTCTGATTAGAATACTTGATTACTACCCAATTAAGGGTAGAATCGATTTACATTACCAGAGCAGGGATCGGGTGTTCGGTCACGCGAGGGGAAGGTATTAGCACCCCCTACATGCCCGTCCTACGAACGGTAACTAATTAATCAAAAATTGTCTCACAAATTAAATTTAATAAGCCTTTGAAATTACTCCATTTAAAACAATTGTGAAGAAATGCACAAAATGAATACTATATAAGTATTTCCTCATAATCGAAGCATATCGTACTCCGAAGAGCTTATGCTCCCTTTTAAATAATGGGGATTGAAAAATCGAGAAAATATGCTACAAAAATAAACTCTTAGGACTTTTGAAAATTAAAGGGTTTTTCTAAGTATGAAAATAATATTTCAGGAGGTTTTCAAACTCATTTGGGATGAAAAGATTGTAAAATAATTTTCTAGATCTTAAAAATATCTTTTTCCAATTTTTCTCTAATTTTCCAATTTTTTTTGTAATTTTTCACATTTTTTCTGAATGTTAATTAAATAAAAAAAAGTAATTAAGGCAAAATCATGAAAGTTAAACTTTGGTGGTAGCTAGTTACAGTTTATGCCACTGGTAGAGTTCGCTTATAATAACAACTTCCAGGCTAGTATCGGGATGACACCATTTGAGGCTCTGTATGGTCGGAGGTGTCGATCTCCTCTGTATTGGGATGAGGTTGGTGAATGTCAGGTTCTAAGACCTGAACTTATGCAGCAAGCATCTGAGAAGGTGGGTTTGATTTGGGAGAAAAATAAATCAACTCAGAGTCGGCAGAAGAGTTACACAGATGTTTATCGTCGTGAGTTAGAGTTCGAGGTGGGGGGTAAGGTATTTTTGAGGATCGCTCCGATGAAAGGGGTGATGAGATTTGGGAAGAAAGGTAAGTTGAGCCGGAGGTATATTGGACCATTCGAGGTTCTTGAGCGAGTGGGTCCGGTAGCCTATAGGATTGCACTACCCCCAGCACTCTTGAGGATCCATGATGTATTTCACGTATCCATATTGAGGAGGTAAGTGTCGGATCCGTCGCATGTTATTAGTTATGAGTCTTTAGAGATTGGAGATACTTTGGCGTACGAAAAAGTACCTGTTCAGATTCTGTACTAGAAAATTCAAAAGTTACATACCAAGGAAATACCGTTAGTAAAGGTATTATGACAGAATCACAGGGTTAAGGAAGCTTCTTGGGAATTGGAAGCAGAAATACGCCGAAAGTATCCGCAGTTGTTCTGAGTAGTAGTCTTGATAGCAGGGTTGGTATGGGTATGTATGTATATATGTAGTACTCTGTTATTGTAGTAGTATTATGTGGTTAGTCTCTGGGAGAGTCTTATAGTATTGTGAGCTCCCGAGACCGTGTATGTATGTAACCACGGTATCCCTTCGCCATAAGTGAGGGAATGTATGTATGTATGTATGTATCGTAACGGGACTGCGTATAAATGGCCTCCGGTTCATCTCAGAGTGTGTATGTATTTGGTAGTATGAATGTGTTCGTAATGAGAGATTGCAAATTTCGAGGATGAAATTTTTGTAAGGGGGCATTGTAAGAACCCGAACCATGATATATGGATTAAATTTTGGAAAAACGGGTAAAGTGGTAATTTGAGCTTCGTCGACGAAGCTAGAGTTCGTCGATGAAGTCCTTTTTGTTCTCGGCGAAGAAATTCAGTGTCTCGTCGATGAGGAGATCCCGAGGGATTTTGGAAAATATGGAACGTCGGGCTCATCGACGAGGCCACCATCTCGTCAACGAAGGTAATGGCAGACTCGTCGATGAGGACGCCAATTCGTCAACGAGAGTGGCCGAGTCAAAGGGTTATAAATATCCAAATGAGTTGCTTTGGAGCTAAGTAATCTCAAAATATCCTCTCTCTCTCTCTCTCTCTCTCTCTAGAAATTGTAGATATCTTTCTCTTTTGATTTCTTCGTCATTTGTCGCCTGATTCATAAATCCAACGTTACTACAAGGATTAGAGAAGGATTCTCTACATTTCTAATGGATCGAAATCTCGTTTCGTGCAGTTTCGGGTTTCGGGCCAAAATCGAGGTAAGGCTCGGTTTTCTTTTCTAATTCGAAATATGTATAGTAGTATGAGTTGTAAGCATGTATTGTACTGTGGTTTATAGGTTTTGAAGCCTCAGTTCGTAGTTTTAGGGACCGTAGAGTTCATAGTTGGAATTCGGGTTAAGCTAAGGGGATTTAGTTTATATCAGTTACTTTTTGAAATCAAGATCGGTAAACCTGTAGGTTACGATCGTATGTATGTTTTGGTCACTTATTTAGGGAAATCTATCGAGTAAAATGTGGGATTTTCGGGTTACGATTTTCGAAAAAATTTAGGGATTGCGGGTATCATCTCTGCTTTGTTTGGAAAATCGTTTGTTTTGTTTAAACTATATTATTAAGATAACTGTTATCCATATTTGTAAAAAACTGAATGCTTGAATTGGAAAACGATATGATTTGTCGTAAACCAAATAAGTGTGGAATGTATGGTTGCATGTAGTTGTTCCAGGTATTTTCTAAAACAGCTATGCGGTGGCTAATTACCATACGCTGATATGTATAGGAGTGTGAGCTCCAAAATGATTCTAGGTTTGATGAAATCGGCTAGTGGTGGCTAATTACTGTATGCCGAAACAGTTATGTGGTAGCTAATTACCATACGCTGCGCCATGTACCGGTGTCAAAACCGTGGGCAAGAGTGTTTGACTCTATATTTGAGGGTGTGAAATATCACCAGTATGTTCCGGCTAGTCATCGATGGGTGTGAGCTACACCATATTGGCAACGTAATCACTATGAAGTTTCGGGTTTCATAGAGTAGTTGCATATTAGTGTGATGACACTGACCGTATGTTTGGGTATCGTATGTACTATAATGGATTTGTGAAAATACTGGAATTGTATGGAAATGTTTTCAAACTGTATCGTATTGTATGGTGTTATGTTTTATATAAAATAACACTGGTATGCCACACATTGATATAACATGTTTTCTTCCTTACTGAGAAGTGTCTCACCCGAATGTATGTACAAATGTTTTCAGGTCCTTCGGGTAGCCGAAACTAGCATCCTAGCGTCCAAAAGCGGGGGTGTCGTTTAGCTACATTTAGTGCCTGAGTAGGTATGAGTTTTGTAACCAGGTTGTCGTGATGGTTTTTGTAGACACCCGGAGTATGTATTGTAATTATGGAATTGTATATCTTAGTAATGCATGGGTTTTGTATATCCTAGTATGGTGTAGACTCTGGTATGGTATGTTATATGGATAAATGAAACATTTTACGCTACGTATTTGATGAGTATGGATGTGTATGTGTATGTGTATACGACATTTGTATACCCCACGGGGTCGGACCCTCTTATTGTATGATATCATGTATGTCTTAATTGATATAGAGATAGGTCAGGTTACTATTGTCACACCTGGGACCTACCTACGAGTTCGGAACGTGACACCTAGGGTCTTTTCAAGTACGCCCAAAAACCTAGCGTCGGTCGACCGTTCCCTAAGGTCATTCGGTCTTTATGGTCAGTCTATGGCATTTTTGAGCTTACAAAACCTACATGCATGACATGCAGAGATTATTATAGACTGATATCTTTATTACTATTACAGACCCAATAACATTACAACAAATATTAAATGTTTCGGGGTCTTCACTTCTCTTTAGGTTGCCGCATGTCATTATATAAACTTGTCAATGAGAACCTACACACAAACTTGGCAACCATTAAATACCAAATTATTTGTCATTATCAAAACTAAGTGTGACCTATAAGGTCAACATTCTCCCCCTTTTTTATAATGACAAATACTTGTCTACTTCTCTCCCTTTTGACAACAGCAAAAAGGGCTATCAATATAAAGCATGTAAGCAAAACATTTGAGAATGAATCATTTAAATACACAATAAGATTGGAAAAAAATTTAGAAATTTCGGCAGCATGTCGTTTGAAAATAGAGCATTTTCCTAAAAATACATGTATAAAAATGACCTAATTGAGTTTTAAATTTACAATATATTCACAGCAATCAACTCAAAAAGTTCAGTATTCTCAAAACATAAAAATAACTACCAACATGCAAGAGATATGATAGTTATGCATTTCATATCACAAACAAATTCATAGAGTATAAAGTAAGGATAGGTTTAACAATTAAGCACACAAACTCTATAACTAGTCATCTAAAGATTTAAATGACATGAAAACTAAATTAAACCATAAATATGCACAAACCATGGAATTAAAATATATCATAAGACTCATGAAAGAATTGAGTTTAAAACACACTACATATGATACCAAATAGAAGGTTTAAGCATAAAACAACCTAACTAGTTCGCATACATTTTTATGTAAGGTTGCTGAACCAGTTATGCAGTTTTAAAAACATATATATGGATATGATAATGAGGCAAGAGAAAAAGTTTTAGTTTTGACATTTGTTCTTGCCATGAAGTATTAAAATAAATTTATATGTATATAAATATAAATATATATATATATATATCCCTCTTTGATATTTGCAAAAAGTACTGGGGGTGTGCTTGCAGAAAAAGAAACTTTAATTTTGAAATAAGCAAGCAACATTTTTCTGGTTTTAGCATTTAAGTACAATTCATAATATAACCAGAAAACCAAAACCATAATGATCTTAAAATTCAGCAATCACAGGCAAGATCATATGGCAAACACAAACAATTGTGGCAATGTAAACATGCTTCAGATTTTGATTTTCAATAAAAACATTTCATTCAATTACATGCCACAATTAGTTCACAATAGATCTAAGCTAAAGATATTTGTGAGCAAAACAATTAGATGCTCCCCCTATCATTTGGAATTCATGCTTAGATACAATAAGCTGCTTATTCTAGATAGAGAATTATTTTATTATGCCTAGTAGTATAAGTCATTCATTTTGACACTTTAAAATCAACTATACTGAATATTAATCACTCTATTTACCCTTATCAATATAGTCCCTATAGACCATAGATGCATCATAAAAGTGTATATTAAGGCATGTAATAGAGTTCATGATCCACGAACATTCCATATCAAAACATAAGTCTTTAAGCACAGGATATAATGTTCAAGGATACTAGAAGAGCCTCAATATTTCAATAGATGAAAGTAATGCGTATAAGTCATTTTTGCGCTTCCTATAGGGATGGATTTTAGCCTTTCTAAATCTTTGATGATTATGCTAGGATGAAGTTTAATTATTCAATTGATTTTCACTCATTTTTCAAAAAGATTTTAACGCTAATTTTATCATAATCATCTTTAACACAAGGTTTTGGTTTGGGAAAAATCTTGTCAAAATTTCGGAAGCAATGTCATCTGTAAATCGGACATTTTCCAAATTTTCATGCACCAAAACTTGATAGATTCAAACAATCAATTCAAAATAAATCAATTTGAGCATACGAGAACCTATAATCCACTACCAACATGCAATTCTTATCAACTGCATCCGCCATGCAGGAGGCATTCTATACTAAGCATGCATTCCAATAGTATAAACAATTTATAAAACATAATCTATCCATCAAAGAATATGCACAGTAAAGAACAGAGGATAGAATGAGTCCAGTGCAATATTGATATTCATTTAGGCATTCAAACATGTAGTATGATTATGAGAGCATTTAGTTAATATAACAATCAAAGAAGGATGCTCCCCCTGAGTTATGCACTTCATCATTTTAAGCCTTTTCTTATTGTTCAAGTTCTTTAACCAAGTGTTTTAAGATTTTCAGTTATTATATCTTGGCTATAGATGAATAGGCTTAGAGGACCAAAAAGTCACAATAGATATTTCTTTAAGTGAGCTAAACCAATATTGCCTCTATTGATATGAATTTCAATACGTGTGAGAGGCACGAGTTCGAATGGTTATGAATTTCAAACGCATGTGCATAGATCTCCTTGAAGTTTATGCATTCATCTAGATTAAGACCTAGTGCAACCAACTTAGCCATTCAACTCATTTTAAAGGATATAAAGCTCTAAGGGATATGACTTAATGATTTGAGAGCTTGTGAAGGGAAGATAAATAAATACTCTTTGAAAATTTAAATCACTAATGGGTACAGAAGAGTATTTAGGATAGACAGGACATTTCTCAAAATATTTCTGTGATGGTAATCATGTCCATGCTTGGGCAAAGAGCATCTAGGATATGTGAATGTTGTGAACAATGCTCTTTGGTGATTGGAAAGTATCCTTTAGATATTATCAAAATTTGAAACAAGGATACAGACCAAGGAAATGATGAATTTAAACCTGATGTGATCGTGGTTTGGTAAAGATTTCCTATGGAGGGATTAAACTAAAATTAAAGGATTTACAATTTAAACTCAAAGGGACCAATTCCCTAGTGGATGCCTCTAATTTGGTTATAGCTATGAGAAGCACTTAATATATATTAGTCATTTATGATCAATAGTACTTTAAGCCTAAAGTGATGACTTGATTTTGATATAGCTTTGACTAATGAGACTAGGGTTAAAAATATATAGAATAGGACGGATCCCTAAGACTCATTTCTGTGCAATGAACAACAGTTGCTTAACTTTGTGATTTTCATGTTTGCATGGGTTAAACATTTAGAATTAAGTACTAGGCATAGATTGCATGTCCATTTGGAAGTGGATAAAGTGTCTTAGTATAACAAAATAGTTTAGTGAGTGTGTATACTAATAATTCCATTTTAAGCAACAATCACTTCCCAAATCTACAGTCATCACAATCTCTAAACCTAGGAACTAAAGGAAGATTAAAATATTATGCTATTTCTATTGGAGTCTGATCTTCCTTAGATCCTACAAGGTTTGCCTTGTTGATTATCCATTTCAATTCCTTTTCTAAACCTCTGGCATTTATAAGTAAGCACTTAAATGATACGTGCCACATAGTTTTGCAAAATAAGCAGGTATTGAATATACATAAAAGATTGTGCTTATTTATTCTATTTTTCTTCAGTGAGGCTAGACTATTGGTTTTATGCAAACAACCTGAATCCCTTTTGAAAGCAATTTTCTTTTTAAGTCTGAAGGGGTTGTTTAGGTTATCTTTATTGAGGATTTGAAAAACATTTTCGAATAATATTTTATTTTTCTTTCTAAGCAAATGATTTTCAAAACCTTTTCAATTTTTCTTCTTTCCAGAGTGGCTTGATATTCTTTCAAATCATTTAAGTGCTTTGCCACCTTTTCATTTTCATTTTTCAAAAATGTTTTCTTCTTTGATATCTCAACTAGAATTCTGTGCATTTTAAATGAAGTCTTTTCTAGTTTTCCACATGAAGGCATCTCATCAAATGATTCATCATAGGATTTATCAAACAGAATAACACATGAATCATTGCATGCATTCATACCATCATTATCATAACAAACATTTGAAGATTCATCACAAACTATATTACAGGAATCAACAGATGAATCATCACATGCACTATTAATAGAATTATCATTTTGTTCAATAGATAATTCAACACGTGACACAACATAGCATTCAGCACAGGAATCATCAATCGATTTATCATTAGATTCAGTACATATTATATATCAGCATTCACAACAGGGGTCACCAAAATAGAGTGAGAATCATATACCTCACTGACTGTAAATGCTACATGCTCATGATTTACCTCCTCCTAATCTTTTGCACTTGGAGCATCCGGAGGAGTGTTCTCTTTCTCCTAGGTCTCTCTATGTTTTCTTTCAAGTTCATCCCAGATATCCTTTGCATTTCCACTTACACATGCCAAAATCTCAAGCAAAATATTAGACTCTAAAGCAAAATATAATAAGTCCATGGCATGAGAATTTGCATACAATTAATTTATATCATTTTCATTACCTGGCATGCAAATTCCATTCACAATCACCTGCTAGGCCCTCTAGTTCATAAATTTTATAAACATGCTCATTTGAATTTTCCAATGGGTGTAGTTAACACCATAAAATAATGGAGGACTGGTGGGTGACTATCCCTCACCGAATAGGGATACATCAAATTGAGCCATTTCGATTGTTGACCCTACGAGTCCAATTCGGTTTTGATAATGACAAATTACTTAGTATTTCATTTGTGCATTGAGTTTGTGGACATGACTTATATTAAACATGCATGGAAGGATAACGAGTCATGGAAGCCTTAAAGTAAAGCACACATATCTTGGCAAGATCCATGGAACTCAAAGAGTACGAGAATTAAGATGCAAGCAGAAAAGTTTAAGCATATCTTGGCAATTGGAACTTAGACCTCGTGTATTTACATGTTCATATGATTTAATTTGAGGCTCAAATCATATCCTAGAATGACTTTAGGACTCATACATTTCATGAACATAATTAGGAGATATTTATGGATTTAGAAAATGTCAGAACCCTAGAAAATGTTTTTATAAAGGAGCCAAGAAAGAAAGCAAAATATATTTTTGAACTGGAAAGTAAATATGCAAAAGTTGGGGACTTCGGTTGACTGAACTTTAAGTTTGGTTGACTGAAGATTTTCCTCAGACGTCTAAAGAATAAGTTCAGTCGTCTAAAGATTTTTGGGTGAAAAACAGAAACTAGCAAAAGCACCTCAGATGACTGAACCTTGACCTCGGTCGTCTGAACTCGACACTTCGGTCATCTGACCCTTAACCTTAGTCGTTTGACCCTGTGTCCAGGTTATTTTTTCGAAAAGGACTTCAGTCGTCTGGGCCCTTGACCTTAGTATCTGAACTTGATGGAAAGATTAAAATTTTAATTTTTATTGTGTAAACATGCAAGCTATCTTTTGATCCAACAGTTAAAATCAATTCTAAGGGTAAGACACTATAAATACTGATTATCTAAACCCTAGTACGGAAGCTAAACACAAGAAGATCAATGTAAAGCAAAGAACACATCTTGTTGAAAAGAAAACTGAGATACTTGAGCTGATTGCTGTACGTTTGCCTACGCTCTAGTTTCTACACATCATCTTTGGGAAAATCATCTCAGAAAATCTAAAGGGATCTCTATTATATAGTTTGTGCTTCAACTTGGTTTAAGGTTTGGTTATTACATTTACTTTTGTTAGTGAATCTCATATCACTATCTGTTTTGAAAGTTTTCAAGAAACTTGATATTGAGTTTTCGCATTCATATAACGATTGTTTTTTACAAACTCAATACTTGAGAAAGTTTTGTATTTGACCATTGATTAACGTTTTTTTTTATTCAAGTGTATTCTTAGTTTAAGTTTTTGAATAGATCTAAACTATTTGAATATACATATATCCTTAGAAGTGCATAACTATCTATATACATATTGAAGGATATTTTCTGAAAATCAAATATTAAGTTTGTTGATTTTGGCATTATCATCTTAGAGATACATATATATATATATACACACACATTAAGTCAATATTATCAAGATCACATTGAGTTTGAAATATTTAGAGAAATATTGTTTGTTTGACAGTGTATTTAGCATCTTTACAATCTACAAAGTTATCTTTATATTCAAAGATATAACCTAAGATCTCCAAAGCATTGTTTTTATACAAACATTTTTGGGAGAATTGATAAAAAGGGGTTTGTGTGTTAAAACATATCATACATAAATGATTATATCGTTTCATACATTCTGAGCTTCAAATTTTATCATACGTTAATGTATTAGGAATTTGAACTGTATTCACGAGCTTTTGTTTGGAAGCATTTTTAAGTGTTATTACAGATTCTATTATACACGGTTCGGTGTGTGAACCGATATTTGAGGAGAGAGTTGTATCTCTTATAAGCAGCAGAGTAGGATGGAGTTATACTTCTTGTAAGCCGCTGATTGTAAGGGAAGCTCCATCCCAATTTAAGGAGCAGGGATTTCAGTGAAATCCTTGAGTGGTTGCTCAAGGCGATAACGTAGGCCGAGTTGGCTGAACTTCGTAAAAACCGCGTTTGTCTTCTCTCTTCCCTTTACTCTTTACTTTCACCACTACATTTAAATTGTTCGTCTTGCGTGTGTAGGTTGAATAATATTGCACATAATTAATTGGGTAATAAGAACTCATTGCTAAATATACAAGTAGGGATTAAGGGGTTAATAGATTCAACGAATTTTAAAATACCCAATTCACCCCCCCCCCTCTTGGGATTACACCTAATTCAACAGCGATCTTTTTGTAAAAACGTTTAAGTCAAGTGCAACGAGGCTCTGATACCAATTGATAGCTTTGGTGTATTCCAAAGAGGGGGGTGAATTGGAATTTTAAAATTTATCTCTTAGGTTAAACGAGATAGCCGTATAAACACCTTAGGGTCTTTCTAAGTATACACCAATTGCACAGATAATGATATGCGAAAATTAAATCATGCGCAGCATTCACAATATAACATACATGTACAGTAAATATAAAGTGTAGAAATATAAATAGACGCACGATATGTTATAGGGGTTCGGCCAACTGTGCCTACTTCCCCACCTCTAACTCGCAAGCCCGAAGATTCCACTAATGGCTCACTTAATGGGTGGAGCAGCACCTAATACAACCAGGTCAATTAGCACAGGGCTGACCTCAACCTTTACAAATTCTCCTTGCGAGGCGGAGAAGGTCCTAGGTCAAATTCACAAAGCTGACCCCAACATGATCCTTCTGAGTCAGATCAAACCTCCTCAAGCCACGCCTGGAAATACAACAGTATTTTTCACAAAGTAATCGGTACATTGATTGTGCTTCTCAAGTAAAGCAGATATGTACCCAATACGCATAGTATATTCGATCAACTACACATCAACAATATAGATAAATGTAAGCTCAGTGATGTGTATTTTTGTGCAAGCTACACTCAACAAGATATGATCGTTAATATACTCAAGAGTGTTCTAATTAAGTTATTTTTTTGAAACAGTAAATATCAAATCTTAATAATAAACCAGGGTTTCAAAGATGCTGCAAATATTCAAAACAATTCAGAATATTTTCTTCAATGTAATATATAGCTTGTTAAAAATATTTTGCACAACAAAATCAAGCTATAGGAATCTTCGCAATGACAATGCAAAGATTCTTAAACTACTAGATTTTTCCCAACACGAGATTTTTTTAAATGAAATCTGTGGGAAAACCCTTTTCTAACTCCCCAAAAATAAATTAATCAATCAAACAAAAACACTGAGAGTAGTAGCAATACCTAATATATACTATCACAACCAATATACTCTCACAATACTAAAATGTATTAAGGGAAGAGAAATTTGAGAGTATTTGGACAATATGAGTTTTTGAAACAGAGAGGATTTTGCACTAATAACTTTTACTAATTATTACTAATCCACACAAATGAACTCATATTTATAGGCTAGGGTAAAATTGTAATCGTTTAGGACCTATTGGGTATTATTGAAAAAGTTTCAAAATGTTTAAGCATTGTCAACCCAACTTAACTCAATTTTACCTCGTTTAAAATAATTTTAACCCGACAAGGTTTGGGTGGCTGAACTGAGGTTCGGTCGCCCGAACAGACACATTCTAAAAAGTCCTTAAAATGGTTTGGCAACTCGAGTGTAGGTTCGGTAGCCTGAACAAAAGTCAGAAACATTTGTTCATAAGTTCGGGTGCCCGATCTTAGGTTTCGGTAGCCCGAACACACGTGTTTGGTCACCTGAGGCCTATTTGAACTAAAATGTTCGGCAGCCCGAGTTGGTGAAATGTCTTTTTCAAAGGGTTTGGGTGCCTGAGGGTGATGCGTTCATTCTGGTTCGGTAGCCCAAACCAAGGTCAAATTGCTGACTTTCCAACAGTTCGAGCGCCCGAGGAGTTTTGAACTCTAGGGGTTCGGTCGCCTGACCTCTCACATATTTGCCTATTAAGTCCAATTTTTAATTCAATTATTTCCCCTGATAATATAAGTGATTATGGGGACTTTGTGCACAATGTGTAGGAACCTAGGGTCGTTTCATGTACGCCCAAAAACCTAGCGTCGGTCGACCGTGCCCTAAGGTCATTCGGTCTTTATGGTCAGTCTATGGCATTTCTGAACTTACAAAACCTACATGCATGACATGCAGAGATATTACAGACCAATATCCTAATTACTATTACAGACCCAATAATATTACAACAAATATTAAATGTGTCGGGGTCTTTACTTCTCTTCAGGTTGTCGCATGCCATTATATAAACTTGTCAATAAGAACCTGCACACAAACTTGGCAAGTATTAAATATCAAAGTATTTGTCATTATCAAAACTAGGTGTGACCTATAAGGTCAGCATAAATGATTTAAACATCCTCCAAAACATTACCACAGTTCTAGACTACCATCACCCACAAAGGTCTCCAAGCATTTAATATTACAACCCAAAATTAAAATATAGAAACTAAACTTCATTCATATAACCCACGTACACATACTAGATAGACTAAACTTAGCCCCTTTAGCCCACTAAGCACGATCCCTGGTATTCCCTGAAAAGTCAAATGATCATTGGGGTAAGACATCTCTCAATAAGACGGATTAAGTTAAAATCAGGGCATGGCCAACATGAGTTTTAGTAGAATCAGAAAATATTCAATTCTTCTTTTAACCAAAAATAGCATTTGTAGATTGTACTCAAACCTATACAGTTGAAAATATACTTTTATTCCCACCATATAAACTAGTTCAATGAATAGCTAGCACCATTTACATAAAATTACATATATGTGCAGAAGACACCCCCTGAGACAAATGACATGATTAACCCCCATGACGGGTTATGCGGTTCGAAGGCTAGGCTTAGCCTAGGTGATTGACCCAAACAAAATCAAAGTAACCATCTACAAGTACCAAATTATCATAAATTTAAATAATATATATGTATATGTTCTTCAGCAACCAACAATAGAGTTCACATTTTTTGTTAAAAAAAAATCTAATTTTTTCATTTATTGGTTTTTCATCCAAAAAGTCGGTGTTAATTAAGTATATTATTCATTTTTGTTTAGTCATACCTAACGTTGTGCTTGAAATTTTTATTAAAAAAAATAAGGTTTGGGGAGGAGCGTAGTGTGAATAGTGTCCAATGCTCATGTTATAATGTAAAATTTTGAATACTAACCAATTAGTTAAAACATTAATGATATCATCATGGCATAATAATATATTATCTATATTCACATGTGTATTAAAAAAATATTAAATATTATAAAGATAATTAAATCCCATATATTTTTGCGAGTGAAAGCCAAAAAAAAAAAATGAAAAAAACAATCATCAACACAGCCATCTAAATTAAATTTATATTTTTTTATTTGAATCTATTATTACACAAAGCAAATATATTTAAAGTTTGTGTTCATTGTTGTGAAATTATGTCCTAAGATTATGTGTGCACACACAACAAATACAAAAATTAGAGAAAATCAAAAGAGAGAAGAAGAAAACGAATTTACGTGATTGGGCAATGTGTCTATGTCCGCGAAATCCTTACGTAATTTTCATTATCAAATGAAAAAAATATCTTATGGTTTTAACCATCAACTATAGCGTGTGTGTGTGTGTATATAGTCCTATGTTATGTTTTTGCGGCTCATATATTTTAAGGAGTACATAAACAAGGAAGAAAACATAGTTGAAATCACTTGTATTGATGATAGCATCAATTAGTTGACGAATTGACCCAATTAGTCAAAGAGTTGGGTCAATTTGTCGACGAATTAGGTCAATTAGTCGACGAATTCAAACAGATTGAATTTGTTCTGTTCTCGGTATCTTTTAGTCGACGAATTGGGTCAATTCGTCGACTAATTGTTGTTGTCATCAAAACAAGTTGTCGCAACATTCTCGATGCGAACTGGACGAAAGGTGGTTTCAAAATATTTTCGTAGAAAATATGATGTAATGGAGTCACTACTAACATTTTGAAGTGTGGTTAGAACACTTGATTACTACCCAATTAAGGGTACAATCGGTTTGCATTATCAGAGCAAGGATCAGGAGTTCGGTTACGTGAGGGGAAGATATTAGTACCCCCTACACGCCCGTCCTACGGACGGTGCCTAATTAATCAAAAATGATCCCACAAATTAAATTTAATAAGCCTCTAAAATTACTCCCTTTAAAACAATTGTGAAGAAATGCACAAAATAAATACTGTATAAGTATTTCCTCAGAACCAGGGCATACCGTACTCTGAAAAGCTCATGGCTCCCTTTTAAATCATTGGGATTGAAAAATCAAGAAAATATGCTACAAAAATAAAATCCCTAGATTTTTTAAAATTAAAAGTTTTTTCTAATTATACAAAAATATTTCTGGAGGTTTTGCAACTCATTAGGGATGAAAAGATTGCAAAATAATTTTCTAGATCTTAAAAATATCTTTTCTAATTTTTCTCTAATTTTCCAAATTTTTGTTGTTGTGATTTTTCATAATTTTACTAAATTTTAATTAAATAACAAAAAGGTAATTAAGGCAAAATCATGAAAGTTAAGTATGAAAATATTTTAAAAATTTTTCCCTAATTTTTCTAAATTTTTTTGGTGATTTTTTTTTTATTTTTTTATGATTTTTATGCACTTTTGGTGAATTTTAAAACAATTAGAAATAATGAAATACGAAAACCTCAAAGGAGTTGGTCTAGGACCGGTTCAGTGGACCCAAACCGATTTGGGAAAGAACCGATCAAAGGGGATCACCCGGTTTAAGGCCTGGTTAGGGCCAAGTGTCACATTGTGAGAGGGGCTTGAGGAATGGCCCAAATTGACCACATGGCTTCATCATGACCACTAGTGCGAGGTGGGTCTGACGGTTGTGGATCGTAACGTGCTCTGTAAATTGTATGGTCCAACAGGGTCTGATACTATATAGTACAGTTCTATATACAACTATCTGTTTTACCATGATTCTATAATAACTGTATAAATTATGACACTGTGATAAACTGTATCTGTATCAACTGTATTTCTGAAATGAATTGTAAAACTATATCTCATGGTACTGAAAACTGTATAATCATGGTATTCTATAATTGCTATAAAACATATTTACTATCTGTATATTCTGAAAAATATAACTCTAAAAAATATTGTAAAAACATGTTTCTGTACTATACCCATATTCTCATACCACACAGTAATTTAAAACATATTATACATAATTGATAAACTGTATAAATTTATGCTATGAATAATAATCTGGTAAAATATACATTTTATACTAAAAATCATTCTAAAACTGCCTAGCATAGCATATTTCTCTTACCTGATTCCTGCTAAAAATCCCCTACTATTACGGGTCCTACATTCACAGGGTTCTCCACTCAACACCCTGAAAACCATACATCCCAGAACAAAATATTACTATTTCTCCGTCTACAGCATTTTTTACAACTGTTGTAAGTCAAATTTCAACAAAAAGGTCTTACCCTAAATCTGGGATGAAATCAAACTTCATCCCACCGACAATCTGCTCTGGCAGACTTAGGGAGAACTTCCCTAGGAGCGTCGTGGTGGCCTTAGATCATTAATCCGACGAACGACGGGGCCGAAATAGAAGAGAGATGGAGGTGGAGCCATAGGAGAGAGAGAGAGAGAGAGAGAGAGGGAGTGAATTTCTATGAATTTTCTACTTAAAAACCCAACTTTCAACTATTTATAGAGTCGGATTCGTCAAAGAGACACGTCACCTCATCGACGAGTCCTGTAAAAAGTTCGTCGACAAACTTGCACCCTTGTCGACGAATTTCAGACTTCCAAAAATCCTCTCTCGATATCTTCTCATCGACAAAACTTGTCTTCGTCAAGGAGGCCCTCTTATACCCTCGTCGACGAATCCCCTATATTCATCGACGAGGACCTGATAAATTCTTTTGGGTCATTACATCCCAAAGTGCAACGTCGTCGACGAACGCGAAGCGTTCGTCAACGAAGTCGGCTGCCTCCTTCTGATATGTTTCCATTTATCTCCCTCTTTCTTATTTAAATACCATTATTCTTCGGGTTGTTAAACAACCTCTCTCTTCGATCTTGTCTCAAACTGAAGTTCTTTCAATCTCACCCTTATCACCGGTTCTCTCGAATGGCTCGAAGCCAACCTAAACCCTAAGATTCCATCAGACTTCTTGGTTTGGCCAATCTTGTAACCCTAGTGTTTTAGGTTAAGGCTTGATTTCTTGACCTAAAAGAGGTTCGCTCAGGTTGACCAAAAATATACGTGCTCTAAACTCAACCTCTCCCCCCCCCCCTCCTTTTATTATATATATATTTTTTATGTTTTTATGAACTATGTATATGTGATCTGAGCATTTGTGATTCTGGTCTGTGATAATTTTGGTTCTAGTCTTGTAGGGGTGGTTTTAGGGTTTCTGATTAGGAAGGTTAATAGGATCTCAGGTTGAAGATGAGTCAACTCATCTTCAACTCAGTGAGTGAGTGAGGGTTGACTCGCATGAGTCAATCCAGGTGAGTTGTGGACTTGGTTTGTCCCAAGTGAGTCAAGTGACCTTAGTCACGTGTGGGTTTAGGTTGGTGTGGAACTTTAGGTTTTGAAACTCAGTTTGGGTCTCGGTTTAAAACAGGAATGTGCTTGGGCTTAGAGGTTTCAAAAATGGGCTTGTGGGTTTTTTGAAAAAAAAAATAAAATAGATGGGCTTGTTAAAAAAACAAACACATAGGTTGGGGCTACATTTTAAAAAATGGAGTTGGGCGGGTTCAGGGTATTTGGGTCAGTTTTTAAAACAAATCAAGCTCGGGGCATTTAAAATTGGGCTCAGGCCTTCAAAAAATGTAAATGGTCTTTAGGGGGGTGAATTTTCAAATGGGCTTGGTCCGGTTACATTTTTAAAACAAAACGGGCTTGGGGTGAGTCTTCAAACGCAGTGGTTCGAACCCAAGTTTGGGTTCGGGTCTTAGGGATTCAGGTTCGGGTTCAAGATTCAGGTTCAAGCATGAACCTGAACCCGAGAGAAGGCACCTGCATATGTTTACAATGATATGGATTGAATCAATTTAAAAACGTAGGGTTTTCGATAGTTACCCTTCTCTTTTCCCCCTCTAGTCCTCTCTCCTTCTCCTCTAGGTTTTTTTGGTGTTTAGTATTCTGAATCAGCTTTCTGCTCCTCTGTTCTTCCACTCCTTTGCTCCTCTGCTTCTCTGCTTATGCTTCTTTGATTACATGCATTTGCCATAGACTGAATTTTCCTTTACCATCGAACTTTTTGAATCTAGTCTTCACCCCGCTCATCCTTACTTCAAACCAAATGCAAATCTTAGAATAAACAAGCAAGAATATGATGCTCTAATATCAATTGTTGTGAAAATTACGCCCTAAGATTATGCACACACAAACATATAGAAAATATAAAAAATAAAGAAAATGAAAAAGGAGTTTATGTGGTTTGGAAATGTGCGCACATCTACGAGGTCCATGTACAATTGTCACTATCACATAAAAAAATATATCTTAGTGTTTCAACCCTCGATTACAATGTGTATATATATAACCTGAACCTCCAAAATATCCTTATATGATATACAATTACTTTGTACCCTGTGTCAAACATACTATACCATATAGCGGGTGGCTCCAACCCCCCCCCCCCCCCCCCCGGGCGGCGCGGGGCACCCCCTTACATACCCTCACTTAATAAACTAGTATAAGCCTATTTGGTTGAGCTTGATCACATTGATGGGCTCAATTTAAATTTTGAAACCATGGTTCGTATATTGTTATATAGGTGTAATTTCAAGCTTTTACATGTGAGTTATTTATACACTAGTAATTGAGGATATTAATCTTGAAATAATTTTCATGGGATTATATTTGGCTCCTAAAATGTATGTTCCTAAAAATAAAATATTCATAATACAAGAATTTGATATTTTACACATGAATACATTTTTTCTCATATCATAAGCAACTTACATTAAAAATTTTATGAATCCATAAAAAAGAAATAGATAAGGAACATTTTTTGGGCATTGGTAATGTAGTAACAGATATCTCGCCTCTCTTTCCATGTTCCTACTAACACTCTTCAAATTTGAACTTAGGTTATTCAACATGAAAATTTCAGACTTTAACCATTAAAGAATGTTTCCCGAAAAATAATAGATAAATAATTATACTACTCCCAAAGTTCAATGTAAAAACATCCATTCTTATCATAATCCATATTTGATAAAATAACACAAACTTTCACATATTTAATAATATTTTTTATTTTTTAAAATTATTATATTCTTATACAATTTTCATTACACTCTCATCTTATTCAACTTTATTAAAAGGAAAAAAACACTTTACTGCACCAAATGCTTTTACACTATATTTGAGAGTATGAATTTTGAAATTTAGATTTGAATTTAAGTAGATTTGAAAAAATTTCAATACAATTTTCTATCACATCTTTTCTAAATCCAATAAAACTCCAAATCAAAATCTGTTCAAATGTAGAGTTAGTATATGTGCATTTACTAACTCACCAAGAAATTTGAAATGCATTTGACATTGTTAACTTTTTTTTTTAGTTTCAAAAATTACAAAAACCTCCTTTAAGATTTCGACTACTTCAAGAACCTCTTCGAAGATTTACCAAAAAAAAATATTATTAATGTCCGTCCAGTCCCACATCATTTCTGTGAGTAGTTCCAAAACCAGTATAAGATTCTCTTAACTCTCTTTCTTTAACACCTAAGTTTTGAGGATGAACTCTCTAACATAGTATCAGAGCTGGGCCTTAAGCTGCTTAGCTCCTCCGTGGGCTGGACTTCTCCTCACCTCATTTCACCCCATGGGCTCTCGTCGCCTCATCTCCCCCATGGGCTCAAGGGAGAGTATTAATATCCGTCCAATCTCACATTATTTCTGTGAGCAGTTCCAAAAATCAGTATTAAATCTTCTTAACTCTCTCTCTCCTTAACACTAAGGTTTTGAGGATGAACTCTCTAACAAACATAAATTTTTTTCTTGGTATTTTATAAAAAAAAATAAATCTTTTGAACATAAATTTATATTTTTTCCTGCAAATCTTGAGATTTATGAAAAAAATTCCTCACACATTTGGCAAAAGGTGATTCTACATATACATACAAATATATATATATATATATATATATATAGGTGGGCCCAAAACAAGAATCAGAGCAGTGCATATGGAGTGCTTCGCTTCTCCATTAATGCAGCTTCCTGGAACATCCTTTAATGAGTAAACTTTTTGACTAGAGAGTCACAGAATGACAGATCCAATGGACCACGCCAAAAAGGTCCAAGTAAAATTGATTGAAGAAAGAAATACACATAGGACCCATTACTCTTGACTCACGGGCCTCTTTTGGATTTTAGTAAGAGCAAAGAGAAAAGAATAGCAAATCACTACCAACTTCTTTAAAACATAGCTTCATCACTTTCCTCAATAATTTTATTATCTTCTTTTATTTTCACTTTCTTCAATAATTTGACCTAAAAAATAGAAAAAATGAAAAATGACCTTTCTACATTTAGTAATAAAAAAAAAAAACCAAGAAAAAAATTTACAGTAAATTGATGAAAAAAAAATTCAATTAAAAAAAAGAGTTTTCTAGGAGCATGTGGGTGTATGTGTTTTCAACTTCTAAAAAAATCCAAATAAAAACGAAAATTTATTCTTAGAATTAGACTTCAAAAAAATGAAAGTGAAATGTGAATTATGGAATATATATTTCTAGTAACTCATGCAATATGGAATAAGAAAGAAATAAACTTTTCAATAATTAAATTTAGGAATAATTATTTCTCATCTATTCCTTATTTAGAATTATAAATTTTTTTTACATAGTTATTTGCTTTATCATGTTAATTCATTCTTTCTTTTTTCCTTTTTGTGCAAGGGATCAAATGCTTTCATTATAACAAGCCTATTCCTTCTTAAAAATAGGCATTATCCAATCCAAACGTGACCTCAGATACATAAAAATAGTTAGAGATTCTGGTTTTTGTGTTGACAGTCGCACATTGAAATTTCAAAGTAGACCAAAAGGTATATGAAATGAGACATTACCTATAATATGTTGCGTGATCCAACTCCAACTCAATAGCCTTTTAATGGATTAATAAAATAAAGCAGAGTAAAAGACACAAACATTTTCTAAGGTTTGTTAAAAATGTAAACATTTTCTAAGGTTTGTTAAAAATGTAAACCTAATTGGAGATTTAAAAATCCACCAACCTTCTCTAGGTTTCAAACATTCCATAGACTTTCTTTGACATTTAATTTTTGAGATGCTTATAATCCTTCAAAAAAATTTTCTCTGTTAAATGTAAAAGGATTTTTTAAAAAAAATTTGTATAGACAAATCTCAGAGGATATTTATGAAAATTAAAATTTCAGGTGAGCTCCTTGAGATTTTTTATGTTCTAGGACAAGCTAATATTTTTCGTCAACTTTCAAAGAAGATCGATATCTTTTATCCAAAAAAATAAGAGGGCCAAGCCCAAATTCATTAAAAAAAAAAATGTAGTGGCCCAATTTAATTTTCATTTTAACCAAAGACATGATAAGACACGCAGTGAATCTAGAGTTGTATAAAGGAGATTATTTCATTGTGTCCATTTTTTACCTACACATATATAAAAAGTTCTCTCGCTTTGGTATACACTTTTTTTTTTCCTTAAATAGCACCTTCTCTTTTTTCTCTCAAATATCCACTTAATGCTTATATCTAACATATAAATATCTAACTAATACATAATTAACTTATAATTTCCTATAATTCTTTTTTAACATATACCTTTAAACGATTTAATCGCATTCATCCCTGGTGTGTGTTTGAATGATGGTACAAAAATGATTAGGTTAAGTTGGACTAGCTCAAGAATTGCAGAGAGGAGATGCTCATTAAGATGATGTTAAGCTCAAATGGGCTTCAACCGAATGAACTCTGTTTATAAATGAGAGCAAGGCCCAGCCCATAGTTTCAGCCCATTATTGTTCAATGGGCTCCTTATTGAGCAGACCCTCATTGCACATGCGTGAGCAGTGGCCCAGTACTAGGATCCAAGTCAGACCCATAAAACCGAGACTAAGCTAACTTACCATGATTGGGCTCATTTTTGTTTGAATACCTTTTGGAATTGGGCCGGGTCTTGGCCCTATGACTCTTTTGACTTCTAGGTAAGCAGCCTAGTGGCACATTTTGATACATAAGAATAAAATGATATTTAAGGATATACATTCAAATTTATCACTTTATAATTTTTGTTTTTATTTTTTTTCTACCTCAATATTTAACTACGTCTAAAAGCATGAGGGGTAAATTTTAGTAGTAACAAAAAAATAAAATAAAAAAGAAGGTTAGTCAAGGGTCAACATCTTGAATAATTTTAATTACACAACAAGAACTTGTTAAGCAATTATTTTTCATTGCCTAATCATGAAAGCAATTAATAACCTATACCCTTCCTCTTTTTCTTATTTCCATTCATTCATGATATATGAGTCAAACCGTATTAGATAGAAGGATTAAGATTTACCTAATTATGTAAGAATGAGCATTAGGGGTTCAATTCCAAGTAAATATACTCACGGAGCCAGCAGTATTTGTGGATGGTGAGAGTTTATTCTGTGAGTTAGTAGGGGTTGTGGATGGTGAGAGTTCGTTCTGTGAGCTAGCGAAAACTGTGGATGGTAATGGAGATGTGTCCCAAGAGTCGGGTTGACCGAACGTCCAACTGATATACAGAAGCCGTGTCCGTATCTGAACTTTACCGTAAACAACGAGACCTGGGGACGAAAGACGCTGATCCGTAGGTTTGTTGCCGTACCAGGGGGTCCGAAGGGTTCGTTGGTGGCTGGAGTTCCTAAGTAATAAAAAAAGAGAGTTGACCAACTAGCAATTGATGGGATAGAAAAATGGATTAATGGATTGGGTTTGGATTGAACTATTAATAAGTGGAACTTAAAGGGTATAATTCGAATTGAATCAATTATAAACAAGTGAATAAAATATATATTTGAATTCATCTAATTAATTAACAGGTTATAAACGGATACCTATCAATAAATATATAACAAATCTATTTTTTATTTTTATATAATAATTCAAGAAATTAAATTGAATTAAAATTTTTTAAAAATAGCAAGTGTATTGCTTTTTCTCCCTATTATCAAAAATTTTAAAAATAATTTGTTTTATTATTTTTCTCCTTCATATTTCCACAAATGTATGTTGGACTTTTTCTTTAATAAAAAAATAGCATCTATAATATATAAATTAGCAAATATATTACACAAACGGGCATTGACTATACATTGTAATTTTTATTTTTCAATCATTATAAAATATAAGAAAAATTTCAATGGTAATCAAATTTAAATATTAATTTTTAAAAATTAAAATAGTTGCATCTTAAACACATGGCCAAATAAGTACTTGACCTAAATTCAGCTTGATCTAAATAAAAATAAATCACTCTTTCTTAAATTTAAATACAATTTAAAAGCTAAAAGTCACCACTTAGACACCATACCATTTTGTCATCCTTACACATTATATATAATTGGTGACAAAAAATATATATAAATATATCTTTAAATAATTATTTCATTGGGGAGACGTGGGGGAATACAAGAGGGTCAAATGGGCTATTGGATAGAAGAAAATATTAACGAGCAATAGGTTATTATTTATTATTAATAATGCATTATATATTTTAGAGAGTGGACAGCTTAACTGTTACTTTTATTTTAATTTTAAGTCAACATAAAAGAAAGAAGTGTGGGCAATACCCATCCATAACCAACCTAATGTTCTCTAGGTAGGGGTCATGGCACACCTAAAATAATACCTAATAGTTTTAGGTTTATACGTTAAGGTTTATATATATACATATATATATATATATATATATATATATATATATGGCACTCAATGAAAATTATTAATAATAATATAATGACATTTTCTTATTCTAATTATTTTTATTCGTATAAATAATTATTTTACGCATGAAATTTGATTATGATTTTTAAATTATTGTGATCAAAATCAATACTATAACGCCCCGAACCCAAAACTAGGGTTCGAAGTGTTATACAAATCATATCTCATGTATATCTTACCAGTATCTAATATCATAATACCTGACTCTATATCAATTACGCAATAAAAATAATAACATATTCTCAATAAAATATACCAGAATTTCTATACCTATATGCATCTCAAAACTTAACTCAGTATCCAATATTTACAAACATCCATATACAATTCTGAAAACATAAATATATTACAACCCAAAAACATAATCAAAGTTTATATACTCTCTCTCTACAAAAATGCTACAACAACCCTGAACTCTCTAAGTTCGATCCTGTGAAAATTCTGAAAAGATGAAATTCAACTATCGGGTGAGACACATTTCAGTAAGGACGAAATACATTAAAGCAGTATGTGACCAACATGAGATTTGTGTACAATATACGTACATATTCATTATTTTCAAATGAAATCATAATTATAAAATCATTCTCTATTTCTACTCAAACACATGTAAGGTATTTTACCAACGAGAGTTCTTAAGGATTGAGGTGATTACCCGCCCATACAAGTAGCATCCCTCTGCTTTGATACTTTAAGTAACATACGGTCACAACTGAAGCATATCAGGGCACTTACCTTACTCAGTAAACCTTCAGGTGATTAGTTTATCTCATACTCACACATTCATACAAAAGTTTACCAGCAGAAGTTCCCGCTGCCCTAATGCGTTACGCAGCCCACAGCTACATCTGATACTTATCAAAGCATTCGCCTTTCTCAGCAAGCTCTCGGGCGAAGAGTATACCCCGCCCCAAATAAATGTAATAATACTATATTTAATACTGATAATACCTTACTACATTACTCTTTATGCTATTATCACTATGCATTTCACTACATTCTCTTTCATATTTTATATTCATGTGTCACATATTCATCATTTCTTTTTATATTCATGTCTGTTTTCACATATTCCATTTTCATATCATTTCTGTTTGCTGATCTTATATCCATTACTTCCATAATTGTCATTTTCATATCTATTATTCTTATATTATACCGGTGATAAATCCTGATCATGCTTCTGTCCCATGATGGGTTGTGCTGCTCAAAGGTTAGACTTAACCCTAGTTGGCCCTCTAGAGCTAAATCAACCATATTCTACAGTTTGTAAGTACGATTGGTTACTCCCACACTGGTCTAGACTCTAGGGGGACACTACCCTTCCCCAGCACAATCGACCATCCCATCTCCACACTCTATCTAAGACGTGTGGGTGCATTAGTGTCACTATTAATATCTGCAACCGTACTGTGCCTTTTTTCCTGCTCCATCGGAGTTCTCAAACCATACATTGTAATTTAACATTACTAAACACATGCAAAGTAATTCATAACACCATTTAATTCTCAATACATTTCTAGTATTTCCTACATCTCATACATATATCATAGTTTAACACAAAAACTTTATTTTATACATGCCACATAATTTAGTAACATATTTCATACGTTCACTGAAAATAAGCCAACCCATACTCAAAATACACATTTAATTTCTTACACAATTAACCAAAAAATATGTCATTTAACTTTCCATTTTCATAAATAATATCTAATACCACAGCCCTAGGCTCAGAAATCTACAATTCAAATGGTTGACATTTCAAAATCCACATGAAAATTATATACCTATATACATAATATTTCCATTTTTACCAGTTAATTTCATAAAACCCCTGATTTAATATATTCCCCTTACTTGCTTTTCTTGAACTACGCCAACAAGAATGACAAAATGATGCCTGTGGGGCTCACCCGAACCCTGGATCAAAAATCCTAGTTTAATCAGATATACCCCAAATAATCTACTATTTTAGCTTTTTCTCAACCTATAAATCTCGAATAAACATTTATAAACCCAAAGTTAGAAATCCTAAACCTTACCTCAACTTTGGAGTGTTTTCTGAAAAGTCCAGTTTAAAAATCTGCTCTGCTAGATGTGTAGAGGACCTCCCCTAGAACACCATAGAGGTTTCCGTTTGTTGATTCGGGCTGAATGTGGGCTGTATTTGAAGAGAGAAGGCAGAGGAAACCGTCCTAGAAAGAGAAAATCGGAGAAAAAATAGATTTCTTAGCAAAGAAGCTTCCTTGGATAATTTTATACACGATGTTGCCACGTGGCTTCATTGACGAGAAGACAGGATTCGTCGATGACTCACAGAAGGGATTTCATCAACAAGAGGATGTGTTCGTTGACGAAACTTAAAATCTGAAACTTGCTCACTCGGGATCTCTTCGTCGACGAGGGATTGAACTTCGTAGGCGATCTCTAGAAAAACACTCGTCGACGAAGACTAGAGATTCGTCAACGAGGTCTGTTGTTCTTCCCCATTTAAAATTCCCCCTTTTCCTTTATTTTTTATTTATCTATTCCATTTATTATCTTTCTAATTATTTAATCATTATAATTTTTCGGGTCTTTATAGATACTCTGATTTTGACGTCTATAACTATTGTAGTATGTGACTTATATTAAGTGTAACATGTGTACAGAGAAAGTAGGCTTATGCCGGGAGTGGAACAGAGCGAATCGGAGTAGAACGACAACATCAGCCTTTGGAGCTTGTAATTTATTTATTTTATTGGTTGTGACAATTAATGGGTTTGGGGTGCGGGGGCAATGCCCCTGTGGTACGGTACAGGGGTATTTGAGGAAATTTTCTAATATTTGTGTACTTTTAGGGTTAGTATAAATACATATAATATAACCCTACTTTCTACATAGTCAAATTCAGCCGCCACTCGCTCAT